>NW_008824470.1:757674-803396 GCF_000699105.1 Pygoscelis adeliae
GATGCATAGGAAAATGCTTCTAGATTCTCCTGAATCAAGTAGGTTCTCCACCTGGGAAACTCTGGTCCTTACAGTTCCTTTCACTTTTCTTCTCAAAGCTATTGTGCTCCTAGTAGGACGGGGAAGATTTTACCCTTCATTTGCATAATCATGGTCTGTAGGTAAGAAGGAATAACCTATACTCACCAAAATAACTAAAACAATCCATTCCTTATTGGGACATTATATCTATTTTTCTGAGGTTCAGCAAGTCCTAAATGGTCCATCAGCTACCCTATCTGAAGGGCGTACCCTAATCAGGATGTACTTGACTTTTTTTTTGTGCATGCCACAAGTTAGACTTGTTTTGCATCATTACACTGTTTTCTGGGCAGACTTGCTATCAGCAAGTATCCATAATATACTGTGGATCAGTAGTGCTCCCTCAGAAGAGAGTCTGGCATTTAATTAGTCAGCATTTATAGAGCAATTGGGGAACCATCATGATTACCACTCATACTGCGTAAGAAGCAGATGACGACCCTTATTATTATTTCAAATAGTAGGACAACCATATGTCTCAAGCTAGGAGGCATCACAACTTTAAATATGTGGTAGCAATTTGCATGAGAACCTCCTCTTGCTCATTAAATTACTAGGAGAGGTCATTGCTGTGGTCATTTTTGCAAAGAAATTACTTAGGAAAAACAGGCAGTAAAAATATATATTAATCACAAAAACACCCAATCTACAAATGATTGCAATTCACTTTGAGATAATAACAGTGATGGTTGGTTAGTTTTTGATTTATGTTATGTTCATCCAACCATTTTACAAATACTAATTAAATTTTGTGTTTCTTGATTTACCTATTGAATTTATTCCTAAAATAGATGGGTTTTAAACTCTTTTGAGCTTATTTAAATGTCAGATTTATATTTCAATAGAAATCTATCTAGCCATCTATCTGAATGTGGTTTTAAAAGCTTAAAACAGCTACAACATATATGATGAAGAATGGAATACTGAAACACCGAGTAGTTCTAAAATTACTTTTATTGGCTAATCATTTATATATATATATATAAAAAATGCTTACTCTGACCTTGTCAACAGGTTAGGCCTGTTTGGGATCACAATAAAGATTTCTCCTGCATTTCGTTATGTACCCCACATATTAAAAACTTTTTGGATATGTCTTTTTAAAACTAAGTATAATACATCCAAAAGAATGCTTTCATCTCCTATGCACATTTATGAAATAGTCTTTCTTATGGTGTCTTTAAAAATTATGATAAACAAATGCTCAAACAGTATCAAGACTAATGTAAGCAAACTGTCAATAACAAAATAAATACCAACACAGGAAAAAATAGTAAATGGTGCAAAGCACAGGCTGCAGAGATTGCTATAATTTCTTCATCTGGAACATGCATATAATGACATTGGTAAATTGAAGTGCTGGACAAAAGAAAAAAAGAGCCTTGTTCTGAACTTCTTTCTCAGAATATCCATATTTTAATGTGCTGAAACAGAATGTAGAGGCTTACACAGAGTATTCTATGGTGTCACAGATAGAGGTGAATTCACAGTCTAGATTGACAAGCAAAATTTTGAAACTTCCCTTTTTGTATAGAATTTGAGCAGTTGGAGAAGGCAGAGTGAGGGGTTTAAAGGGTAAATATCAAGTTCCTTGTAGAAGCCAAAGCCCACAGGAAGTGATTGCAACCTGGCTGGTGTTGATTGCTCTGCCAAGTTCTGTAAAAATCACTTTCCACCAAAACAAAAAAAACCAAACCCTGTTTAAATTACTCTCCATTTCAAACGAACATGCAAATCAGTCAAGATGCATGAGGGCTGTGTCTATAGATCTGTGAAAATGTTTACCCTTTATTCTGAAAACATAGAATAGTTTGGGTTGGAAGGGACCTCTAAACGCCATCTAGTCCAACCACCCTGCAATTTGCAGGGACACCTTCAACCAGATCAGGTTGCTCAGAGCCCCATCCAACCTGACCTTGAATGTTTCCAGGGATGGGGCATCCACCACCTCTCTGGGCAACCTATCCCAGTCTTTCACCACCCTCAGCATAAAAAATTTCTTCCTTATATCTAGTCTGAATCTACCCCCCTTTAGTTTAAAGCCATTCCCCCTTGTCCTGTCGCAACAGGCCCTGCTAAACAGTTTGCTGCCATCTTTTTTATAAGCCCCCTTTAAGTACTGACAGGCTGCAATAAGGTCTCCCCAAAGCCTTCTCTTCTCTAGGCTGAACAACCCCAACTCTCTCAGCCTTTCTTCATAGGAGAGGTGTTCCATCCCCCTGACCATTTTCGTGGCCCTCTTCTGGACCCGCTCCAACAGGTCTGTGTCTTTTGTATGCTGAGGGCTCCAGAGCTGGATGTCAGTGTCTGGTCCAAAGATCAGAAACCACAATAACCTCTGAAAGCCTTCCATTTGCTCCACTTGAACTGTCATCTTGGCCATTAAATTTTTCTTCTTGTTGACTTTGCAAGGAAAGAAAAAAGACTTGCACCCTGGATTTCTAAATCCTTCTATGGTCATATTTGAGGAAAAATGAAACATGTGACACTAATGGACTTTCTATTTTCATCTCAGCTCACCATCAAGGTATCCATCTGAACAGTTATTGCCCATTCTTAGCCTCAAACAAAACAGTCCTAAGAGGGTGCCAAAGTGGCAGTATGTTCAGAAAACTTGGTCAGCTCACATTCTCTACATCTTCACATCTATAAACCACAAACCCAGTATGGCCCTGAAGCACTTCATGGCAATTCAACTACACCCATTACAGCTTATTTCACATGTTCGGATGAAACAAACAAACAAAAAAAGAACATCTGTCCTAACACTTCTTGGGTAAGCCGCAGGACAAAGCAGATTTCCTCAAGATTATCAGCAGATGTTTAGCAAATTAACAATCTTGGGTCTTTTTATCTAATAATATACATTGAATACAGCACAATAAATTACTTCTTTGCTGTTGCATGTTACCATCATTTAAGTGCTCACCTACCACAAAATCTAAATAATGCAAAACACTGAGAATTAAGGTTCCCAGCCAAAATCCTTAATGAATCTGATATTAATAAGTTGCTGAAAGGTCCCTTCAGCTTTACCATTGCTTTCTTGTCATATGAGTTTTCTTTTCACATCCTAAGAAGGCTTAAAAACTTGGATTGCTATGTTGGAAACCAAGCCACATTTAGAAAGTCAGGATATTATGAAATACTGAAGATCATTTTGTTCAAGTGGTTGTGATGGGCTGCCTCTGACCCAGGCAAGTTAGGGCGGGAGAGCTGATACATATATGTTTTATCTACCAGATGCCAGTACCCATGGAGTCCGTGGATTTCTCTGCTGGGCTTTGCGCATAAAGTCCTGTATCACTTCCCTGGATGACATCATTAAGACATTTATCCTAAATGATAAGATCTAAACGGCCACAGGAATTTTTTTTTTTTTTTTTTTGAAGTGTGAAATCCCAAATTACAAATGCCTGAGAGACTAAAAAGAATTCAGGCAGAGAAGCACAGCACAGAAATTAATTAGCTATGCCATCAAATTATGCATAATATCAGCACCTTTAGAGTGGGTGGTGAATTGTGCATGCACTTTCTCTAAAAGATCTTTGATATGGTGAGGAATTAGCCTTTTTCTGCTGAGAGTAGTGTGAACATGCTGGCTGATCTTCCCTTTTCAGAAGAGAACCAGACCTGGAGAGGACTGACTTACACCTAGAGGTGTTCCATGTTTTCACGTCGTCAGAAGTTTGGTATAACAGTTTGCACAGCTTATGTAGAGGGACTGTAGAGGCTTCAAACAGAAAACGGAATAATTAATCAAAACTTTCCTTAAACTCTTGAGAGGATTTTCGGAATAAGGAAAACACACCAATCAAGGCAGCTTTCTTGGCCAAGCACCTCTGGAAATCTTACTGCTGAAGAATTCAGGGAATTATTAACATGGCTTTAAAAGTATCATCCAAAAACAGCCTTAAGTCATCAACAATGCTTTTTCCTTCTCTTGACTTCTTAAACAGCAAGATTTATAAAGATGGAGACTGCAGATATTCTGTTGCACCGGTGACACCATGACTCCTCTCCTTCGTGTGAATTACAATAAGGATTTTTTTCATTATCCTTGTGTAAGTAAGTGCTCAAAACCTCTCAAAAGTCAAGGCCTCTAGAAATGACACTTCTTCCTCTTTGACATAAAAAGGGGGATCAATATACCTGTTTAAAACTCTACTGCAAAACTCACCTCTGATACCCAACTAATTATAACCTGTTTTCAATGCACAATGCTTCATGTGTGGGAAGTGGCTGACAAGCACAATCCTCAAAAATCCTTGAAGCCTAAAGCTGTAATGAAATGGGACAATTTTCAAAAGAAATCAGCCTCTTATTGATAGCTCCCAAATGCAGCACCACACTAATAATCATCATGTTGTTAAATCATTCAGTCATTTATTTCTCCAACTTTCAAATTACTTTTTTATGCTATATTTTTAACAGCAATTAAAAAAAAAAGTAACAGTGGAATATGTGGTTTATAGATCCAATTCCTAGTTGCTATAAAAATAGTTCAGAGGTTTAGTTCTAAAAAATACTGTTAAATAGTTGTCACTTGGGCACGTCTATAAGGTTTATCTATTTGTGCAACTGCCTTTCTTTCCAATTTGAGTTTGTTCATGCTCCCCCTGCGATGCTGAAGCTGATTCAGTGATATTATTTCTGAGTTCAAACAAGAGGATATTGAATGGAAGACATATTGTGAAAGGAATTAAAAGAGATGAAAAGCTCTGCAGTTACTGGATATTAGCGATCATCACAATAAATATTGTTGTTGCCCTGCTCTAAGCTTTTTCTAAATGTTCTTTTTGCTAGTAAAAGTAGTGTTTTATAGGGCCCCAAAGTGTAGTAGGAGCTTTGCAGAGATGCTTAGAGATTTTAGAGCTAGGGACTGTAGAATTCTATTTGATTTCAACTAATAACACACAAAGGAGTGATGGTCAAGATGAATCTGAGGGAACCCAAGAAGGCTGGGGAGGGTGTAGGTATTCAACCCAGCAGAACTTACAGTTACTGCCTTACAGTTTATTTCCTTTGTGTCCACTGTTTGTGAATTTGTATTTGTTTTTCTTGTTTCTGCTGGCCAGTCTTTTTAAATTTTATTTTCACTTCCAATGGCACCTACTATTTTCACAGAAATAACTCCTCTAAAACCGTGCTTTTCATTCTGATTTTCAAATTACATCAAAATAAAAGAGCTCAACAGTTCCTGTGTATTGCTTACTATCCAGTCTACCTGCCCCTACGTAAGGGCGTAATTTAGTAAGTGCCAGTTTGTTAGCTGATCTTCCTGTGAGTCAGAGAGCTCAAATAGCTATAATTATCTAACTACTTTACAGCCCCTTATTAATTTCCAGGATGAAGTCAGTTTGTTAATGAGAAGTTTAGACTCTCAGAGGGTTGAAGCAATCAGTGCAAAAATGATCTCTCTACCAATCTCATCTGACAGGTCATTTGTCACTGAAGAACTCCTCTACGGAGGGAAACAAAGCTCAGAAGAGTCTTCATATTTTCTTCTCTCTGCACTTTTGGATAACAACAATAAGATGAGAAAGATTCTCCATGAAAGAACCTAATTTTAAGTGCTGGTTTCTACAAGGAGGTACAATAAAATCCTTCAGTCTCCTACCTAAATGATTTTGTAGGCTAGCTCTCCAGCCTAACTAATATGATGGGTTTTTTGAATGAGTTAAGAACCTAGCTACATTTCTAGGTATGCAATTGACAACTAATTTCTTGTAACTTTTCCCTAATCATATTTTAATGCTTTGTTTTAAAATCTCTTCCCTCTGCTGCCAAACATACCTGCCATTTTGAAACTTCCTGTCCTTATGAGACTGGTACTGACAGGGGTGACTTCTGAAAAACAATCTTCTGAGTCCAGCATAATACTGGATCTCTCACCCTTGTGAAAGTTGTGAGTAGCACTTGAGATTCCAATTGGACCCCATAACAGGTTTTAACTGCTTATGAAGACATTAGGTACTTACTTCACAAATTTAATTTTTAATTTTTCTTGAATTTTGAGCAACCAGCCATAAACTGATAATATTTAATTTCTAAGTAATTTTCTAAATTGGTGACCAGGAATATACATAATGTTTCTTTACTTGGGACTCAGGAGTGTTTCTGTGTCCTGTCCTCACACTGAGTGATAAAAATATAGTAATTTTATTTCTTTTAGCTTGTTTTCACTACCAAAAAAAAAAAAAAAAGGAAAAAAGCAATGTTTAGAACACTTGTTAATTAATTTAAGCACTACTGAACAAAACCTACCATCTAACATAAGATGATCCTGTATTTTTACTATAATACAGGGCATAGCAGTCTGGATTTTGTACAGTGTTACTCAGCATCAACAACAATAATTTCTCTAATTCCAGCCAGGCATGTTGAATTCACGTCGCTCTTCAAATAAAGGCATGTTTGCTATTTTGTCCTGAAATCGTACTAAAAAAAAAACCAACAACAAAGTCCTAATGATTCAAATACCACCAAATCTGTTGTGAGAGGTACTTTTTCAGGTATCTTTTTCAGGTATCATCCTCTTTAGATGCCTCTGTCAGATCACATTTTTCCCAATGCAATCTAACTTTCTCCTCAAAGTGAGGAGCAGATTCATCAAAGGAATCTGTGTGTGGGCTCACTACCAAAGCCAAATTAAGAAAGACTGTGTGAGGTCAATCCACAGGAGCATCAGTACCTGAGCTCTCTGATTCTCACTGGTCACAGAGGAAAAACTGTAGAATGAGAGCCAACACAGTATTCCTAGAGCAAAATTCTAGTTACCTGCAATCTCTGTTTCAGCACTTCCTGAGCTGGGAGTTATAGCAACATTCAATCAATTTAATACCTCTGTGTTTTTCTACCATTCACTTACATAACTGATGATTAGCCTACTTATAGTCAGATATTCTAAGCATCTTGCAGCAGTGAGGTTCACATGGTAACCATATACTTTCTGAAAAAGAACTTGAATAAATCTTTCTTCTCTCCTTCAGAAATTTGTAGACCTTTGTCATAATCTTCCCCAACTGCCTCTTCTTCAGGATAAGAAGTCTTTGTCTATTTAATTTCACTTTATATGGAAATTTTTGCACAACTCTAATAATTCCGGTTGCTCTCATTTGTACCTTTTCATTTGTAATTTATCCTTTTGACATTAAAGAATCAGATCTGCATGCAGAATTTAAGGTGCAGATGTAACTGGAATGTATATGGTAGTATAATTGTTTTGCTCTCTGGTCTTTTCCTCTTAATTCTTACCATTTTATTTGCCTTTGATTACTATAAAGAAATGAGTAGATATTTTCAGAGCTCTCTAGATCCACATCTTTTTTTTTTCTTAGTGTGAAAATAGCCAGCTTAGAAGCAATTGTTACATTTTTATGGCTGGACTTGCTTTTTCGAAAGGGAAGCTAATAAAAAAGAAAGATGATGAATTCAATGGAAGCATCTACAAACCTCACAATATCTTCAGCAAATTACCTTAGACACTTTCACCCTATTTTCCAATGTCTTCTATTCCACATTCATGAGTAGGTATTATATCACTAACTACATGAAAACACAATTGTACACTGCTTAGCCACATCAGCAAGTATGGACTCACATGAATAATTCCCTGATATTGCAACTTACATTGACCAAAAATAGGATTGATGAAGAACATGGATGACACTAGTGTGTGTTTCTTGCCTGTCATATAAAATATTTGAGGTAATTTCTCAAATAATCTAGAAAACAAGTTCAGAAATCCAGATCTGTCTTTTTAAGAATGTTTAATATTAAAAAAAAATCTCCTTATATTAAACAATCTCCTTATATTAAAGAATTAAAAGGTAAGTTTCCTCTTAAAACAAAGATAGTGTGTAATGTCAAAGATCAATTTCATGCAGCAAAAAGTAGGTTTCAAAACATATGTGCAATACCTTTTATAAGCACTTATTTCCCCCTCAATGGGCAATTCTGTAGCGTGCCATAAGGCAAGTCAGTAGAAAAGACAGACATCCAAGTAAATGTGTGTGTGTATACATAGTTCTCTCTTTCAAAGGAGCTGTTTTTCATTCCCAGGGTTAGTTCACCAGGTGTTGCTAAATCATCCTACTGGCATTATAGAGCTGTAAACTTCCATCTTCCACTTAATGGCGCTTTGTTTTCACAGACCTTGTAACAACCTCAGCTGGCGGGACTGGGGAAAAACTCATCTATTGGAGATCAAATGGTGCTGTGTTGGAGAGAGAATATTGATTCAGTAAGGTTTGCAACTGACTGGTGATATCAACTGTGAAACTGGGAGAGACAATCTTGCTTTAACTTTGTTATAGCTAAAATTAAAGAATAAGGAAGAAATGGGAAAATAACGTAGATAAAACCCCCATGTTTTCTTAGTACTTTGCTTGATGTTTCAGCAAGCAGACAGCACTAAGAGAAAGGTAAACACAATGAAAATTAAACAACACGATTGAATAACAACTCCAGAGCCAACCCAAAATCTCTACTTGGAGTGGCAGTCTATAATTAACTTTTTGCTTGAATAATGAATAATGATTTTGAACATCTGAGTACATCTTCAAACTAGCTTTCTACTTCTTACATGCAAAATTCTTCAGAAATATTAATAAAGGCTTCATTGACAATCCCAAAATTTGCTACCTCTTTGTATTATTCAATGAAAGATTTTAGACAGGTGTTGGAATTTAATTCACAAGACAAGCAAATTTAGGATTTGGGAATATATCTTGCGTATGCCTGAAGATATGCTTTAGCGATACAGTGAACTAAAGCACTTGAGATAGTCTTACAGCTCAGTGGAAAGAATGGATTCTTGACTTGTGTAAATTCCTCTGTTGTCTTTAAAGTTAATGATAGGAACTGTAGCAATTTATGTAATTTGACAATCTGATCTCATTAAATTAAATATATTTGTCACACCTCTTGGAAAGAAAGTCTGGGATGAAATGCAATCAGCTAAGTTTTTTGTAATTGCAACTTTTCCCAGGAGGGAGGGCTTAAAAGAAGTTGTAATCTGGGGTTCAAACAGCAAGTTTACAATGAGCATTTAGCTTCATCTCAGCTATTTACCTGTGTGTATCCAGTTATTTACACACATTTTACAGAACTCTAGAGCCTCACTGCTTACCTCATTGGTTTACCACTAACCTACGTTCTCCTTTACTACATATGTGAATTAAGACAATATTTCTCAAGAAATTCTAGCAGCAGAGTTTTTAACAAAACTGGTTAATGCTAAATCCTGAATAATACATGCTATAGATCACTTTTGGATTATATGAATTGATAAATAAAAAATAAATTGATAAATAAAAACCAGAATATGGTCATTTTAAAGCTGATGAAACATTAAATTAGCATAGTGCAGGATTGCTTTGTTACTAGTATTCACACATCAGTCTTAGATTAAACATCAACCAAAACAATTCTTCCGTTGCACTTCCTCTCTATGCTTTGTCTTAACTAATAATTCTGGGGTGACTAGCCCTCATAAGGAACCATTCTCTAAAATACACAGATGTTTTCACTGCATCTTATCATGGTATTTCTTGCACTTGAACGCAGGAAATTAAGCAAGGATAAAAGCTGAACTTTTGGTTACTTCTGAAATAAAGGCAGTATTTGAGCTCTTAACATTTTCTCTATGAAGACAGGTGTAATAAGCTACAGAATTCTAATTCGAGGAAAATATTGACATTAGCTCTTATAAATCCCTAGATGTGTCTTATGGATTGTAGTATGCAAGATATATGATGAGTATATATGATAATGTAGTACATTCCTTTAAAAACTAGAATTTGTGTATAATAAATACAGCTATATTTGAAAGGATTAATAACACCAATTTACTTGTTGGCTGTGGAAAACAAGTAGTGTATGGAATGTTTTTACTAATTGCTTTGCACTCAGCAGCTTAATCAGCCCAAATTAGTGAATACTCGGTAAGCTAATCAAATGATTTTTTTCTGTATAGTAACAAGATAATTCACAACATTTAAGGGCTGTTAGCACAGCATATAATTCTGCATAATGTTACCATACAAAGTTATATACTTCCATGTCTTGTGTATGTTATTCTTAATACATCCCAAGCCCTACAGCTTTTGTAATTTCTAAAAAGTATGTTTTCTTCCTTTTTCAGTTCTTAAGCTTGGAGCTGATGTATCAATGACTGAAAGAATGTACAGCAAAAAAACAAAGCAGTGATTCTTGATGTGATTTAAGTATTCCTTAGTCTACCTGAAATTATCATGGAAGTAGTAGCTTTATTAGGGCTCCTCATGGTACAAACTTTTTCCCCAATACTTTCACCTAATTTTGTACAGCACAACTAGTGTAAACATTTTGGAGGTTCTGTGATGAATTTGTGCTGCTGCCCTAGAAATGGAAAAGTGTCTTTTCTTCTATAAAGAGATAGTATTCAGCCCTTGCACTGGGACTGCCTATTTCTGGTTGTTATGAATAAATACCTAACAGCTAAATAGAGAGTTCTATAGAATGGAGATAAGACGTTGTTTTTTCAACCACAAATTCGTATTCAGAGGTTTTCCCCACCATTAGATTTTCTCCTTTGCAAGCAGGAGTTATTTTATTTATGTCTGGTCCATTGGTCTAAGGATCTACAGTCAGACATATTTTTATTGCAGTTGCCAGTAACCCTAAGCAACTGTGACTGGTATGCTTTAGTCTGGGTCTGGGTTTGCTCTGCTACTGGGGAATGAAGAAATTACTAATTCTGGATGCAGATAATTTTTCTGCAGCTCCCATGTACTGCTCACTATCACAATCTCTGTCGGTGAGTCGAACATTTTTAGTTTCTCAAATACTTGTACTAAAAATGATCATTTAAAATATATAGCTGTAGCTTAGTCTAGTGTGTTTTCTTGCTTTTTCACTGCCTGCTAAAAAATCTGGCAAACTTGCGGAGAATTCTTAGCAAAGAGCTGACATATGTTGTCTTCCCATCCCTCAAGTTTTTATATCCCTTTTCATTGCTTCCAATCAAAGTGCCTGAGGAACATCAGTTCCCACAGATGAGAAATTATACAATACTTGCTTTCCCATGACCGTATGAAGAATTAATATGTTATTAAGACTCAAATTTTTTATGTCTTTGAAGTCAATGGGAGTCTCATTCTTCACTTCACTGGGACCATACTGTTTGTCCCCTAAAGTAAATCAGGCACTTATGTGTGGGCCTGAGGAAGCTCTAGCAGCTTCTAATGAGCATGATCAGCTGCCCTTGAGCCAGGGTACCTGGAGCCTTTGTTGCAGGAGCCCTCTGATTAGGGAGGGTCAAGCACCTTTTAGCCAGTGCTCAGGAGAAGCCTATATAAGAGCCAGGCCTAGAGCACAGCTCATGAAGTCAGCCAACAGATGCAGCAGTTTGTGCAGAAAGGCATAAAGAAGGAGGCCTCAGCTAAATTTGTACCAGTGTAAAGAGTGTCAGGTACAGTGGTTACATGCCACAGGGCAGTTTGCCCCGCAAGTGTAGGAGCAGCTGTCCCTGCCAGAGCAGAGGTTTTGACACAGGCAGAGCTTCAGATGGCAGAAGCATCCTTCCAAGCCCCAAGCTGAAGGGAGTGCCTGGGGCCTCTCTCTGTGGAGAGAGGAGCTGTGAGTCCAAGTGGAGGAGCTATGGGAGGAAGTAAGCAGTCTGCACAGCATCAGAGAGGATGAAAGGGAGACAGACAATGGTCTTCACTGAAACAGGACAGCTTGAAAAGCCCTGGACCCCAACCACTATTGAGGTGCAGGCAGTGTCCATCTCTAGTATAAGTGTAACCTCTGGAGAAGGTGAAGGATGGAAGTTGGTGACTTCAGGCATGAAGAGCAAGGCTTCTGCCCTACCTGAGGGCTTACAACTACAAAATAGTTTCACTGCCCTCAGAGTTGAAGAGGATCCAGATGTGCCTTCAAGCAAAGGAACTTGGCTACCTGACACTAAACCATGCATGACCACCATGAAAAAGCAGCGAATGATTGTAATGGATGACTCCCTGCTGCAGGGGACAGAGGCACCAATCTGCCAACCTGACCTATCATCTACAAGTTTTCTGCCTCCTGGGGGCCCAGATCCAGGGTGTTCTAGAGGGACAACTTTCTATGTTGTGAAATAAATCCCAAGATTGGGACTATTGCAATACAAAGATAAGGATGAAATTGGTTACACAGTGTTTACTCTTTAAGTCAGACTGATCGTCACAATGAGTTATGAACCATACAGCATTGATTCTGACAAATGAGACATGAACCCAGCCACAAAATTCCTATTATACAAGGGTGGAACAAGTCCCTTTAGGCATTTCAACTTCAAAGTAAGTCAGTCTGAAGTTGAATGATCGACATGTTCAGAAGCTACAATGGACCTGCAGCCATGCAGCACTAGGAAATGTAACAGTCTCCCTTCTTTACAAGGGAAGTTGTATTTAATCTTAATTCATACAAACAAATACCCTATTGGCATCCAGGGACAAACATCACCACTGAGATGATATGGGTCTTTGAAGATAATTTTTTTATCCACAATGCTGTCAATCTCTGAATACAAGGATATCTAAAAGCACTTAATCTCATCAGTTTAATAGACAAGAATAAAAGACAGACTCTGCTGGACATCCCACAGAGGAAAGTCTGATAAACTTAAAGTTATCTGGTCTGGTTTTGAGATATCTTAACTATTAAGATATCTTACAATGGCTTTTTAGGTTAGAAGCCTCTTTCATTGGCAGTATTAGGCTGAAAAAAAATTACTAGGAAGAACAAGTGGGTGAGACCTCCTACAAAGAGAAAGGAGCAGCCTCATGTCCACAGGCCCTGGGGGACTTCAACTACCCTGATGTCTACTAGAAAGAAAAAACAGCAGGACGAAAGCAATCCAGGAGGAGTGCCAATGGAGGGCATCAATGACAATTTCCTGACCCAACTGATAGAGAAACCTACAAGGAGAGGTGCGCTGCTGGACCTCATACTCAAAAACAAAGAGGGTCTCATGGGGAATGTGAAGGCTGAAGGCAGCCTTGGCTGCAGTGACCATGAGGTGGTGGAGTTCAGGACCCAGAGGGGAGGGAGTGAGCAGGGCAAAAAGCAAGATCACAACCCTGGACTGCAGGAGAGCAGATTTTGGCCTCTTCAAAGATGTGCTGGGAAGGGTGCCACGGGATGAAACCCTGGAGGGAAGAGGGGCCCAGGAAAGCTGGTTAATACTCAGGGATCGTCTCCTCTAAGCTCAAGAGCAGTCCATCCCAATGAACAGGTAGTCAGGCAAAAATGTCAGGAGGCCTGTGTGGATGAACAAGAAGCTCCTGGCCAAACTCAGTCACAAAACGGAAGCATTCAGAAGGTGGAAGCGGGGGCAGGTAAGCTGGTAGAAATACAGTGACAGTGTCTGAGCATGCAGGGATTAGGAAAGCCAAAGCCCAGCTGGAACTGAATCTGGTGAGGGACATAAAAGGCAACAAGAAGGACTTCCAGGGATACATAGGTGACAAAAGGAATGCTAGGGAAAATATGGGCCCACTGCTGAACAGGGCAGGGGACCTGGTGACACAGGACATGGAAAAGGCTGAGGTACTGAATGCGAGACTAGCCTTCCTGAATCCCAGGTCTCAGAGAGCAGGGGGAAAGCCTGGAGCAAGAAAGACTTATCCTTGGTGGAAGAGGATCAGATCAGGGAATGCTTGAGCAAACTGGACAGACGTAAGTGCATGGGCCTTGATGGGATGAACCCACAAGTGCTGAGGGAGCTGGCTGGTGTCATTGCAAGGCCTCTCTCAATAATCTTTGAACAATCACGGTGATGAAAGAAGTGCCTGAGCACTGGAAGAAAGCAAATGCCACCCCTCTCTTCAAGAATGGCAAGAAGGAGGATCCAGCGATCTACAGGTCAGCCAACCTCACCTCGATCCCTGGACAGGTGATGGAGCAGCTAATCCTGGGAACCGTTTCCAGGTACGTGAAGGAAGAGAAAGTGATTAGGAGCAGTCAGCATGGATTCACCAAGGGGAAGTCTTGCTTGACCAACCTGATAACCTTCTATGATGAAATGACTGTCTTGGTAGAAGAGGGAGGAGCAAAGGATGTTGTCTCCCCTGACTTCACTAAGGTTTTTGAAACTGTCTCCCCATAGAGAGACGACATCCCCATGGAGAGGCTGATGAAGCATGGGCTGGATGAGCAGACAGTGAGGGAGACTGAACACGCGGCTGAGTGGCCCGGTCCAGAGGCTGGTGATCAGTGGCACCAAGCCTAGTTGGCGGTCAGTAACTAGCGGTGTACCCCAGGGCTTGCTACTGGGTCCAATCCTGTTCAACACTTTCATTAATGATCTGGATGATGGGGCAGAGTGTACCTGCAGTGAGTTTGCTGACGATACAAAACTGGGAGGAGTGGGTGGAACACCAGAAGGTCATGCTGCCATCGAGTTGGGCCTTGACAGGCTGGAGAAATGGGCTCATGAAGTTTGACAAGGAGAAGTGCAACGTCCTGCCTCTGGGAAGGAACTACCCCGTGCACCAGTATATGCTGGGGGCCAACAGGCTGCAAATCAGCTTTGCAGAAAAGGCCTGGGGGTTCCAGTGGACACCAAGCAGGACTTAGGCCAGCACTGTGCTCGGGTGGCAAAGCAAGCTAATGGTGTCCTGGGCTGCACGGGGAGGAGTGTTGCCAGCAGGTCAAGGGAGGTGGTCCTTCCCATTTATTCAGCACTGGTGAGGCCTCATGGGGAGTACTGTGCCCAGTTCTGGGCTCCCCAGTACAAGAGAGAGAGGGAGCTACTGGAGGGAGTCCAGCAAAGGGCCGCTGAAGTGATGAAGGGGGTGGAGCATCTCTCTTAAGAGGAAAGGCTGAGAGACCTGGAACTGTTCAGCCTGAAGAAGAGGAGGCTTGGGGGGGATCTCATCAGTGTATATATATACCTGAAGGGAGGGTGCAAAGAAGGCAGAGCCAGGCTCTTTTTAGTGGTGCCCCGTGACAGGCCAGGAGGCAGTGGGCACAAACTGAAACACAAGACGTTCTGTATGACCATCGGCAAACGCTTTTTTACTGGGAGGGTGACTGAGCACTGGCACAGGTTGCCCAGAGAGATGATGGGGTATCCATCCTTGGAGATCTTCAAAAGCCATCTGGACACGGTCCTGGGCAACCAGCTCTAGGTCCGTCTGGTCCAACCCCCTCCTCAGCTCAAGCAGGTTGGACCAGATAAGCTCCAAAGGTCTCTTCTAACCTCAGTCCTTCTGTGATTATGCACACATGTGAGTTTAAGAAATGGGGTTCTGTGGATGCTAAGACAAAGAAGATAGGTAGGAATATATTGGATTCTGCTGAACTTACATGATTTTGGTGCAGGTCAAGGGCTCCCTACAGGGCTGGGCAGATGTCCATTGATATTTTTCCTAAGTAGCACTTCCGTGTATTACTATTTCCAGGGCAATCGTGTTCCTACATAGTAGCCCTCTACAGGGGTTTTGCTGGCTATGCCCAAGCTCAAGGGTGGATATGTGGCAAGATGGGCTGATCACAAAATGCTTGTGTAGGAGGCAGCTCCAAAGGTCTTTGTAAGGTAAAGGAAATTTTTTGGTTTCCCACACATGACAACTAAAATTTCTCATCTTGATATCTTGAAAATGAACAGCCTATGCTATTGTTGCTTTGTAAAATACTTAATAATAGTTATTTGTGCACATGTGCACAGAGACACACACAAGTCTACTATAAAATTTTCAGCGGAGGTCCCCTCAGCCAATGAACGTTAGAGGCGCCTTGGGGAACAAAGGTATATGTTGGCTTTCTGTTACCAGGGTTTCCAGCTCTGCTGCACAGCTGGAGCTCCAGCTGCTGCAGCAATGGCCACATTGTGCATCAAGTTCTTGTCCAGTTTGAATGGTTATTAGGCTTACTGCTCTTCAGAACATGAATACAGGCATGTTTCATTGATAATAAATTATTGTACTGTTGATTCTAAGGAAATGATTCAGTGGTTAATCGATCAAATTGTGATAACTTACTCTCATGCATAATGATTGTATGTGATAGTCTCTCTGCTGCTCACAACAAGGTTTTCCTCTCCTTCTGTTGTAGAATTGGGCAGTTTCCTTACTGTCTTTTTGTAAGAGGATCAGAAAAATAGAAATGATAGAGAATCCAATTATTTTTTTAAAGAAGTGAACTGAATCTTGGAGATCATAAATGTTACAATTTTTTTAGCTGTAGCTTTATAACACCCAGCACTACTGTAGAACAGAAACAAGGGCCTTCTCCACTATAAGTTTGTTACCCAATGTATTAAAATCATTTTTTATCATTACTTAAATCATAATTTCCAGAAGCTATAGGTATTAGTTTAGTAATTACCATTTACCTGTATTGTTTTCCTTCACACTTTATCAATGCAGAAACCCACCTTCTGTGCCATTACAAATCTCTTTTCTGAGAATGCATTTAACCATTTTTAGACACAACTTATATTTAATTTTAAATAGACCATGATTTTCAAAGATGATGAATGATTTTAAAGGCTCTGTTTCCTACATATTAAGTGGGATTGACAGCCACATTTAAAGCAATAACATGCTTTAGAGTATCTGATTTTTGGTGCCCAAAATTTTGAGGCACCCTGGAGCACAGCTCACTTCTGAAAATTGATTTGGACAATCCAAATTTAAAGGGTTTATTGGTGGTATTTTGTATTTAGTAGTACTTTAGTTACTTAAAATCATTTATGTGTTTATCATCAAGAGTGTAATTTTTTTCATTCCCTTAAAAGACTGCATAAAATTCCTGCAATTACTAACAACAGCTGAACGTCCTTTATTACCCTCTTGTGGTCTTATCATGGAATATTAAAGTGATTATTTAGTATTCTTTCTGCTGTGGTTCTTGTAATTTCTGCAATGCACAATAAGGTAAGTGATTAGCTTATGACCTTCTTTAGGCAACTGCTGGTTTTTGAGGTTAATAGAATCCATTCTGAGTCACTTATGAAAGCACTGCATATGCTTTGGCTTTTCTCATACACTTTTTACAGTCTCACGGCAAGGCAGTGCACTTGGAAGGAATGACTGCTTCTTTTCCGTTCATAATAAATAAATGTTAAGGAAACATAAACAGGTACTAGAGAAGACAATCATCAGCAACCAGGAGCTGTAACAAATCACCAAATGAATGAATGGGAATGAATGAAAAGATAAGTCCAGTTGAAGCAATTCAGCCAATGTCCTATGGAAAACTTCTGGCCAGTTTCCACCTGTTTGCTGGAAGGCTCCAAGGGTTGTCTTACGAATATGGCATTTGCTTCATTCTGGGGAAAAAACATTGGACAGCAGACTGTGGTCTTTCAAACTTAGTCTGTTGGATGATGCTAATAAATGTTGCTAGTATTACATTTCTTAGAAATTGGTAATTGGTCATCCATTTATCCTTAGAAAAGTGGAAGACGTAGAAGTCTAAGTACCTCTGCACACCAGTCCTAGGGCTGAGGATTCCAAAGTCTATGAAGCACAGACCATCTCCAAACAGAGGGAAACTCCATGGGACCTAAATTACTCTATGGAGTTTCTGGGTTTTAATCTAATGCCATTCTTATATGGTAATAAAAATATTAATATAATAGCAAGTAAAAAGATTTTTTCTGATTCAGTTTTCCAAGGAGATGTGCATGCATTAAGTTTCAGGTGTATTTTATGCAAGCCAGTAATGAATTTTCAAAGTTTGATATTAAATTGTTTTCAAGTCTTCTTTTCTTTGCCTACCTATAGCTCATGCTTTCTTGACAGATAAGTAAAATCATTCTACAAAATGGTTAAGTACTTGCTGTGGGATAAGTTGCACCTCTCTAGGATATGATTCTTTACAGCTTATGTATTGAGTGTGTTTTCCTCACTTTTTCCATTGTCCTTTTCATGCTCTTCATCATCACTTTTTGTTTCCTTCCATATCCTGATATTAATTCTTCCTTTCATATCTGCTCACTTCCCCATGTCTCTCTCCTCATTCCCAAAGCCGCATCATTATTTACTCTCCTGTGTCTATATCAGTATTTCCATCCCTTGTCTAAGCTCTTTTTCTCTGTTGTTGTTTTGCTGTCTTCCCACTTGCTTTTCTATTTCTCATTCTTTTAGTAGCCCTGCACTATTTTCACAGCACTAAAGGCCCTTTTCTGGGGCCTTCTTTTTTTAGGACAGAGTATATAGTCATGGACAGATATGAATCTGTTTTGAGACTATGTGTATGCTTCCTCAGGAAGCAAGCTATAAATTCTTATAAGCTCAGTTTTTTCATTACCTATCTGATTTTTACCTCCTGTCAGTGTCATTATCAACATTATGATAAAATCCAGCAACAATCTTTGTTCGGAGATTCAGCTGAATCCCCTGCAGTTTTTTAAGTCTGACAGAGAAAAACAAATTTCAAATCAAATACCATTTCTATTGCAGTGCCCTTCAAAAAAGGAGGCCACATTGAAATTCACAAATTTCAAGATGTCAGTAATGGGTAAAATAAAACCACATAAATTTAAACTGGAATTTCTGGTTTTGTGTACAGAAATATTCCTCCTGACTTCTGGGTTACATTTGTTCACCTAACCCATTTATTCCTGTCACCTGATGAATTGCCAGGTCAATGTTGCTTATTAAAATCAGACTGTCACCTCTCTGGGATCTTTACCAGTGGCAGCTAAAAACGATGCAACAGGTGTAGTTTATGAAGTGACTTTTTAAGCCAGTCACTATTATTAGAACAACAAGTAAACCCACTTCTAGAGTTTGGAAGAAATTTGCAAAGGCTAGTGCAAATTCAAAGAAAGAGAAGTCTATACTGCAAAACTGAGTAAATGAGATACAGCAGGGAGGTTAATATTGGAATGCTGGATTTCTTTTTAAAATTATCTATCCAAAAATAATTGCTCCTGATACTGTACAAATGGCTCAAGCATCTCCTATGTATTAATTCAATGCATTAATTTAATAAATACTCTGTAGGAGAGGAGAGAATCATTTTACTCTTGGATGTATTGCTGAGCCCTGTACAATAGTGATTGTAGTTTGAAACATCCAAAGTTTGCCCAACTGCTCCTTCTGAACTTGGCAAAAAATTCTTTTATAAATTATAGGCATACGGGTTTTAGTGAGATAATTGTACCTAATATAAGTAACAAAGCCTTCATTTTCATTTTCACTACACTTACTTTCTCATATAGCCAGAATTCCTTCAGCTGTTGCTGTATTTTTCTGTCACATACAGCTCTCTGCTTTCACTAAGTTTCCTAGGAACTATCTTTCTAAGTACTGCAAAAACTGAATCATGACAATCCAGCTTTATTCTAAAAAACACCAATAGTCACAGTGCAAACTCTGATTGGCAGGGACATTAAGATTTAAAAAATTGCCACAATAAATTGCCATGTGGTTATTGTCCTATCAGACAAATGACAAATTATATATGGCAGATAAAAAAAAGATTTATCTCTTCATGTCTGTTTAGTACTAGTGGCTAGCTGTTACGATGATTGGTACCATGGGAATCTGAGCAAGAGCATTGTTGTTCTAGCTATCTCCCAGTCATGTTGTTCCATTTGTATTCTTCTCAAACAAAGGACAGTGTGTCATCCAGGCTCCTATGGTGTGCTGGTAAGTTTGTACTGGAATTTGATGGACCTGAGAGTACCAGCACTCATGCCTAACAAGATCCCTTTTTAAAAAGAGTATTCCAGCCTCTAACTGGGTAGTACCCCAGTAGGTGGGGTTTGCTGTAATAAGCTCCATGCCCATATGGGAGCTGTAATAGCTGACTGGTTTCTGCTTTTCTGTGTTAAAGAGTAACATAATATGGTGGATAATTGAGACTTATGCTTCTCCATCATCCTGTCCTGGCAACATTCAGGATTTTTGCAGGAGAGGAGAACACACAAGAACAGAACCCACAAATCCAGAACAAGAGTAGCAGTGGCATGTGGTAAATTAGGCCAGAAAAAAGTTCACCTATTTCGTGCCTATGAGTGAGGTGGATGAAAGCTGTATGGGGACATTAGAGGTAGGTTTCCTGTTTATCTGCATTTTTCTGAACCATACCAGGTTCCTGCCTACCACATGGCAGGAAGGAGCTTGAGAAAAAAACACAGGTTTTTCAGGCACCGAATACTTCTGTTTGGGTTTGGTTACATGTTTGGGTTTGGTTACAATATCATCCCTGAATCCTTGGTAATAAGATGAGAAGATGTTTCTAGACTGTCAGGGATTGTCTCTCTCCTCCAGGAGTTGGTTGGAAAGCTTTGCATTTGTATGAACAGGCCTGTGGCAACCATTAGCCCCCAGCACA
Organism: Pygoscelis adeliae; assembly: GCF_000699105.1. Lineage (NCBI taxonomy): Eukaryota > Metazoa > Chordata > Aves > Sphenisciformes > Spheniscidae > Pygoscelis > Pygoscelis adeliae. Next base: position 778,075 of record NW_008824470.1, read on the forward strand.
CTGTGGTGTGGTGGAAAGGGGGGTGCAAGCTCTGTGTCTCCAGCCTGTGCTCCCTTCCATGTCTAGATGGACTGCTTTTATCCTCCCTCCCTGATATGCCATAAAGGGAAGGATCTATCCTGGGGGTTGGAAAGGAAGTTTTCTTTTTATAGACGGCAATGCTGTGTGGGAAGATTTTTCCAGCCACATCCACAGGCAGGCAGGAGGTAGGGAGGTGATGTTCTGGTTTTGGTGATATTGCCATAAGCAGTGATAATCCAGCCTCTTGAAAAACTAGATAGTGATTCAAAGGGAAGCATCTCCCAAGAGCTAGTGGAAGAAAGCTAAGGCTCCTCTTGACTAGTACTGCAAGGAAACAACCCTCTGTATGGGCCTTGTCCATGCAGGGAAGGTAGGTTTCAAAAAGGGTGAGCTCAGAGCCAGCTGTGATAAAGCATGGGGCTATGAAAATCCTTTGCCTCATAGAATAATTAAAGAAGAATCACAGCCGCATTGACTGAGATGTAGTCAGTCATTCCTGAATGAGTTAAATGCATAGACATCTTACCTAATTAAAGCATAGTCCTTACCTTCTTTCACATATCTGAAACACTATTATTTTCTTGCTGATTACCTGAGAACTTGTATTGCAGGGACAGTGGAGAAAAAGCCAAATGATGTGATGTGATAAGTCATTGCTCAGAATAATGCCCTTCCTTGCACTGGTATCGTATGGAGGGAAGCACAGCCTCACAGGGCGAGCACTGTGGCATTAACCAATGGAGAACCGAAATTACTCACATTGTTCATGCAAGTGACAGACAATAAAAGAACCTAAGCAGTGCTGAATTTAGCGCTTCATAATGTTTACAATTTATAGCAGTTTAACATTTCAATCATTTATGCATATTACGCTTTATTTTTCAAGCTGGCAGGACTCATTACACCTTTGACCTTTCACAAGGAATAAACAACAAAAAAGGTTCTCCTTCACACCAGGCCTCAAAAACCAAAGCCAATGGACTCAGGCCAAAACCCACTGAATACAATCTTACCATTTGACTTCAAAGCAAATTTTGTTCTCATTTCACCCACACAAGAGGACAATTATTCCATTGGCATCAAGATTTGATCTTAATCAGCTCTGAATAAAGCCTTTTAGCGTGGGCCTAATTGCTATTGTTGCAACTGAGAGGAACCTGACCCAAGCTCAGGGCTTGCCCTCGACGTTGGAATTGTTTTGCTACAGTTTTGTCCAGATTGATCTATGCGTTTGAACATAGAAAATAAATGTATTTAACTAAACTTGAAAGCAAAAGCGAAAGTGATACAGAAAACCTCTGGTGATAAATAAAGCAGGGTGGGCCTGGCTGAGCCAGGGCTTTGAGGGAGCATCTCAGTGAAAGCCTGTACTGACTCGTCACCGTCAGCACACCAAGCTGTGGAAAGAGATGTCTATAGATCAGATGTATTAGGAGCCAAAACTAAACCAACAAACTTCTGCAGTAAAGCAACCTTCATCTTATGGTTAAAGCAAAACAAAAGGATCTGAAAGCAATTCTGTCTTCTGTTTCCAGGTCCCAGGCCAGGCCGCAAATGCTACAGTTCCCCAAGAAAAAAAAAACTTTTTTATTCTCCTCATTACCGCTGATTTTGGAATTCAGAAATGCACACATTAAATAAATACATGGCTTTTTTCTCCTCAGCTGACCTGTTGCACTCACTGTAAAGTGTCTGTTCAATGCACAGGTTAACCTTGTAACCCACACAATTTTTAAAATGTTGATTTTGCAGCATGAAAGGAATAAAAAAAACAATTTGCCAATTCAGCTTTGAAATAGGAGGACTGCTGCAGAGTACAGCTGTTGTTTTTGACCCAGTTTCAGTCCGATTAAAAGTTTCCATGTAGCCATGAAATTTTATTTCATTGCTCTTCTCTGGTACTTCAGAATAACGCTGCAGGCAGCCAAGAAAGAAAAGCTGCGCTTCACTTCTCAGCCAGAGGATGAAAAAGAGGAGCTAGGAAAGTCTCCTATGGAAAAATAATAGTTCTTTATGTAAAGAAGTAGGAGTTCCTCATTTTCATTTTAGTTGCACAGGTCTTAGTGACACCTTGCAAGGAAATGTGGGGCCTATAAAGGAGTTTATGCCTTCTTTCTATACATGTACTCACTGGAATGAGTGTAGGGTAGAGATTGCCAGACAATGCAAACTACTGCCTAATCCCTTTCCTTGAATTCATATGTGTTTTATCCTGAAGTGAATCAAAGCAGACTTGAATATTAGCAAGGGTTGGCCTGGTGAGGCTCTCTTAAATGCTCGAGATTTTCTTCATAGTACGTTCATAACTGAGAATCTCCTAGAATAAGCAGGTCTTTGGCAAACTATCTGTACAATGGAAAAGAATTCTTAAAAGCACCAACGATAAAAGCTTTTCTCTTCATTGATATGTGCTGTGGGACTCTGGATATAGGACTGGGCCTTCGGATAGCTTAGCTGCATACCCCTTTCCCCACTTTCTAGACAGAATGCAATCAATTTATGCTATTAAAATAGTGGTGCAGATCTGAAATATGAATATCACGTTATTGAAAAGAGAGAAAAATTGTCGTAAGTAATCTTGTTTTCAGAATGCATTTAGTTTCATTTTTAAACCCTGGAGCTGCTTTCAGGAAAATGGACATTCTGACAAAGGATGTTGTACCTGCAGGAAAATTCATTGATTGATGACACCCTGTATGTGTTCCTATCTTCTCAGGCCTCATGCTGAAGAGCTTTCCTTGTTTCACAAATGTAACATTTCAGACTGACTGGATGCCCAAAGAGAGCACACATCGTTGTGCTTTCAGGTTTGACATTGATTGATTGAAGAAGTCAGGAAGAAACTGTCAGACACAGCAGGTACCACCGAAGTATCCACGGCTGCCAGGAACAAAACTGCTCAGAAGTCAGATGATTTGGGGGATGGGGGTGGGGAGGCGGGGAGGCCGAGGGTGTCTATGAGAGGGGGGAAATTACACAGCAAAGATCTTTTAGCTGTGCTTTCCTAGCTCAGAGAATATGGCATGCTGCCTTTTATCCAGATGCAAGAAATAGTGTTGTGTTCTTTGTTCACATAGTAGCTACTCAGAAGAACATATTCAACAGAAGGCTATAGAATAACCATATATGAAAGCTAATATAAATAGTATACTATTTTGCCAGGGCCCAGGACTGTCCGTATTTCAACAGGTGGAAAAAAATTAGCTACAGGGTTCCTAGTTGTCCTCCAAAAAGCCTACATAATTGTCTTTTTCATGGGTTAGAAAAATGTCTACACAGTTTTGATGTTGTATCATTATCTCTGTAATCACTCAAAACATACCATTTTGTAACATAAGGCTTTGAATGCAGTTAACATACCCAAACAAAATTTGCTTTTTTTCCTGCATCTTGTAGCTGCCTCTGAAATTTACAGGACTCTCTGGGGCACAGTAGGGTACATCCCTCTATGGTCTACTCATGTGATGTGAAAAAACGGTCAGATATTTGGGTATGTAGAAAAGACCACTAAATCCTGAGACACATTTTCTTAATGCTATTTACCATAGCATGAAGAAGAATGTTTCTCATTAATTTGTCCACCCCACCACATGGGCACATACAAACTAATGCATTGAGAATAGACTGAGGATAGGGTGCAGAAAAGCTGATGTCTGTCAGGATGTAAGAACATCCTTCCAGTATTCTCTGGCTGCATCTCAGTGAAGTATAGCAACTATATCATGTTTGCCAACTGCTGGCCAGACATTTCAGTAGACTCATTGGATAACCAGTGTCTGGAATAAGTAGGTCAGAAGAGTTGCCTAGGTGTAACTTGGACAGAATTTTTCCAGTGCACACATACAGATTTGATCTGATGTAGGGAATAATTCCTGCCTGTAGTTCATGTGCCAGAGGAGTCTTCCTATAGCTATGCCAGCAATAACACTGCTGCAACTGCTGTTCTTCAATGATGTGAAGAACTCTTATAAATGGTAAATGGCTTGCAAAATCTAAACATGTTGAGATAGTGCTGTCCCATTTTCACCTCAGAAATCCATTTGCCTCAGAAATCCAGCAAATTTGACAAACACATTTTGTTGCACAAATACCCTTGTACAAGTTTAGTCCAGGGAAATATTTCTGTAACCCTCCACAACCTGTTGAGTATTTGATCATAGACTCTTACAGGCATATCACTGTACCTGGTATAGTTTATCATTACACACAACATAGCTAATCCTTAAGTTCTTAGTGCATTAAGGAACTAAAACCTTACACAGCCAAAAAGCAAAAGGGTGTGACAATTAATGAGGTCATAATCTAAATCCTTATGTACAATAGGTAGGCTTCTGGTACTATACACTTAGAGACTTTGAGTCCTCAGAAGGGTAGCTCGTATCCCAAGGAGAGATCCATACAGACATAATGAAAAAGACAGAGTTGTACATGAAACTCCCCTTGCATGCTCTCCCAGTTTTGCTTAAGAACATTTCACTAGCTGCCTTCGTGCTCCTTTCTTCAAGGCACCGCATCACCTAATTAAATCCATATAGAGCATAACTTCATTCTTTATCTGTTTTATATTATTTATATTATTATAGCACCCTATAATAAGAGGAATTATTTTCCAGTCTTTTCTCTAAAGCTTCTTTTTATTCCACGGTGCTCACAACAAATGAGTTGCTTAGTTAACAAGCTGGATCTCAGCTCATCTACAACAGCACAGCTCTGCTGATACCAAATTTAGAAAAGGAGGCACAGGTGTAAATGATCTGTCTATACTCCACTAAGGAGTCAGTGAGACAGATTAAGCCTAGCTCTAAGTTAAGCTCTAAGTAAACCTAAGTAAGGCTTGTTTTTACAACTCATGCTACCAACACTGTCCCCTTTTGTTTATGTCTTTGACAGATAATCATCAGGCCAGCACCATACAGGTGCCTGGCCTGATGCTGGGGTGTTGTGTTTGGTTTAGGATCTTCTGGCAGTTACAGGATAGCTGCATTCAGCAGAAACAGCTAGTTTAAGCATAGCATCAACACAAGCCTTGTAGCTATATCTAAGCCATCTGTTTGCAATGAATGGTAAACTTTAGGATGGAGTTAGGGTTCAGATCAACAGGAGATATTGGCTTTAGATTAAAAGGGTTGTAGAAAGGCCTCTGGACAGGATAAGCTGTACCCTTTATAATGATAGACCTAATGATTGAACAGTCTTGTGGTAGGAGAGTAAGTCAATAAATGTAAGTAAGCTAAAATAAGCTGTGGTTTGGAAAGGACAGCAAAACTAAGTTTGAAACGTGCCAGCGTTGCTACACCTAAGTGTAAGTCTAACCCAGTAGGGGCTGCTGGTAAGTGCTGACATTAGATTTGTGTTCTGCTTGGTAGGGACAAATAATCTAGAATCCAAAATTTGCTATTTTACTGCCAGGTTGACTTTTGGGATAATACTGGCTATTTAGTTGCATCTGAAGCTAGGCTGGCAGACATTTCTCATTTTGAAAGAACTGGACTGTTAATCAACTACAGTGCAGGCTTGGTCCTCAGGAGGTTCCCAGTGTGGGATAGAAGTGTTATGAGGCAGTCTGTACTGCTTATGTCTGAAAGGGTAATGCAGTTCACCCAAGTGCTCTGGCAGAACTGGAAACCTACAAGTAGGTCTGCAGCATGACAGGCCAAGCAAGTTCCTCATTTAGGCTTGGGGTTTCATCTTGCATGTGGAAAACCAGGAGTATCCTACCAGAATTTTCACCTCAGAGTTTTCCTCGTGCTCTCTTGTGTTGATGCCTGTCTCTCCAAGGTAGCTAAGTTGTTCTTTCAGTATGTTTTACCAAACATACCCTAGGAATTAGGCCATTCTATGCTAAAGAAAATGTCTTCCCCTCCACTCCGGCAGGTGACTGCTACAACATTAAAATTCTAATCTTCACTGCAAAGCAAAGATCAAATAAAGCAAAGGCAGAGCTGTGCCTCACCCTTTATTCGAAACTACAAAGCCTGTATGGAGAACTCCATCTTTGCTTTTTCCTTTTCCAAGGCTTAAAAAAAAAAAAAAATTGGTTTGAGTTTCTGGTTTAGTTTTGTTTCTAGTTACTTGAGCCTGCCAATCTGCTGTTTCTGTGTAGTGTCTTGTGTTAAGGTGAAAAGTGTATTAGACTATAAAATGCGCCCCTGTGGAATCTTCATGCCTCTTCAAAATAACAGTGCAATGTGTTTTCTAAATTACCTTGAGGCACTTGGAATCAAAATAGTGGCGTGTCTTTCTCCGCTTTCCAGAGTACATAAATTTTCATCCTACAGTGCTGTCCTTTCTGGTACTTCCTGAAATAGCTAAACAAGTGAAAATTGTTTCTAATTCATTAGTTCTGGTAGCTTGGTAGCCTAGTGAAATAAATTTAGATTTTTAAGTCAGCTGGAATGTCACACCAGTTACAGAAATATAAACTGCTCAGCACACAGATGAGTGTACCATGAATTGAAGTAGAGCCCCATAGGATCTCATCTCAATACAGTGGATTTTGTACATTTCTTTTCTAGCCAGGTGTATGACTTCTTCAGGCTGATGGCACTACCTTCCTGTGTATGCACATGAGGAGACTCAGGTGTGTCATTCGTTCTAGTGAATATACAAACAAGCAAAGCTAACAGCATATGTACAGGAGAGCAGTCACCTGTGGTATGGTTCTTGCTGGCAACTGGTAGAAATGAAAGAACTTGCTCTCCCTAGGCTCCTGAGGGAAAGGAGTGTTAGAAACCTATTCTTGTTCCCTTGCCAACCACAAAATGAAAGTTTGCTTGGCTTTCTCTTTTTTTTTTTTTTTTTAACAGTTAGAAAAGTGGGAGTAGATGCCTACTTGTCTTGATCACTGAAAGAGCTCTTCTAAGCAGTGGTGGGGTAAGAATCTTAATGCACACTGCTAGATGATGACTCAGCAATCAAAGCATTCCTTTGTGTGAAACGAGCAATCTGGTCTTTCAGTTTACAGTGTTCTTTTCTCATCTGACTTCATTGCTATCTGATCAACAGGGGACAAAACCACTAGCTTATGAAATGTAATAGCACATTCTAAAGGGAACTGTTAAAATCCTTGTTAGAGTATCTGTTCACTCATACTCTTTTCAGGACAAAAGGAATGCTTAAGCAGGTAGCAAAGCTGAGGATACCTGACTGGACAATTTTTAAGCTGTGAAATGCTCAGTTATTATTAAGAGTAGAATGGACTGTCTAAACTTTCTTTTTTGCAACTATAAAAATTTCCATCAGTTGAGGAGAGAGGCTTTCTTATCTTGTGTTAGTGGTTCACAGAACATAAGTAAAGTGATATATATGGCTACCATGAATTCAGTAGTTTAGAATTACTGTTGAAGTTGTCACTAGCTTTACTGAGCTTTATGTTTACAGAGTAAATAAACTTTGCTCATATATGACTTTAAAATAAATACACATGCTATGTTAATGACAATGCAGAAAGTAGTGACTCCTTTGGTTCGTTGTTCTCTATTTACCTTACCTAAGAATGTGGTTCAGATGGCTGGAAAGTAATAGCTTTGGATTCACCACAGTCATGGCAATAAAGCCCTTTTCTGTCTTATTGTCTTTTCACAGGGCTTGCTGCATTGTATAAGTGGACTGGAAGCTCCAGAAAGAAATCAGTTTTTTCCAGTATGTGAAGCTCTATGCTACCTGATAATACATTACTGCAAAATGGAGGTTTGAGAGTTGAAATCTATTACAGGGAAGCTCCATGGTCTATTTCAGAGACACTATTTTTCTCTCCTGGAAACAGGGAGGGGGGAAGGAGAGCAGCAAAAAGGAGATTACTGTTTTGCTTTCCAAAAAATTTTGGTGAACTATAATTGACTTTTTTTTTTACAGAAACTTGTGGCTCTTTGAGGCTCTTCTGTTCTCCCAGGGAGAAAGTACATTTGCTTGTCAGAAAATAAGAAGTTTAAATACAGAGTGATAAAGTTTTATAGCTTATTTAGCACTTCAGAATCCAAATATTGCCTTTACTATTCCTGAGAATGGCTCTCATATGCGACAATAATTTTGCTCTAGCTATACTTTCTGGCAAGTCTGATTTGGATGATTAAAAAGGGGATATTTTACTATATTTTCTACTGTAGCATTTTGCCACTTCAGTGTTTCTAAAATAGCTCACATAATTTATTTTACAGTTGGGTTAACACTGACTAGGAGACTAAGAATATAAAGCAATAACTTCATGGCTTCCTGCCAGAAAAAAAAAATATATTAGTAAAAGTAAATGCTGGAATGTAGTAAATGTAAAAGGGTTGCTGTAATAAATTCAACTACTTCCTATTGTAGGGAACAAAGGTGCAGTGGGTTTTGGGGGGGTGTTGTTTGTTTTTTTTTTTAATTAATATTGAATCTCTGCAGCCTTTATAGGATTTGATAAACTTCTAGTTCGCTGTTGAAAATGACAGCAGCTGAATATCAGGGTAATAAAAGCTACTCCAGTAAGTTTGGCATAATTCACCTGAAAGGATTTAAAGGACTTCAGGCAGAGCAGTAGATGGGTTTCTCTCCAAGGAATAAAATATGTTGTCAAGGTCAGAATTCCACTTAAGTTAATAGAATTGCCTAAAATTTGGCATGGTTGCCCTCCTTGTGTTTCAGTTGTTTAAGTGTTCTTACTTCAAGAATAAAATTATAGGATAACCCTTCTATTGTAAAAAGGTTAAAAAAAAAAAGTATGTAGATGTTTGACCTCTATTTTGTAGCAGTGACCACTTTATTTATACAAACTTATACAGATTTTACTGTATCTAATAAAGTGTAAGATTGATGGACTCTCTTGGTTTGGTAAGGAAAAATGGATGTGTAAATTGCCAAATTAAATGCTCTTTCTCAAAATAGATGAGAGCTTGCTGTGAATGCTTTATGTCTTTAGCTACAGCAGAACCCTAATAAAACTATTGCCATTATCAAATAGAGCTGGGCAGATCCAAATAATAAGGCAATAGCTGAAGTGAAAGCAGAACACCACGTCATACTACCAAATCTATGAACCAGTGTAGAAACTTTTAATGGGGAGTTGCTCTTAACAAAGCCTGTGTGTTGTGAAGACCATAAAATTACCAATTAAAAAAAAAAAGAAAAAAAGAAAAAAAAATGGAGTTCAGTGTTGACTTCAGACTGTATTAATTCAGACTAAATACTGTGCATGTCTTGTGATGTGGATATTGCTTCTTTCCTGAAATGTCATACTATTCAGAAGGAAAGAACGAAATTGTATATTTGACAGTTTCTCTCAATTTTGCCCAAAAAGTGCTCTGTAAAAATCAGATCCTGAATATTCAATCTCATTGACTTAAGTTTTGGGGCCTGAATTTGAGCTGCTTTCCATCAAAATACACTATCAAGTTTAATGGACTACATTATATTTGGATTGGGTTTTTTCACTAATTCGTCTTAGAAAAGTACTGTTTTCTTAGTAGTAGACTCTCCAGTTTTATCTGATAATGAGACTTTTTTTTCTTTTAGTTTGAGTGATTAATCATCTTAAAAGTAGCACCTGAAAGATTCTATTTACCTTTTTCCAGTTCTTAAAAACAGAAGAAATGATTGCACTTTTTTTTTTATTTCAGGAGCAAAGTACAAGTGAGACTTTAATCAGGCAGTCCAACTGTTGGAATTGAAAGCATTCTTCTCATAAATTCATATTTTAAATTTTTATTAGACATTTTAAGGAAGAAGGTGTATGTCTTTGCAAGCTATTTTGGTTAATTGTTCACCTAGTTCTCAATTTTCTCTAATTCTGCTCAAGTTTTAATTTCCATCACAAAAATGTTTGTGAGGAAATAACATTGTCAACATAATACTTCAGAAAATAGGGTGATCTATTGAAAGCTTGTTCATATAAATGCAAGGGAATACGAAAGGAAAATCTTGTTTGTTAAAGTAGGATTAATCTAAGATGGACTTAGGGATCATCAATTTTCCTTAATGCTGTTTTGCTGTATTGGCTTTCTGTTGCTGACATGCCAGTTCTGAAATCAGTCATACGGGTAGTGTCATTTAATTAAATAAGCCTGATGTTTCTAAAGTTACAGCACTATCTTAACAGTCATAACTATTTGCAAGATCAGAGCTTAAGTAACAGCAATTGCTAAATGCTGATGATATGTGGAGATACTATATCAGATTACAGAATTTTATTACAAGCTGGTACAAATATTTCTTACAACCAAATGTGTTTGGGTATGGAATAGACTTGTGAGGCCTATTTCTGTCCTCTTTCATATGATGACTCAAAATGCTGGAAGTTAGTAAAATTCAGCAGAGAATTTAAATGAGCTTAATTAGAAGAAAAGATACTTGAACTGACCTTGCAATTCCTTGGAGTCACTCGATTTATCATTCTAAGAGCTATTTTACTCTATCTTCTCAGAGAAATTGTGGCTCCTGGGGAAATGGTGGAATGAAATAATCACTGTGATCTCTTGTGGTCTTTGTGATGAACCTGCATATCTTCCACATCACTCCCTTCTTAAGTGCTGCACAGGCCTGCAGTGTAGCTATCAGTCTTTAAAAAGAACCAGTAACCTTGTTCCAGAGCTGCAGAATGTGCATGTGGTGGTGGTGTTTCTAAATTTTGATGCTTAGATAAATTCTGTAGTTTTTTTCCTCACACTTTTTCATATAGCAAATTTATGATCTGCTACAGAACTAGAAGAAGCAGCTAGTGCTAGTGACAGTGCAGGCACTTTGCTTTCTTAACTGCCTGGCTGCTGCATCTTGTTCAGGTAAAGACAGTGGATGTATTCAAGTTCTGGAAAGACTTTCTGTCCATGTAGAACGACAGGGATCTTCAGGGGTTTTGTTCCCTTTGCAGTGCTGAGTAAAGATCAGCTGCTGGACTTGTGGGGACAGACCTTGCCCGTTGGTTTCTTGACAACTGTGCATTGGTGACACTTGGTATCTCCTGTTATTTCCCTTCAGCTTGCATTTTTAAGTCTCCAATGCACTGCAGTGCTATAGCATAACTGAAGAAGTACTCTGTCTGGGCAGACTTGTTGGCCTGACATATCCAGGGGCCCAAGCCTGGTGGTCTTATCAGACTTTTTGGCTGTATACTCTGTGGCCATAGCTATAGTATTCACTTTTCACACGATACTTCTAAAAGGGGGAGGAGGTTCTTGGTTTTTATACATTCCCAATGTTAAAATTTTGACAACTTCACGTATTTATTTCTATAGCGTATTTATTTCTATAGCAAGAAAAGCAGGGATCAAGGGTTTTTTGAACACCAGCCTTCTTAATATGTGCAAAGTCAACATACAAATTATGGGTAGAAAGCTTAAATGGCTGGTTGTTGTTATACAGACATCTAATGGAAGACTGAATTCTCTAGCCACAGAAAGGAATATAAAGAGAATGGTATTACCACTCAGCCTGTTATGCATATAACTGTAGTGCATTAAAAGCCATGTATTAAGCAGCCCAGTGATTTTTGTCTTACATTTAATTCTTGTCAACCAGTTTACCTGGTTGTTCATGTGTCAATGCCTGCATGACACTAACAAAGTACAGTTCAGCTATAATGCAACTCAAATTAAGCCAGTTCTAGTCATGGGTCAACTGCAATTTGCAGCTTTTAATTTGCATCTGTACTGTCTCTTATTGATGTAATCTTTGGCACCTAACTCCAATTTTACTAGACTATTGTGATTATCCTTAAAGTCTGTTAATCGTTAGACCTTAGAGTACAGCTGGAAGAAGTCTTAAAGAGAAATACAGTGGTCCATTTACTACCTTGTTAATACTGTTAAATTAGAGGCTTTTTTAGATGAACTCAATCCAATGCATAAAATTTGGAAAAATAACAAATGTAAATGTATACATATTGGAAAAATAGCAAGTGTAAATACACATTATACTGGCATATTTGGCAGAGGGGTGCTGGACAGCAGTTAATTCTGTACTATACAACTTGTAAGAAACACTGGAAGTCTTGAAAAGGGATGGAAAAATCTTATTACATTATATTGTAGCTTTGATTTTGCTCAGAAACGTTTTCCTTCTGAATTTGTGTATATGGGAGGAAATGTATCCATAGCATGCCAAATACTATTATTTAGTCAGTTTGTATAGCAGATTGTGGGGGACTGCAGGGATTGCTGGCTGTATAGATAACACATGCAGATTTCCCCTGCACCTAGCTACTTTGGTTCAATGCCACACAGAGCTGAGTTACTTGATAATAATGATTTAACCTGCCTTGTCAGTGATTTATTTTATCATAGCTCTTCCAAAATCCAGAGAGACAGAATATACAAGGAGAAATAAATGGAGAGCCACAAACTGAGTGTGGAAAATACCTTGATATATAAGGTAGCATTAGTGAGAAGGAACTGGGAGATCCTTTCAAACTGAAAAGAATTAAAAAGACTGAAGGAAAGAGAGAGTATATAGAAGAAAGAGTTGGGCAGGGGAAGACAGGAAAAATAAGCAAATTGTAAACCCAAGACTAGGAGTAATTTTGCACTGAACTGAATTTCTTTCTCTACGGTTCAAACATGTAATTTCTCCTTCTGGAACTTTTTTTCCCCACCTTTGTACTGCTGAATTCTGTTGTTTTGTTGCAATTCTTTAATAGCTGTAGTCATGTTTAACTTGCATGGACAGTTGGCTGGATATATCTGGAGCCAACAGGTCACCCTGTGTCTCATGCAGTGGGTTTTCACATACCAGCCTAGTACAGCCATGTTGTCAAAGTTCCTCACAGAGAAAGGTTTTAAATAGTGGCTTTCTAGAGAGGTTTGGGTTGTATAAGGTTTTGTTATGCAGTGGGTTTTTGAAGGTGCTGCACTTTGGGGAGATCATGATTGGCTACAACTTGTACATCTGGTGTGACAGCAGCCCATCTCGTGATGAACTAGCAGTGGTACAGAGCTGACTAAGCAGAAGTGACAAAGGTACTTGGGCAGAGCTGGTGGCAAAGTGATGGGATGGTGCACGACTGTGCATGAGGGCCAAATATTGTGGAACAGAGTTATCTGGCAACAGGCAGCTTTCTGCCCCAGCCTAACAGCCAGTGGTGCCTTCAGCCAGCCAGGTGAGGTTTTTATTGCAATGACGTGTGCAGCCCACTGTGGCTCAGGCAGATGTGTTGTTTGGAAATGCAATGGCATCAATGTTCAGTACTAGGTCTCCACAACTGTAGCTGGTGACTGAGTTTTCTTGTTATGCCATAGCAGAAAATGTGGCACTATCAGAGCTTTTAGGAACGCTGGTTAAGATCTGTGATATCTTGAAAGAGAAGGTCAGAAAACTCTGATTATCTTAGTAACTATGAAACACCTTTCAATCTTGTTTAATTTTTTTGTGAAACAAAGTTAAGCTTTGAGGGCAGAACACCATTGTTTCAAAAGGAAGAAATGGATATATATTGGAAATTAACACAGAGATTGACAAATTCTTTAAAAATCTTTTGTTTAAAGACCAAATGGAGATGGCCCATAATGAATCATTTTGAAGGCATTTCACATTTGCAGTGGATAGGGAATTGGGAAAGGCATTGTGCCACAGTTTTGTAGAAAGGGCTTCAGATTAATATAGTCTAACACATTATGCTTGAGATTATATTAAGCCATATTTTCAGTATTTTATCTATACTGATGATCTTATCACAGATGGTAAAGAGGGAAACAGAACTCACAGGAGTGAGAGTATATAGTGATTATTTTGTATCATTAAATAACTATACCAAGAAATTACTATAGTTAGCTACAAGACCAGATTTATAAGACCCAGTTCTGCATCTATTTTTTCAATGCCTTGGGAGTTTAGCTTGTAATAACATGAAAAAGTACAGATTTATACTGAAGTTTCACAGAAATATGAAAGATAAATTCCTGATGTGTTGTTCTACTACATTAATATAAAAATATTCTTACTTTTGCAAAACTTTCATGGTTCTTATTTCTTGTGATTTTTAACTAATCACACCATGAGAGTGGCTTTTCTTGTCTCTCAGATGCTTATTTCTAAGGGCTAGATCTTACAAACATTCATTGCATATGAGTACACAAGTAGGTACTGCACTTACTCCCAGGAAAAGTCCAATTAAGTCAAAGTGCACCTTGGATCAAATCCAAGACCCATTAAATCAATTGAAGTGTTTCCATTTACTTCAGTGTAAGCTGGATCCAAGCCATCATATCTGCAGCTCTTCAAAGGTACCATCACTTATCTCAAATACACCTACTTAAATTCAATTAAGACTAGAATAAAATCTCCCAACATTTTACAAGACATTAAAATGTTTCTTTGTATAGGAGTAAGAAAGAAAATGTGATGATACTTTGTACCTTAGAAAACACTTGAATGCTATGTTACAACGTCTAATATAAAAAAAAAACCCAAATACTGTAACAAACATGATGACAGAGGCAGATAGATCAAGAACTGGCTGAAATTTATCAGAATTACTATCACTCAGGTCTTACTTATTTGTCTTGTTGGTTCATAAGGCTTTCATTTACGTATATACTGAAATGTGGATTCATTATCTTGGAAGTTTCAAAGGAATTCGCCTGAATTGTCATAAGAAAGGCTAATTACTTTTGCAGTCTTGAATTCAACATAATAGGTATGACCTGAGTTGAGTTATTCCTAAATTCTAGTTATTGTACATGCCTAGGAAATAGTTTCATATCTTTTCCTAAGGATTTTTTGTATACTGTATATATCTCATGTGAATGGAAAAGGAGTGTGGATGAAATCAGTTATCTGTCAGTGCACAGTTCTTCAGAGCTTTCACAGTAAGATCAGTGGTGATACATTTAAGGTTGATTCTTAGTAATCCATGACCTACTAAATGAGATCTCTGCATGTTATTGAAAAGATACATTAAAAAAATTTAATTGGCCATTGTGGATTGCTAGACCACTTACTGGCTATTGTGTCAGCCTTTGCTGAAATACAGAACTCAGTCATTCCTTTGAAATAATTCCTCTGAAAAACCAAGCAAAACAACTTGGATTCTCTTCTATCCCTAAATAATTTAGGCTACAGCCTACACTGTGTGACCGTGTTGTCCCATTACAGCCAGAAAGGACTTAAACTGTTTTTCTGGATCAATTTACTTCTGGAAATTAACTCTGAGTGAAGAGTTACTCCATTATCGGTAATAAGTGACATCTGAAGGAACCGCCTCCATGAGGTACAATATATAATTAGCTGCAATAAAATTAATGGGGCCATGGAACTAAATTTTTCAGTCTTTTTACTAGAACACATAGTCGTGCATTTGAGGACAGATGAATAACTTTTCTGACATGCACTTGAATTTAACAGCTTCATTTAATCTATTTATTTCAGAGATGAGTGGGATTAGTTTGACAAAGTGCAGGTATGGTGCTGTCAACAGTGTCACAAAATCATTCTAATTATAAGGACTCACACTGTGAGCTCCACAAATTGTTCAGCAAAACATTTACCAGTGAAGTGCTATAGTTCAAAAGGAAAGGAAGGAAAGAGATTTTGCCAGCTGTTTCAAAGTAGCACTGTGCAGTTCTTGGTTAGGAGCACATGCCTCCAAATGCAGTATTGGTGACAGCTGGTGGGCATATAGTTGATTTTCATACTAGTCTTGCAGTTACATTGTGCTAACTGAGTATCACGTACTTCCAGTAACTAGTTTATGCCACTAGGTTCAGCTCTCTTTCTGTTTTCAAAGTACCCAGGGGTTGTTTATAATATTTATGTCTATCATTATTTAGAAACTGTTTACTGAAAAACCTTTATAGATGGATCTTGTTTTGCAAACTGTTCATTAAAAGTTTTTTCTAGGTATTTGTCATCCCAAATTCAAGTTGTTGGTTCAACTTGTTCAGATGTGTAGCTTGCAAAGAAACAGTGAAGTAATGATTAAAAACAGGTTATTTTAAAGAAGGATCTAGATTTCTTGCGTAGCCCAGTCTAATTTGAATATGTCATATAGCATAATTGCGGCTGTACACTGAGAAAACAGAAATGGAAGTCAGTTTTCCAGACAGACTTCTTTAGGAGAAGAAAATTGATTTAATATCTTGTACTATGACCTTGTTTTGAAATTTATAGTAAAGGAGCTCAAAAAGCTATATAAATAGGAGAATGCTAAACGAAAGAGGTGAGGCCCATTCCTGGACTGTGTCCAGTTCTGATACACCTGCTGCCCACAAGTCTAGAACTTCTCTTTAACATGACATTCAAATTTTATGATGTTTCTCCTAAATGATTTATTTTCTTGAAACATAGGTCTTAATTTAGTTATATTTAGTCAATGCCTCTAGCAAAATGCACACCACCAATATGTGGAAAACATTCTTGTAACATATAACATGTCTCTACTCTCAAACCTCTAAAAAAATTTTTTGTAACCATAGCAAAGGTAACATTTCCTCTTCATAAAGTTTAACAGTAAAATGATGCTCAGAATATTAGCCTTATGGAAAACTTCAGCCAGAATGCTTACAGTATGACAACTTATGAACAGGTGAAACAGCCTTCAACTACAGCTTGTCTGCCTGGCCATCTGTAATATGCTCTTATTCCTACTTGATGTAATAATGGGAAAGTATGAAAAGAGAAAGATTGAAGTAGTTTATAAGAGTATCCACATCCTGCAATATCCTGACAAAACTCCCAAGCTACAAATCATAAATATTTTATTTAATTGTGCTGGGTGTCCATTACTAGACATGACTGTACTGGTACAAACTAAAAAAACAAGATAAGCTCAGATTCTAACAGGTGAACAGTGCAAATGGTTAATTCACCGAATAGTACGAATACATGCAGACCAAAAACTTTCAAGGCAGTGAAATTTTTCCTGAATAAGAATGAAAACCAACTTATTTGACACCAAATGTTCCTCTGTTAATAGCAAATGGAGAAAATGGGTATGATAGATTTAATTCAACAAGTCCAAACAAAATCCAGTATTCAAATTCTAGGTCAAGATCACAGTTTCCGTCCATTTTTCTGTACTTTGTAACAAACTCCATAGTGGGCTTATTCCAAATGCTGTATTTTAATTTAAATTTTGAGGAACTTAAGAACTGAAGTTCAAAGGTTGTTCCTACAGTTTTCCTTCCCTCTCCTTACCACTCTTCTAATCAGAGACCCAATTTAAACATTCCCTATTGCAAATGGAGCACTAGGATGGCAAAGCAATTCCTAACCTAGCCAAAAAGACCTGCTCCCCCTCTGTGTGTCTCCATTTATACTTCTTCCGTTTCTGCTCAGCAGTAGCTATAATAATAGCATTAGCTCTTTTAAGTATTCCTGGCCATTTCTGCACAAGTGCAGGCCTGACAATGCTCAAAAACAGTGTATGGCACTTCTAAAAGAGGACTCCATTACTGTATTTTGCATGCTTATCTGAGGAAAGAAGAGGTAAAAAAACAACATTCCCTTCAAAAATTCTGTCCTTTGAAAGCAAAAAAAAGCCTCTGCTAAATGAATGGCAGAGAGATAGCTTCAAAAGTGTTTGTTTTCCTGCATTAACATACCCTTGTGTTGCTTTATATTAATGCACAGGCAAGAGGCAGAAGTGATAATTAGAAGACATGTGAGACTATTGTGTATACATTGAAAAATTACACTTATCGGAGAGTGGGCCTGGAACACTAAGCACAGCCTCCTTCCCAAGAGGTGTAGTTATTTTCTTCGTAGTAGGTATTTTTGTTTGTTACTAGGAATCTTGCTCTTCATCCTGGAAACTGCAACAATTCTATTTATAATACCAAATACCTCAGTACTTTCATGTCTCATTTTAATTCTTCATTTCAAGGACTGTTATTTAGGCTCTGTCTTCTTTGTATAATGCACTGCGTTTCCTCTCCTTATACAAAATTTAGTTTTTTTTTTTTCCCAATTCAGTTAACAGGGTAAGGGAAAAGACAGCACTATGTAGATGGTTGTCCTATCGTAGTCTGATTTTATGAAATGCTGTAGCACTAACTACTATCATATTTTTTCCCCTTGTTAAAATTTTGAAAATTATATTGCAATTTGAGAAGGCTAGACCAATCTGCATAAGTAAAAGTCATTATTACTTAAAGTGAAATTTTCACCCTGCCTCCTCTAGGTGAATTTACTGTTCCTGTGTGTCAGTTTGATGGTTCAGAAAGAAGAAATCTTGTATTTGTTCAGAGCACACATACTGACAGTGGCAGGGCTGGCTTTGACATCCTATATGATATCCTTAAAGAATAATAAGAAACACGAAGCACAGCTCAGAATGTTAGTTTGTGAAAGCAGTATTGTAAGCAAGGTTGAAACGGTTTCAAGCAGCGTATCTACTATGAATTATTGTTGCTGCCAGCCTATAGGAACATGAAGTGTCATTCCGGCCATAGCACCTGCAATATTTGTAAGAAGTGAGGTCACATAAGAGAATCTGTTTCAGCAGAGGGACAAAAGGTCCCTTTTCCCTTTTCTACTCTTTTTCTGTGTTGGAGTGGCTTCGTTTCCAGCCTTAGGTAAAGGCATTTTTCACTAGCATGGAGAAAAATCACCAAAAGAATGCCCTGTTGCCTGCATGGTGATCGATCTCCTACATCATTAGAGACAGTCTAACAAAGCTTCTGTTGTGTTGCTTATAAATAGATATGGTGATGAAGGCAAAGAGACTTCTGCTTACTCCATTGCAGCTGTCAGCCATCAGCTGAAAGGTTTTAGATTTTACTTCCAGTTACATGAATCTTTAAAAGCTTTTTTTTTCCTTCCTGTTCTTTCTTGTCTGCTTCTTTGCTTGATATATCATCTCAGAATTTCTGGTTTTTTCCACTGCTAAATAGCATCCTGTTCAAAAAACATCACCTTGTCAGGATATAATAATTTTCAAATATGACTTGTTTTTGGAAGTGCCAGTGCTTGGTCACGTTCATAGTAAAAGTGTTTCTTGATGTTCACACCTCCTACACACGCATTTTGTGATCAGCCCATCTTGCCACATATCCACCCTTGAGCTTGGGCATAGCCAGCAAAACCCCTGTAGAGGGCTACTATGTAGGAACACGATTGCCCTGGAAATAGTAATACACGGAAGTGCTACTTAGGAAAAATATCAATGGACATCTGCCCAGCCCTGTAGGGAGCCCTTGACCTGCACCAAAATCATGTAAGTTCAGCAGAATCCAATATATTCCTACCTATCTTCTTTGTCTTAGCATCCACAGAACCCCATTTCTTAAACTCACATGTGTGCATAATCACAGAAGGACTGAGGTTAGAAGAGACCTTTGGAGCTTATCTGGTCCAACCTGCTTGAGCTGAGGAGGGGGTTGGACCAGACGGACCTAGAGCTGGTTGCCCAGGACCGTGTCCAGATGGCTTTTGAAGATCTCCAAGGATGGATACCCCATCATCTCTCTGGGCAACCTGTGCCAGTGCTCAGTCACCCTCCCAGTAAAAAAGCGTTTGCCGATGGTCATACAGAACGTCTTGTGTTTCAGTTTGTGCCCACTGCCTCCTGGCCTGTCACGGGGCACCACTAAAAAGAGCCTGGCTCTGCCTTCTTTGCACCCTCCCTTCAGGTATATATATACACTGATGAGATCCCCCCCAAGCCTCCTCTTCTTCAGGCTGAACAGTTCCAGGTCTCTCAGCCTTTCCTCTTAAGAGAGATGCTCCACCCCCTTCATCACTTCAGCGGCCCTTTGCTGGACTCCCTCCAGTAGCTCCCTCTCTCTCTTGTACTGGGGAGCCCAGAACTGGGCACAGTACTCCCCATGAGGCCTCACCAGTGCTGAATAAATGGGAAGGACCACCTCCCTTGACCTGCTGGCAACACTCCTCCCCGTGCAGCCCAGGACACCATTAGCTTGCTTTGCCACCCGAGCACAGTGCTGGCCTAAGTCCTGCTTGGTGTCCACTGGAACCCCCAGGCCTTTTCTGCAAAGCTGATTTGCAGCCTGTTGGCCCCCAGCATATACTGGTGCACGGGGTAGTTCCTTCCCAGAGGCAGGACGTTGCACTTCTCCTTGTCAAACTTCATGAGCCCATTTCTCCAGCCTGTCAAGGCCCAACTCGATGGCAGCATGACCTTCTGGTGTTCCACCCACTCCTCCCAGTTTTGTATCGTCAGCAAACTCACTGCAGGTACACTCTGCCCCATCATCCAGATCATTAATGAAAGTGTTGAACAGGATTGGACCCAGTAGCAAGCCCTGGGGTACACCGCTAGTTACTGACCGCCAACTAGGCTTGGTGCCACTGATCACCAGCCTCTGGACCGGGCCACTCAGCCGCGTGTTCAGTCTCCCTCACTGTCTGCTCATCCAGCCCATGCTTCATCAGCCTCTCCATGGGGATGTCGTCTCTCTATGGGGAGACAGTTTCAAAAACCTTAGTGAAGTCAGGGGAGACA
Organism: Pygoscelis adeliae; assembly: GCF_000699105.1. Classification (NCBI taxonomy): domain Eukaryota; kingdom Metazoa; phylum Chordata; class Aves; order Sphenisciformes; family Spheniscidae; genus Pygoscelis; species Pygoscelis adeliae. The sequence goes on from NW_008824470.1 coordinate 798,458, forward strand.
ACATCCTTTGCTCCTCCCTCTTCTACCAAGACAGTCATTTCATCATAGAAGGTTATCAGGTTGGTCAAGCAAGACTTCCCCTTGGTGAATCCATGCTGACTGCTCCTAATCACTTTCTCTTCCTTCACGTACCTGGAAACGGTTCCCAGGATTAGCTGCTCCATCACCTGTCCAGGGATCGAGGTGAGGTTGGCTGACCTGTAGATCGCTGGATCCTCCTTCTTGCCATTCTTGAAGAGAGGGGTGGCATTTGCTTTCTTCCAGTGCTCAGGCACTTCTTTCATCACCGTGATTGTTCAAAGATTATTGAGAGAGGCCTTGCAATGACACCAGCCAGCTCCCTCAGCACTTGTGGGTTCATCCCATCAAGGCCCATGCACTTACGTCTGTCCAGTTTGCTCAAGCATTCCCTGATCTGATCCTCTTCCACCAAGGATAAGTCTTTCTTGCTCCAGGCTTTCCCCCTGCTCTCTGAGACCTGGGATTCAGGAAGGCTAGTCTCGCATTCAGTACCTCAGCCTTTTCCATGTCCTGTGTCACCAGGTCCCCTGCCCTGTTCAGCAGTGGGCCCATATTTTCCCTAGCATTCCTTTTGTCACCTATGTATCCCTGGAAGTCCTTCTTGTTGCCTTTTATGTCCCTCACCAGATTCAGTTCCAGCTGGGCTTTGGCTTTCCTAATCCCTGCATGCTCAGACACTGTCACTGTATTTCTACCAGCTTACCTGCCCCCGCTTCCACCTTCTGAATGCTTCCGTTTTGTGACTGAGTTTGGCCAGGAGCTTCTTGTTCATCCACACAGGCCTCCTGACATTTTTGCCTGACTACCTGTTCATTGGGATGGACTGCTCTTGAGCTTAGAGGAGACGATCCCTGAGTATTAACCAGCTTTCCTGGGCCCCTCTTCCCTCCAGGGTTTCATCCCGTGGCACCCTTCCCAGCACATCTTTGAAGAGGCCAAAATCTGCTCTCCTGCAGTCCAGGGTTGTGATCTTGCTTTTTGCCCTGCTCACTCCCTCCCCTCTGGGTCCTGAACTCCACCACCTCATGGTCACTGCAGCCAAGGCTGCCTTCAGCCTTCACATTCCCCATGAGACCCTCTTTGTTTTTGAGTATGAGGTCCAGCAGCGCACCTCTCCTTGTAGGTTTCTCTATCAGTTGGGTCAGGAAATTGTCATTGATGCCCTCCATTGGCACTCCTCCTGGATTGCTTTCGTCCTGCTGTTTTTTCTTTCTAGTAGACATCAGGGTAGTTGAAGTCCCCCAGGGCCTGTGGACATGAGGCTGCTCCTTTCTCTTTGTAGGAGGTCTCACCCACTTGTTCTTCCTAGTAATTTTTTTTCAGCCTAATACTGCCAATGAAAGAGGCTTCTAACCTAAAAAGCCATTGTAAGATATCTTAATAGTTAAGATATCTCAAAACCAGACCAGATAACTTTAAGTTTATCAGACTTTCCTCTGTGGGATGTCCAGCAGAGTCTGTCTTTTATTCTTGTCTATTAAACTGATGAGATTAAGTGCTTTTAGATATCCTTGTATTCAGAGATTGACAGCATTGTGGATAAAAAAATTATCTTCAAAGACCCATATCATCTCAGTGGTGATGTTTGTCCCTGGATGCCAATAGGGTATTTGTTTGTATGAATTAAGATTAAATACAACTTCCCTTGTAAAGAAGGGAGACTGTTACATTTCCTAGTGCTGCATGGCTGCAGGTCCATTGTAGCTTCTGAACATGTCGATCATTCAACTTCAGACTGACTTACTTTGAAGTTGAAATGCCTAAAGGGACTTGTTCCACCCTTGTATAATAGGAATTTTGTGGCTGGGTTCATGTCTCATTTGTCAGAATCAATGCTGTATGGTTCATAACTCATTGTGACGATCAGTCTGACTTAAAGAGTAAACACTGTGTAACCAATTTCATCCTTATCTTTGTATTGCAATAGTCCCAATCTTGGGATTTATTTCACAACATAGAAAGTTTTGTGACCAAGCATTTTGTGAATCCTGAAAAGCTATTCAGGTGACATAGGAGTGACCTAAGGAAGGTAACTTTAACACCAGTTCGGTGTACTACCTCGATATGCCTCATTTGGTAATTTATTACTGCTTTTCTGAACTGATCCCAAATTTGAGCTAAAGTTAATGAGAGTGGACTACATAAGAATGTTCTAAATACTGTGCAAGGCCCCAGGGTTGCTTAAAGTTTCAAAATCCTTCATCAACACACTTGTTGCAGATTTCTGTTGCTGCTTTGTGTCTTTTTTTTTAGGTTCCTGGAATTACATCTATTTGGATGTTTAAATAACGATCTGCTGGCTGTTGTGGTTACAGAGCTAATTTGTCTCTGTCCCTCTGTTGTCCTTTCAGTGACAGGTAGAGCTTTGATTTCTTTCTAGGTAGAATTTCTTGAGTTTTTCCACTCTGAGTGGCCCTTTATGCACCCTATGAAAGAACTCTTATTCAAGCATGCTGACTTGATTTGGCACCTGTATATCTGTCTGGAACTGCAGTCATCCTCAGATGAAATCTTATGAAATCTCAAGAATAACAACAAAATGTAAAATGTTTTTAACACAGCAAAAGGTCAGATTTCTTGTGCCAAATCCATGCAAATAAATATTTTAGGAGATTGTCCTGGTTTTGGCTGGGATAGAGTTAAATTTCTTCCTAGTAGCTGGTACAGTGCTGTGTTTTGGATTTAGGATGAGAATAATGTTGATAACACACCGATGTTTTAGTTATTGCTGAGCAGTGTTTACACAGAGTCAAGGCCTTTTCCTGCTTCTCACACTGCTTCACCAGCGAATAGCCCGGCAGTCCACAAGAAGCTGGGAGGGGAAACAGCTGGGACAGCTGACCCCCAACTGACCAATGGGATATTCCATACCATATGACGTCATGCTCGGTATATAAACTAGGGGAAAAGCTGGTCGGGGGTCTGCTGCTCAGGAACTGGCTGGGCATCGGTCGGCGGGTGGTGGGCAATTGCATTGTGCATCACTTGCTTTGTATATTCTTTTATCAATATTATTATTTTCCCTTTCTTTTCTGCCCTATTAAGTTGTCTTTATCTCAACCCAAGAGTTTTACCTTTTATTTTTCGATTCTCTCCCCCATCCCACTGTGGGGGAGTGAGCGAATGGCTGTGTGGTGTTTAGCTGCCTGCCAGGTTAAACCACAACAGAGATGCAAGTGTCAAGCAAAGTGTTGAACAAGTGCATACACTAAGCAACTGTGTTCCTGAACTTTTCACACACATGCTGGTCAGTGCATTGTGAATTTATCACATTCACTGCACATGTCTGTCTACCACATGTAGTATTTGAGGGGACTGGCAGTGAGGCATTGCAGTTTCAATGGTCAGAATGATCAAAGCTGCAGTTTCTAACTTTCTAACATCTACAAATCCCAGCAAATCTTGGACAGAAAAGAAAAAAATTGTTTGTATTGCTATCTTTACAGCTTTCTGTTCAGTAAAGTATTGGAAGCAAGTAGTAAAAAATACTGGGAAAAAGAGTCTATACAATATTAAAAAAACACATACTTAAGAGTCTTGGTTTGGACCAAGTCCTATGGTACTAGGTAATACACAAAATTGCAAATAAAAAGACAGCATCCCAAAGAGCTTAAGGTTAAATGTAAGCTACCAACAAATAACTGTGTTCTCTCCTTGCTCTCTCTTGTCTCAGTCAGATAGAGTATCACATAATGGCTCAACTTCATTCATGAAGGAACAACTGAGGTCTTCAGTTGCATTTGCAATGAATACTTATAAGGACAAAACTGGTGTTTAGTGAAACAAAGGGCAGCTCCCTTAATGAATTCAGTATCTTTAAAAACTTTGATAGTTCATGGCAATGTCATCTGTACCTAGAGACTGGCGTCATGATGAATATTTTCTTGTTAGTGACTTTATAACTAAGGAGTGAGCTGGCAGTGCATCTGCAATCCCTGCTTCATAATACCTAAATATAACTTAGCCAAACTCTCAGATACACCATGGAAGCCAAGACACTGGTCACATTTTACAGAGGAATTATTCCGTGTTTAGCCCATTGTGATGTGGAGTGAAACTTAGCAACACAACTCTACTATATAGTAAAGTTATAGTTGTGGCCTACAAGGAATGATTTACTGAGAGGTATTGAAGAGCTTTTCTCCTTTATAACAAAGATCCTTTGAGACAATTGTTCTTGCCTAACCTGATATGTAATACAGTTATTGATATGCGGAGTTGCATTGCAAGTATCTTCACTTGACATTTCTCCAATAGCCAGGTCACCTTGGTTGCAGAAAGTTTCAGTGGCCCCTCAAGGCCCATTTTATTAGTTATGAGAATCATGGAAATGCACAGGTGGCAGCAGCCAACTCCCAGTCCATACTATTGAATTTAGTGAGAAGTACCACAGTCCTTAAATGTCAGGAGTAATTTCAAAGTGGTCCTTAAAGTTATTAGTTTATTTAAATTCACTGCTTGCCTTTTTTTCCCCCCTTATGCAAATAAACCGTACATTTTAAAATGGTGTTTGACCACTCTCCATACCTTCTCACTCCAGAAGGAATAACTGCTAGTGTAGTCTGTGAAATGAGTAGTCCTATCATGGCAGGCATCAATCAGAACATGTGGAGTAGGCAGAGGTGGTGACCTGATCTTCCAGTGTAGAGTTGACATTCTTCTTTGCAAAATCAGAATGTGCAGTAGACTTGGCGAGATATCTAAATTCTCCCCTACCTCTGCAACTTTGCGATTACTTTGCCGTGGTGGGAAAGCTGCATCAGAAATATGAAGTGCTGTGAGTGGAAGAAGAACTCAGCGAAAAAAATGCTCTTGCTTTCAGTACAGATTACTGCAAGAGCTATATTTCTGGATTATGTTCATTCCAGTGCATGATAGATCCTACCTAAAGGTGTATTCACATCTTTATTGGAGTTTT
>NW_008824470.1:803431-813199 GCF_000699105.1 Pygoscelis adeliae
TTTTTTTAAGCTGCAAAACATTAGCCTCTGACCATGGCTGTCTGTTCTGGAATTTTAGCCCTACTTGTACTGAAATCCTTTTTATTCCATGGTGCCGTGGTGCTGGGATCTGCCAGTCAGCATCATTGTGGTCAGAGAAAGAAGGTTCCGAACTGAAGGAACTACTCAAATGACAATGCTCTATTTGCCAAGTACTCAAAAGATGAGGCTTGAAATTTTAATACCAAACTGTATATTGTTTTTTTCAGGAAAGAATACTTCAAAATAGTAGCTTCCTAAAGTTATCTTAAGGACCATGAACTGAGTGATGTGGCTGTGGGGGTAAGGATATATGAAACTCAGTGAAACTCAGCAAAACTCAGTGTGAGCGTTAGCTCTCTTTCCTCAAGCTCTCTTTCTCTCTTCAGGAACTTGGAGTACAATATGGCTATGTAAAGCTCTATTTGGGAGCCTGAATAGCAAGTAAGAGGAAACTGTATGTGAATGTGGGATTTTTTTCTGCATAGTTGTGTCTTATAATATTTAGAGACTATACTTTTAGCTTTTTATTGTTTAAGACAGTATGTATGTGCAATCTGCACAATGGAAATAAATCATAAATATCTCCTGTGACAAGGATAAGTGGTTTGTTTCTTAACAAACAGATTAATATTTTATAAACTCATGACCGCTGTTGACTGCAGAACATGTTAATAACGCACACTGGGCCCTGTAATTTCATATACCGTACCTCAATGAGTCTTTCAGCAGGTGCAGGTAGGAAGAGCAGACCAAAGCCAGACTACAACTATTTATTTTATTTTGCTGACTGTTTGGACTGGATTGCAGCCACCAAATTATACGTCATCATCTTCTCCCTCTTACTGACCTCATTGTAAAAATTAGTCCTTTTAGCTGCTGGATCTAAACTCATTATTACATAATTTTAGCCAAGACTTATAAAGGGACTTTATGAAAGTGGTGTTTGCTAGGCTAGAATAAGGTTTCCAAAACTAGGTGAATTAATCCAGAAAGATTTTTGAATAAGAACTCTATTCATGGAAAAAAATAACTGTTGTCCTGGTTGGTTTGGATGAATTGTACAGTTTGTGTGTGTGTAGTGTGGAGGAGGGATTCTGCAGTATGTGCTGTTTAAAAAAGGTTCTATGTGCTGTTGGGGAGTGGAGGCACACTCTGAGGAATTGCTCTGCCACTGGCATCGATCTCTGTGCTGATTCTCTCCTCTTTCTAATCATGACTCACTATCTTCTCAATTGCCCCTCTGCGGAGACTGAAAAGCCCCAGCTCAGTGCTTTTCCGTGTTTTATGACAGCTGCTTCTCTCTTCTGCGTTCCAGTCCACAATAAAGCAATTCAAAACACTGTCTTCAAAAAATGTAGCAGATACGTTTGGTCAGAAGATTCAGTGAAAAAATCCAAAGAGATTTCATTTTCTCCTGAGAATTTGTAAGCTATTATTGCTGGGCTGATTGTATTTCAGCCCTTAGTAAGTTATAGGATTTGCAAACAGAATGTGTAACTGTTGTTGGACCTCTCAAAGGAAGGTAAACAGGGCCAATACTGAATTGTTCATATGTGGTGCAAAGATAAGCAATAGGCATGATGGATGCAAGTACCAAACCTGCAGAAAATGTAGTCCAAAAATGGGACAAACATTATTTCAAAACAGAGGGAAAAACTAAGCTGATTTAGACTGAGCAACAATGTGGCAATGATTTAAGCTCAGGCTCATCATAAAAATAGTTGATTGCATTATTCTAGAATTGGTTTTATGTTTTTGAGGACTACATTGTGTCTAAGCTGTGTGGTTTAAGAAGTGAGTTTTCAAATGGCTGTCTGCCCTTTGTGCCTCTGGCCTCTGTGCTCATATCTCCTCTACAATAGGAACAAAATGAAACATTTTGGAAGGCTCATCATGTAAATTTGCATGAAGATTTTGGATTCTGATGCAGTGCGAATATAATGAACTAAAATCTAAATGTGAATAAATGTTAGCTGTGTCTTTCGAGAGACAACTCCCTACATTTAAGTATGGAATAAGTAGTAATTAAACAAAAAAAATCAACTATAGTTACTTGGTTTTCTGGTTTCTGTGCCTTTAGGATGCTCTTCATTCATGTTTTTATGATTTAAGTTACAACCAGCAGGCCAACAGACACTCTTGCAAATGTTAGAAATCTGTTAGAAACTTAGTTAGAAATTAATTTGCAAATGTTAGAAAATTCAAAATCTTTTAACTTTGTTCTTGCTGCCAGGAGGCTTCAAGTGTTCTTCTGCCTCTCCCTTTCATACATAAATATGTACACATCCATATATAAAAAGAGGTTTTTTGAGACCACAGTCTCTGACACTTCTGAGACTTTTAAAAAGGCTACAACAAAGTGCAGAACTGAGGGCAGTGAGATAAAGTGAATGGAAAGGTGAAGAGTATGTCACATAAGGTTTTGAGGGTCCTTATAGCAAAAACCGACCTGAATCTCAGAATTCAAAGTCAGGTCTAATTTTGATAATATTGTGGGCAGAATGGACCAAGGCACTGTTCCCATGAAGGACTGTAAAGTTTGAGTCCTGTTGTTTAAATATCTCATATTGGTGCCTCAGTACAATCTGCCTAAAACTGAATGGAGCTATATGTACTATTCTCAGTGGAAAAAATCTTGAAATTTACAGCAAAGGTAGAAGATGTTGGGGATGTACCTTCAAAGATGGATTAGGGAGCAGTTTCCCTTCTGGTTTGGTTATCATATCCACAGCAAAGGTTCTTGGACATCTTCTTGAAGCAGCTAGTACCAGATCTTGCTAGAGAAAGAGGCAGAGGGAAACAGACAACTTCTATAGCTGGCACATCACTCCAACCTGCTACAAGTGGTATTTTCTTGTACTAGCTTTTAAGAATGGGGTGTATAAATAGGTTAACTTCAAAGGAAGCAACACACACAAGCTCAGAGATCACTGCCGTGCTTCCAGGCTCCTCAAGATCTTCAGCTAGGTGAAAGTTCTCCCTTAGGCCGCTGCATCAAAACATAATATCCATAGAAGTAAGGGCAATCCTGTCCCAGGGAAAGGATGTTGCTGTGGCCTGCTAGTGACAGCACTTGCATTATGCAGTTTAAGACAGCTTCGTGATGGACTTATTGGATGTATGTGGCTTTTTCTCTGTTGGCAAAATGTCTCTGAGCAGACAAACAAAAAATCCATCTTGATTTGGTATTCATAATTATTATTTCAAAGGCTTGACGGCCACCAACTCTTCCCCTCACCTTCAGCTGTCAGGTGAGTTTCTGTGAGCTCACTATGAGATGGGTCTTTCTTCATCTGTCAGAATACCAAGCTTATAACAATGACAAGTACATATAAAACTTTGTGGAACCCGAAAAACACAAATCTAAAACTTCTTTTCACGAGTGGTCAGTTGTAATATTTCACTTCCATATTAAAATCTTTTCTGTTACTGTTGGTTTTGGCCACTTTTTAGTTATTATGGTAGCTAATGGATAACTGTAAAGGTCTCAGGCTCTAGAAGTGCTAATTTTCTGTTAAACTGCTTATTTGAGCATTTCTCTAAAAATTTAATTGAAGAGATATGGGGAAAATAAAAATGGGCTTAGATTGCATATTTCAGAAGAACACATCAGAGCGTATTTTTTTCTGTATTCCATGTAAAAACATACTTTTTGCTTTGCCAATTTAACAGTGTAGTAGCATATGCAGCTTGTGGAACAATATGATTCTTTGGAAGAAGAATCATCATCTAATTAGATTAAAACTGCAGCCTTCTGGAAAGAATATTAACTATCACTACCTCTGCATGAAGAATGTATGGGTATATGTCTGCCGAAGATTAAATCTGATAGCAATATCTGGAACAGTTTGATTTTTAGGCTATCCTTTCCAAAAGCAGTTTCACGGCTTAGGGTTTTACTTTCCACATTTCTAAAAATGATTATGTTGCTGCTCATAAAGTAAAGAAGATGATAGTGTGGTGGGGAAAAAGAAGAATGTTGCTTTTCTGTTGAAGGTATGTGGAATAATACACATACAGGTGTGCTGTAACTGCATGAAATATGTTTTCCATCTTTCCTCCCATCCATTCATGTTGCCTCTCATACAGAGGGTAGAAAACCAGATCTTTTAAAAGCAAGTATTTGTTGAAATATGTAGTGCAAGGTTACATGCAGATTTACCATGCAAAATGAAACTTAAAAACCTGGAAGAAGCTTGAGATGAACTCTGTGAGCAAGTTGGTCAGGAGAAGGTGATACATATTTATAGTAAGAAAAAACAATGATAAAACCACAATACATGTATTGAAAAAGATTAATTTTGCTGAGGTTTTTTGGACATTTGCCCGTAAGTTATGGAAGTCATTAAGTAAAATAGGTATGCTGGCATAGTATAAGGAAAAGAATAAACTGCCTACCTAACTGGTTTTTGTAAAGCTGGTTGTTCAAAACTGGAGTCTTAGGGGGCTTTGTTTCCATCACTGAAGTGGAAAAAGCAACATTTTTAGCAAGTTCTTCCACTTGTTGGAGGGACTTAGACTCAGGATAGCCTTCACACCGCTAAATTTTACGTTAGACTGTATGCTAGCTTCAGCGTGGATCACTGTCTAACTTCTGCCTTCAGTCAATGCAGAGGGCCGTTCATTTTATTCTGACAAGTGTTTTAGATTCTATGGATTTTTCATTTAGCTTCAGTGATTACCCTAGCTTGGTGCAAATCTGTAATTTCCCCTACAGGAGGTAGCTTCTTAAGGCAATCCGAGTTCTCAGACTTCAATTAAATGATGTGTTCATCCTGGTACATTCTTCGGTAGTTGCTACTAAGCAGAGATCTAACTTAAACTTAACTACAAATGTTTTTAATAGTAAATAGGTTAGCTAGTAGCTATTTACTATTGCTACTATTTATTTACTAGCTAATAAGGACTAGATGACAGCATGTCATGAGAGAGAGATGTTGCCTGTCTGTATTTCAGCACAACTTTGTGTCGTAATGACTTGCTTAAACTTCTGTTAGGTTATGTGATTAAAGGCTCACCTCTAGCCAGACAGAGGAGCCCAGCATGCCACTGGCAGGTGGGGTGACCCAACAGCCTCATGAGAGACCCGAGCCCCTGCCCCAGGAAAGTGTCAGCCCCACTGCCCAGGGGTGGCACCAGAAAGTCACCCCATCACCTCTCAGAGAGATGTGCTACCTACTGCGGTACAGGACAGGGATGCAGGGAACAGCATTTTGGGATTATGGAAAATTTATTAGGGGGATGCTTAGGGGAGGGCCACAGGCAAGAAATGGAAGAATCAAGGTGGTTTTGGGAGGACCAAGTGTAGAAAAATAAAGGATAAGGGCCTAAGTGTTGGTTGCATGTAAAGAGGTTGCTGGTCAGTATGGATGTCTGGCCATGCCCTGTGCCTGATCAGCGCAGTCTGCCCTGTCTTCTCATTAAACTCCATTTCTGACTATTTTCCAGGGTAAAGGAAAATATTCTCTTTTCTGTGTGTGGAGATGTAAGTGCCAGCCACTGGATTTGGACCATGGATCAGAGGGGGCTTCTGTGCATGGGGTGCCAGCAACCGGGGTGGCTGGGACACGTGCATACTGTGTGGTTATCGCTACTATATCAGAGTGTTACCACTAGCATAAGCCAAGCCAGACTTGACAGTGAGTAGGGCAAATGGCTTAGGAAGCTAGGTAGACAGCAGAGGTTTGTCAGTTGGCTACTGGAGGAACCAGGGGGTCCAACCAGCTACTGGGACACTGTAGGGTCTGGGGGTTGGCTGAGAAACTCATTTGCATGCATGTTTTGTCATGCATGAGGCAATTGGAGACTGGGGGATCTGGGAGCCATCTACTGGGTAGACTAGGTGTCTGAGTCCAGTTACTGGAGGGATCCTCAGCATGTGTGTCTGTGTGTGTGTGCATTTTCATGTGTGTGCAAGGGGGTTCTGCACCAGCAGCAGCAAAGGGGCAGCAGCCTTGGGGGGGTCGTGTGCCCAGATGCCAGCGGCTGGGGAGACCAGGGATCTATGGGCAGCCACTGGCTAGACTGAGAGTCTCAGGCCAGGTACTGGAGGGATCCATACTGTGTATCTCTCTGTATACACATTGTCCACTAATGGACCTTCATCCCGACCCTGACAAGCCAGCGAGGGGAACAGGATAAGGCCGTTGGTGCTGGTTTTGTTTGTTTGAGTACTGAGCATGTCTGTATGTTTATCTTTTGTCTGGCTGTGTATATACATATGTATGTTTTGTACAAGTATGCTTGGGGGTGTGTGCCTACTGCAAATAAGTCCTTAGGCTCGCACCTGGTCAGACCTGGGGGCATGGAGCTGCAGCAACCCCTAAGACCTTCTACCTCCCAGCAGCTGACAGAGCACAGATACTTACACACCTAGTATAATAGCATATCCCCAGATAGAGTTATTTGAGTCATGTTAGCCTGCAGGTCCGACTTTAGGTAGCAACAATCAGATAACCAACTCTTGAAATACCTATGATCTAGCTCATTTTATTTATCTATACAGATAGGATATTTTTTTTTCCATTGACTCCTTTTTTTCCCCCTTTCTCTGCTAACTTTTCAGTTTTCTTATTTCATTAACAGTGAACAGAAAATACAACAAATGATAAGCAAGATAGTTAACTTCATTGTTGATATACATGCTTTAAAAAGAAGATATTTTCAAGACAGAACTACAGAATTCACTCCAGAAATAATAAAAAAAAAACCAAAAAAACAAAAACCAAACCACAACAAACCCAAACCTCTTGAAAGGAGTTGTTTTTCCTTGGAGTTGCTTCATTCCAGACATTAGGGTAATAAGTAGCTTTGGCTCCTCAAGCAGGCCTCATCATCTCTTCCCACAACTCCTTGTTATAATAGTATACAGTTCAGCATATGATGGGTCTGTCTGCAGAAGAAAAGCATATAAAGGGAGGCTTTTTCCTTTGTTTTTAAAAAAAATCTACAATGTCACTCTGCTTAGGATATATGGATGCAAAGATACAATAATAAACTATTATTCTATACCTATTTGGAAAATTGCAAGGTAGTGAAGCTTTTCCTTCAGAGCCATTAATATGAGCAATGACTTAATCATAAAACTGAAAAAGCTGATTTAGGCATGGAAATAGAAAGCTGTAGTCTTCTACTTGGAAGTAAGACAGGCTAGTATTTGCATAGTTCATAACAAAACAAGATATTGTCTAAAGAATCTTTCTCCCTTCCTAGAAAGCAGGGTTGGATATGCATTGTAAAGTCAAATGAGAATGTTTTATTAAAAATACATGATTTGCATGTTTTAATATTGATGAGTATTTTTTGTTTTGTTGCATAAAATCACTATATGTGAGAATATATAATCTGAACAACAGAGTTGTGGGGAAAACCAACAATGTTCATACATGTCAGTATCCTGGATAGGTAAACTGTCTTTAGTAAGTCAGCACCTATGCAGACAGAGAGATTTGTGGAACAGAAATACTTGTATATCATACAAAAATAAGTATAACCATATGAAGAAGGCATAAGAGTAAACTGGCTGAAAATGCATGGCAGAAAGTTTTCCTGGCATCAGGGAACTTCTCCTTGTGATAAGATACTGGTTCTGGGTCCTGAACTGCTGTGCATCCACGTATCAGACCTGGAAAAGGAATAAATAGTGAACTATACTAATGAACAGGCACTCCCTTGCTTTTTTTCCTCCTCCTTGCTTGTATCAAGAGCTCTTGTGCAAAATAGTATGGTTGTCATCACCCCCAACAGTAATCATCTACTAGGAGTTTCTCAAAGTACACTATGACTTCTTGGTCATAGGTCTCTTCAGTTTTGTTTAGTATTTCATATATTTTTAAGATGAATGAGTCTGTGAAGTCAGTAAATTCGAATGAACTAATTATAGTGTCTTCCTCAGACACTTCTGTCTACTGACAGTATGAAAGCTATCTCCCAATCTCAAAGGATAGTCTGATGATTAATAAGTCAGCTATTGCATCCTTTAGGCCTCTCATTTGACATTTAGATCATGTGGCCAGGAGCAGCTCACCTTAAGGGAAAATATGGTTGTGCTCTCTGTAGGCTTTCTTTGCCTGTTCCAGGTCGACTTTTTTAACTCTGTAGAACATGATCTAGTGCTTATATGAAAAAGGTCTAAACATAAAATGGCTTTCTTGTATATCACTAGGAATCTTAGATTAGACTGAAATGAAAAGTCATACAAGCATTTGATCATCAAGTTGTTTGCTGTAAATACCTTTATCTGGATTTAACGATTTCATGATCATTACCCTGAATCCAGGACTGGAATATCACACAGTTTTCATGATAAATATATTGGCTCATTGCCATTTATTTTCCAGTGTTTGGGCCGCTGCCAGTGAAGTTTCAGTGTTGTCATTGACCACAAGTGTATGTTAAATACTTACAGCATTATGCATCTCTAGGGAGGAAATAGCCATTTCGTATCACCAACATTATTTTTTTCTAATTGGGTTGGCTATGTACAGTGTTCACTGGATCTAAATATATCTTTCATGGAGCAATCATAGTGCTAAAGCTTTTCCTCTCAAGTTTAGGGACAAGTGAGCAAAATTATTAAAGAAAGCCCTTAATGTCTATGGGGACATAAAGAAATACCTCAGTGTTAAGAAATTCTTAATTAATAAGACTTTTTAAAGAAATATTAAAATGGGAATAATAATCGCATTGTAATCAACTAGGAAAGAAACTGGGAATTATTGTAGTGTTAGGGAAGGTGTAGAAGGCTGGAGGCAATGAAGAACCACCTTCAGGGGCTCACCTTAAGTTATCCGTTTATTAAAATACAGTTAAATCAATGCCATTGGACACATGATATACCAAATTTCCAGTAGTAGCTGCAAATTCAAAATGTTTCTGTGAAGGTAGTACCCAAGCCACCACTAGAATTGACACTTCTTGGTATTGTTGTCAGCAAACCTGGCATGGAAAATAAATGTCAGGGAGCATTGAGCAAGGGGCTGCCCCACCAGGGGGTGAGACAGAGACTGCCCCACACAGGTCATGCCCACCCCCATGGATCTGAGCAGGGGGCAGAGCTGGGGCCTGCAGCATCCATGGCATAGCAAGGCGATGGGTGAGCAGGAATTGGGGCCGAGATGTGCGTCTGAGGGGTCCACCAAGAGATGGGGCTGAAGATGGGCACCCCACAGCATAGATTCAACATCCATCCAGAGGAGACCTGGGTGTCCCAGTCTGAGCTTATAAATGGGACCCCTGGGGTGGGGTGGGTGCCCCAAGTGGGGCTGGTAAGGGCCATTAAGGCCTGAAATGGGTGTGGAACGTGAAATGGGTTTTTAACTGCTAGAAGGATCCTTTCAAGAGTGGATTTTGACATCAGTGGGACAACACTTAATACTGTACATTTGCTATACCTATTCCATGAACAAAGATGGCTTTACTGCTTCAGGCCTTTTATTTTTTATATGCAGCAGCTCTGACTCCGCAGGGGCGGAGACAAGAGGGACGGCGGCAGTTTAAAACCCAGTGTACCCACCATTTCAGCGAAGCCACCGAGGCAAAGGCCTCCGGAGCGGAGGATCGCGCCGGGGGACCCTTCCTGAAGCGGCAAAACCGCAGCAAACCCCGCGAAGGCAGAAGCGCAGGGAGTGAGAGGGTGCCCCAGCCCCCCCCCCCGAGCCGGAGGAGGGAGCCCCTGACGAGCGGCAGCTCTGACTCAGCGTGGGCGGGGACAAGAGGGGCGGCGGCCAAACCTCCCCACGTAGAAGA
>NW_008824470.1:817051-828595 GCF_000699105.1 Pygoscelis adeliae
TAAAAGACGTATAGATGCGGCGCTTAGGGACATGGTTTAGTGGGCATGGTGGTGTTGGGTTGACGGTTGGACTTGATGATCTTAGAGGTCTTTTCCAACCTTAATGATTCTATGATTCTATGATTTAATCATCTGACTGGGCACAAAATTTCCAATGGGAGATGCAGCAAGCAGCTGAGTTTGGTTCTGTGGAAAACTGAGCTGTTGCAAGTGTAGGACAGTGCGCTGAGAAGTTTCTGAGAGAGCTACAGACAACACAGTGCAGATCAGCCTAGGAAAGGGAAAATCTGGATAGATGAGGTTGGCACATTCTGCACCCTCTTACTCCTGCTTGGTCTGCTCTTCTTTCCCTTCAGAAAGAACATGGTCCTTATGCCAACCCTCACAAAACAGTAAGTCCATTACATAGCCCTGAATGGAGTTTGCTCTGAAGAAAGAAAAGAAACTTCAGCAGCCTATGCAGCTACAATGCATTCCCTAGCACATGTGGAGTGAGAGTTTCCTCTCTGTTTCCCCAAACATGCACCTGAGTCAGTGAGCCTAAAAGCAAAGCAAGAGGACAATATCAGATTTAGTGCTTGAAGTACTAAAAGAGATGGTCCATGATTGTGAGGGGGTTTTTGGCAATATGACACATTATTCTTCTACAATAGAATTTTTTCTTCCTCACCTTACCTCGCAAATAGCTTGCAGTTCTAAATCCAAAATGCATGATCCTGTAGTAGCTTATTCTGTGGGAATGATTTGAAAGGGAATTTGTCCAGGAGAAAAGGGGAGTAGAAGATCTTATTAAATCAATGTGATTGTGTTCTGAAAGATCAAGAGCTTACCAACATGGAGTAAGGCATCAATTTCATAGAATCATAGAATTATAGAATCATGTAGGTTGGAAAAGACCTTGAAGATCATTGAGTCCAACCGTTAACCTAGCGCTGCCAAATCGGCCACTAAACCATGTCCCTAAGCACCACGTCTACATGTCCTTTAAATACCTCCAGGGATGGTGACTCAACCACTTCCCTGGGCAGCCTGTTCCAGTGCTTGATAATCCTTTCAGTGAATAAACTTTTTCTAATATCTAATCTAAAATCAATCCATTTAAATCAATCCCTCTTTTCCTAATCATCACTTTGAAACAGGGTTTCAAACATATCAATAAATCAGAATACTATGTAGAAGACAAAGCAGCAGGGTAAAGCAGTAAGCATGCTTTGCAACTACTTTCATGAGAGTCCTTCAGATGCTTTATGGCTTTACCCAGGGTAACTTTCTAATACTGAATGCAGAAATACAGCATATGCTGGTGGATGAAATGCTACTGAAGAGACGTGGAAAGCTCACAGATCAGAATCTTCTCCCTTTTTTCTAACAACAGGAAATGTGTCAATGATTAAGTTCTCCTGCTGAGAACCCTGAATGCTGTGGTATTCTAGATCCTGTGCTTGTTCCTTTGTCCATAGTGTAGCTTGTGAAGTGCAGTAGAAAATAGCATTGAGAGAAATCTGTTATCACAATAAAGCTTGGCTTCAGTTGTCTCCATTTATTCTGGTGCAGGCAAGTTTCTGTCAGGGCAGTGAAGGGCTCTGACAGGGAAACATGCAAAGGCAAAGAATAATTTTGCTCCAAGAACATGAAGTTAGAGCAGAGTTATGAGAACAACGGGTCAGATGCTTCACCAGATCAGACAAGTCTTGTGTCGCTGTGTTAAAGCAAAGCCAGGAAAGCCACCAGCATGTTGTGGGTTAATAATAAACTATTCCTGTTCTCAGAGCACTTTGGCTGAAGCCAGGTATCAAAATATAAATAGCACATACATTGCATGAAACCTGTCTGGTTTTTGTACAGCATGTTCTGTCTGTACCAAAGGGATGCTGTTCAGTGTGTGCTTTTTGCATGTGGGGATACACTGGCATTGCACTCAGGACAGAGGGGAATCCCTTCCTTCACTTCCTTCTCTTCTTCTCCCCCATCCCTCCAACATTTTTTAAACTTTGAAAGCAGTGAAGTTGAGGAGAGGGGAGACCTTCTGGTTTCCCTGCGATGGTACCAAACCCACTGATGTTTGTCTGTGTGCTTTTCTGGAGGAGAAAAGAAAGTTTGGGAAAGTCATGACTTTGCAGTGTAGAGGTTGTCTCAGTGTGAGAAGCCGCTCTAAATCTGGGAACCTAAAATATGTCTGGCTCATTAGCTGTCTTGCTGATCAAGATTTTTTGTTTTTAATGATAATCAGTCTGGCTCAGGTTGCATGCTCTTAAAAACTACAGTTCTTTATCTCTCTCCTCCCAGCCAAATGTAACAAACAGCTAATAATCATCACCAGTATATAATAAATTTCAGACTCATAGCCAGCGAGCAAGGCTGAAGTGCTATTTTTTAGGTGCTCTGTAGATCTCAGCACATTGTTTAGCTCTGTTTAATCTGCTGCTTTTAGCTGTGGCATGTCCTCAGACTTTGCTATTACAGCCTGATGTAATCATTGCCTCTATGAAGATTCTTGAACAAACATCTCAACAGCTTAATTCTCTGCCTGCTGGGATCTGCAGACATCACTTAGCTGTTGTAGGTGCCCATTTATGTCTGGCTACCGCCTGTCTCTGCTGCTAGTGACAGCTACTTCCCATCAGAGATGGACACAGCCTTGTTTTCACAAAATGTTGGTAATTCCTGGAACTTCATATTCTGAGTGTATTGTTTTGCCTTCTTTGTCTATACACACCAGCAGGTCCCTAGCTAGCCTAATGTTAATTTCTAATGCAGGCTTTAAAAAGTCAGTGGTGACAAGCTGTTTCACCAGTGCTGTTCTATTTTTTTAACATACTGCATCATTTTGGTGGGACATATTTTATTATGTTCCCACTGTTTTCCATTAAGACATTTTGCATGGGAATAACGGGAAGTAGTATTTCACCTGTATTTTATTGAAATGTGAGTGTCTCTGAGGTATCTTCTTAACAGATAGTTCATCTAAAAATGAAACACTTGATAGGCATAATCTCCTATTTACTTGCGTTTTAGTAAGACTGTGTCAGGGAAGTTAACAGATAATTAATTTTTTATGCCAACAAGAACCTCTGCCTCTTCCAAGGGCTATTTTTTTTACAGTGTTGGCAATATCATCTGGTGTGCTTGCCTTGGCTTATTTTCGGCCATATGCATTTCTCAGTGTCTCTATTCATTTGAAGCTAGAAAAAAATATTTAGTTATTTGATTTTTTTTTTGGCAGACCCCAGATGATTTTCATGTACACTAAAAAAGATATTTCTTTCATGTCAAGCTGAGGAATTGCCATTCTGATATCTTTAAACAAAATCTCACCTTGATTGAGAGCTCCCCCTCTTAACCGATAGTAGAGTGTGGGCATATGCTGTTTGTCACGTACTGGGTCCCAGTTGCTTTTAAAAAGGCTCATCTTTAACACTGTCTCTGATATCCCTTGATGCACAGGCTTTTTGTTTATGTAATTGTCTGCTTATCTTGCATGAAAATTCAGGATCTTGCTCTGCTTACCTTAAGGGTTTATCAAATGCAATAAAAATTTGCTTGAATTCAAGTCTTAATTGATCTTGTAATTCTGATGTTTGTAACCACTTTATTCTTGGGTATGGTAATGTTGATTTACTGTTGCTTAGCAATGAAAATAAATGTTCATTTTAGCTAATCTTGACTTCTTGTTTGAAAAAGAAAAAAGAAAAACAACTCTCCATCTCTGTTGTTACAGGCCACCCCCCTCCATTTTCCTCTATTCAAGAGTACAGATGCCAGGCTTTCACTAGTACCATAATGTACAAGAGTCCAATTTTGACCATTTTTTCAGATAATTATGCCAATACCTTTCTTGCATGTATCTTGCATGTATCATAGATACAGTATCATACTCTTCTATGACCCTGGGGGCCTTTTTTAGTGAAATCTTCAACTTCATTTAGCATTTTATTTAGTATGAAATCTCATGTCCATTGGATATCTCTTCCCAATAGTCTTCATGTCCTGGCGTGCACAATTAGAACGGCAGCATGTTCTTTGCAAAGCTGGACACTCTGTCTGCAACTCTTTTTATCCTTTGCTTGTTGGGCTAGGGATATGGCCATGTGTTTTGAACTTGGGAGCTTGTGCTTAATGTATCTTTCTGTCTTTGTTTCTGCTTTATAGCTCCTAGTCTAGAGCCTAGTAAGTAGCTTTGGCTCTTCTAATGTTCTTGTGAAGCACTGTGTCTGATGAATTCAGCCCAAATAGCAAATCACCAACGAACAGTGCTTTTTGTTGACTGCACATCTGCTCTGCTCTGATCTGCTTTACTAATCGCACCTATTATTAATCAGCTGACCATCTAGCAAGGTCTCAGACATTCCTCAAAGAATCTCTGCTTGGTAGATAGCACAAAGTATGTCCTCTTTTTCTTATACTTGTTTATTATGAGATTGCATACCTAAGTAACAACTTTGTCTTTTTGAAAAAGTTATTAGCTTTCAGACTAACTTGCATTCAGGCAAAATATTCTGTATTGCAATATTTCTAAAGAAATATGTAGAACTTGCAAGAATTATTTTGGAAAAAAGTGTAGTGAGAGACGGTGATACTAAGAAAGTGTTTTACTGTTATGCAAGTGGAACTATATGTTTTATAATCTTGTTAATGGCTCATTAGTAAAATATGTAGGGCATCAAGGTTTATATGGGAGAATATATTCTCCCAAGAAAAGTAGGGTCTATAAATTTTTATTAGGTAAAGAAAATAGTCAGAAACTTATTTTCTTCCTGCATCACTCTTTAGCAATATCTAGACGTCAAAATTCTTTGATGATATTAAGGCAGACAGTTTCATCTTGATCCAAACTTTTGTGAAATTTGGTTATGTTCTGATTTCAGAATAAAATATGGCCTGCAGTAACTTCAGCCGCAGAGCTGTGAGCGCAGGCAGGAGAAGACAATCTAGGCACTTCCTGTGTGCATCTAGATTTCTGAGTGGGACCTATGCTGGGTAGCAGATTTTACATACATCATTAGCAGCTATAGAGAAAATACATACAAATTGGATGGTTCCTCACTAGGTAGGAATATAACATACAGTAGAGAAACATTGCTGATTTCTAGCCTCCCTGAATCAATCTAGGGTGACAAACCATTTTCCTGCTTCTATGTATTTTTGATCAACTAGTGTCCACACACAATACTTCACATAGCCACTGTAGAGGCCGGTGCTGAACTTGAGAATTATTTTAGAAAGAAAACTTCACAGAAAAGCCTTTGAATTGGAAGCTTGCAACACATTCAAGTTGAAGAGAGACGAGAATGACTGAGTGACTTTAAGCCAAAAGGAATTTAAATAATCACTTGTGATTTCAAAGAAAGCAGAAGAACAAAGCTTGTCAAAAGATATGCTGATTTGAAAATTATTTAAAAGTACTATCTTATTAAACATTGGTATATATACAAAATTATTACATAGTACTAAAGAAAATAAGCAGATTTTTATTTAAAGAATACCTTTAGATCAAGGTTAACAGCTAAAATAAGCTCCACAATTTTTATCATGCAGATAAAATCACTCTTTCATTCTTAAGTGGTTTTAGTACAGCTTTGTCAGTTTGACTGTGAATCTCCTGACAAGCCAGTCTCAGTCTGTTGCCTGCTTTCTATTGCTTATGTATTTTCATGACAAAAAATGACATTTCATTTATCTGGAAATTTACAAACATATCTTTAGGCCAAGGTTTCCTTGTAGATTACAAAGGGAATGATTAGTGTTTCAGCTTCTAGTGATTCTGGTAATCTGTAAGTCTTTATCACAATTCACATTTAAAGATTTACAGAGGAATTTTTAAAACTATTAAACCTGTTTGGACTGTGCTTTCATAATCAGTTGAACTGATTGAAATTATGTGAGTCCAATTCCAATTAATGCTCTTTTGAAAATCCCATGGTAAAGAGAAGACAGTGGGATTTTATCTGATAATGTAAGGAATTATACAGGCAATAATGAAAAGAAAGGTAAGGATATGTCTGACTAGCATCTATAGAAAGGGACAAGGGAGTTAAATCTTGACAATATCAGGAAATCTTTCCAGATATCTTACATTAAAATAGGGGTCTCTACAACTACAATCTACTTACATATGTCACACAGAAATTTTAATCAGTATTAACAAAATTTCAAACCCAGAAACCATGAGCATTTAAGCCTATGGTACAATGACATATCATAATATTGATCATATGATCATTGGGTACCTTATTTTCGTATAATTTCTTTTTAAATACACAATTTTAGCACAACAACTGACTGGGAAATATTATACTCTAAAAAATTGTTAAATAATTGCATGGGGAGGGGGGGAAGCACCCTAAAATAAACCAAAGTCATATTATCAAGTTAAGCAATAAGGTTAAGGTAAACAAAATGATGCTGATCTGTACTAGTTATAGTATGCATGTTACTTTTCATTATAGATAGTAGTCATAGCAGGAAAGTAGTACCTACAAATACTGTTGTAAGACAAATGAGGTGGGATTTATTTCAGCAACTGAAGTTGAAATAATTATTATAGTTAATATTATAGTTATATAATACATAATATAACTATTAATATAATAGTTCATATTTGAGTAATTGTTTTGAAATCTGTATTTTATAGCTACTTCTGCTATTTATATATTACTGACTTTTTAAAAACTTCTTCAGCTGTGCTTGTTCAGATGATAGAGAACTCTCTGGTCAAGCACAGAAATGTTCTGGAAGGGTGTCAAGGAAAGATATAGGTGGAAATCAGCTCACAATTATATGCATTCTTGGATAACTGGCTTCCTTTATGCACAACAGCAAAAGCAAAGGCTTATGATCTGTAGCACTGATACCAGACTGGTGCTTCAGTGCTTTCTATACTGCACTTTAGACATGACTTTATTCACTTTAAAATCTTGAAATGCACTTTACAGAATTCTACTTACTTGGCCTTTCCTCAGGGGCAATGACAAGGGAAAGGGTTTGGGTTAGGGTCCCAACGGTGATTAAATTTGTATTTGGGGAATAATAAAAAACTTAGTTTTAACCTGACATTCTCTTATGGGGAGAAAGAAATACTGTAGAAATTCTATAAATCAGGTGTTAGATTATCAGTTTAACAAAGAAATGAGCAATGTTTCTCTAACCACTGCTTTATTTTTAAGTCATATTCATTATGACCTATTGCTGCTGCCAATGGAGTATTGATGTGCAGAATCAAACTTCACAACTCAAAAGAGTTATAAAGCAGGTATGTTTATTACGGCGCTGGGTGCAAGGGGGATAGCTCCTCCTAGCCTGCACACTGTATGTTGTATCAACTGTCTGTTATATGGTTCTGCAGTGTACATATTCATTACCATAGGCTGGGTTAGTACAACTAGTTCTAAGAAAAGGCGGGGATATTTCAATTATTTCCAAGAACCTATTATCATAGGCTCCCTCCTCCTGGCGCACGCGTACTGCTGTCTGGTGGTCGTCTATTGGGGTCTTTTGGAGGAAGATTCACAGTCTTCTTCACCGGGTACCTTCACCTTTGGCCCAGAATGCTGAGTTGGCTGAGCTTCAGACTGCAAGGCTGGTTTCAACTAGATGGTCGCTGAGTGACTACATTCAAGTTTCTGTTATCTACCCAATTTTTGTAACTTCTGCTAACAACAGGGTTACAGTGTCTTTGCCAAACATTCTATTATGCTTGCAACAGCATCTATGCTATCAGAGTTGCTAGCTACAATAGTTTATGCTAACAATTACCCATTTGTTCCCTAATTCAGTATGAGGACGAACAATAAATGGACCATTTCCATAATTTTTGGTCTGGACAATGAGTAATAACCATATTTTTGGGGCTCCTTGTACTTGTTTATTTAATAAGTGCTTAATATAGTGCCATATTCTATATACAAAACATTAAAAGGTTCACTTTTAGTTTTAGTTGCTGGAATGTTTTTAAGTTGCTTTTAGATAAGCAAGCTCATGCCATGGACTAGTGAGTATATCATTCCACTGACAATCCTGCTGGAAAAGGAAATTACAGATCAGAAAGGCACTTTTTTCTATAGTGAGGAGCATAGTCTGATGGGTGTGTTTAAAATTACTTTTGTTTCAGAGATTCTCACTTCTAACCGAACACCCATTTTAGGCAGAAAGAAGCCCTGAATTTGACTGGAGAGGGAATGCTCTCACATAAAAAACGACGACTCAAGTTGATAGAAGGTTGTAACATACAGCCCACACTGTGCCAACTGAGGACTTTTTGTGGCAAGATGTAGCAGTTCAGTGTTGCATGCAATGCCATGCACAGTCATCACACTTTGTCTGGAAGGCTCCACAGAAAAACAAACAGGCTTTATGTAGGCAGGTAGGTACTGTAATTCAGTTTTACAGCTGAGGAAACAGGCTTTGGAAATCTAAGGGCTCTGCAGTTCAGTGAGTGCTGCCTAATTTATCCTGGGTACATACAGAAGAGAGTGGCTCACACTTAACTACCCACAATAGTAGTAAGAAATTTACATTGGAGGTGGCAATAGAAATCTTCTCCAGCTTTAACTATGAACTCACCCTTAAAAGACCTTCTGTTATTCTATAGGATTTGAAAGGCACTTACATTGCATTATTTTAAGTTTGGTGATAGATGTACATTTTACTCTTAAACTTGTCATTTAGCTCCAATCTGCACTGCATGATCCCTCGTCCTCCCCACCCCTTCCCCCTTAAAAACAAACTTGAGAAGTGCTCTGATCCTGTCAGTTTAGTCTGCTACTGTGAGTTGAAAATTAAAGCTTGTATAGTCAAAGCCTTGGCAGCTCCAATGATTTTTGCCTTTTCAAAATGTATTTTATTCTCCTTTTCATGCATTGACACAGACATGCCTTTCAGATGCTCTTCAACTACAGCTGTGTGCACTTGTATTGATAAACTTATCAAATAAACTCAAGCAAAATTGACTATCAAAGTGAAAGAGATAAGTAAAAAGACATTTTCCTATGGAAAGAAAAAATGAAAGAAAAAGAAGAAAAAATCAAGTATTTTTGAAAATAGGCCAAACCAATGCAAATATTTTCTCAAGTAGACAATAGCACTCTGTAGGGAACGCAGTCATCGTTATTACTTGCTGTTATTAAATAGCTTTCACCTATCAGATATTTATAATGCATGCAGGGTATGTGGGAACTAAGTATGTTTGAATGCCCTTCTGTTATTGTATAATATCTTACAATTTATGCACAACTGGCTGTCTCATAGGGTACTTGTATTCTGTCATTCTGCAAATGGGTCATCCCAAATGCCTGCCAGAGTTTATTTGGGCTGATCACCCAGGCCACCCTGCTTGTGCTTGTTTTCTCACCACGCATAGTTTCCCTACCTTGGTTTATGCAACCTCACTGCTGTTTGCACCTGTGGGAGGATGCTGCTGTACAGCACACTTCAGTCTGAGGACTGTCATTGCGAACATGTTTGGCATCCTTAAAATGAGAATGCCTTCTTTTTGCTGAGTGCCCAACAGTGTTTATACGCTGCAGACATCTCCTGCCTGTATTGCCAGGGCACTAAGGAAAAAAACAGGTTGCAAGAAACAGAGCAGCCTCTGCAGGTAACAGGAGGCAGAACAAAGACAACCTCTGGCTAAATACTTTGTCAAAGCTTTCTGCATGGAGAGTGTTTTTTCCAGACCAGCCAAGAAGAACAATAGGCTGTGGAGAGCAACAAGAAGAGGCAGTGGAGATTAGCATCTTAATTCACCTGAATGTGGCAGTGGTCAAAAGAGATGAATCTAGTGGGTAGTCGGATGGGTCTCAATGTACCTTGTCAGCTTCTTTGGACACAGATCTGTGTCTGGAAGGAGATATTGCAGCAGCACCTGCAATATGTTAAAATAGGAATCTTCCATGATGACTTCTGAGGGCCAAAATCCTGAGAGCTACTGTAAGGTACTTCACTGGTTATTTTTTAAACAGTATCTGGAGCTGCTAATTAAAATAGGTCATAGGATAGATTAAGATAGGATAGGAGGCAAGGTACAGCTGAAGTAGCCAAAGCTGCATGATAAAGTTGTTACAGACATGCAATTTTTTTCACTGGCTTTGACAGCTTGCTATGTGGTCAGATTAAGTCCCCAGCAATTTTCTTACCCTCCAGGTATAGACCAGGTGAATGCGGTGATGTTGCATTGAGCTGGTCCACTTACCAGTTGCTTCAAGTTAACTACACCAAGCTATGTCCCTTGACCTGGTCTTGTTAAGGCAACTCGAGGTAGTTAGTCCTTGCCAGCAGGGAGTTCTGCTGATGTTCATTTCAATGATCTGGCAAAAGAACCCATGGTGGAGTGTCTGCACTTCAGTGTTTGATTTTGCCTTATCGTGTGATGGGCTGTGACAAACCTGCTGGGGAGGAGGAGGGAACCAAGCAGCTACTGATGCACAACACTTACCTGAAACGGATACTTTGAGGCATCACTGTCAGCTAAGCAGTTTGATGGTGATAGATCATGTGTTGGGGCTGTTGCCAGGGAGGTTGATGGCTTTATTCAGAGGCTCATGATGCCCAGAATCAAAAGGAAGGCAGTGAGAGGGTGAGTTATGGATGCCTTTGCACACATGTGGACCTCAGATTGTATTAATGGGACACAAGTTGCCGTAAGCCAGATGTAGTCACTATTTGGTAGGGTGAAAGGGATGGATGTACAGCACTTAACATCTCCTTCACGGTGTGATCTGTAGTATGTGCTGTCAGACAATGCTAATGAAAAAGTCCATAATTCCCTCAGGGAATTGATACATTTTCCTCGTCTTGTCTATTTATCTCTCAGGCCAGGACAAAAACATTATTTTGATCTGGGGAAGCATATTTCATACCATGCTGTGGTGTTTTTCTGCCAGATTTCCCTGTGTTAACACTGTAATGATCTGTATCTGTGATACCAGACTTTCTAAAGACCCCTGTTGCCTTCGGTGAGTCAAGGAAGAGAGGGGCTGTTCCTCAAGCATCTCTCAGCTCTTTAGCAGAATATGATTGCTTGTCTTACTCTGGAATAATTCCTTCTAGTAAATGCTTGAACAAGAAAAAAGGGGAGAAGTTTGTATAGAGGAGTTACATTGGAGTGTGCTTCAGAAATGAGAAGGTAAATGGGATTGTCTTATGAACAGGCTGCACTCTTTTCTCATCATGCACCTTCCAGTAGAAAATTAACAGGCTTGTAAGAGCGTTCACTATCCTTGCACTAATTCTGTTATTAAAATAATTGAACTTCTGGTAATGGTTTTCCTATACTTTCTGAGCTTGTGGAAAGCCAGAGAGAAATACTTTGTTTAAAATTACAATTAAAGAAAGGATCCTCACAGTTTATTGCTTCTAAACTATCACACTCTGTCCCTTACGCCCTCCACTTCATTTTTCCAAAATGTTTTCAAGAAGCTATTTATTCAGTTACATTCCTGTCTTAATGGAGTTCTGATGGGATGAATTAAGTGTTACAGAGAAGACCTGTTCTAGTTGTGACTGCTACTTTTAACTTTTTTTTTTTTTTTTTTTTTTTAACACAAAAAA
>NW_008824470.1:829484-841785 GCF_000699105.1 Pygoscelis adeliae
GTGTCTTTTTTTTTTTTTTTTTTTTTTTTTTTTTTTTAAGACAACATAACTGTAAGCATCTGGTACATAAAAAAGGTGGTCAAGATACACCTGTATTCCAGATCATAAAAGGCCTTCAAGCCTCGCACTAATTTTGAAATGAACTCTCTCTCCATGGAAGATCAATTTAGGGATCATCCCCAGTCCATGGCTGCTCTAGAAAATGTTACTGAAATTGATCTATAAAGGCTTTTTGGTGCCTGTTTCTTCACCTTATTCCATTCTCCCGATGCTGACCATGATGTGCTGTCTTTGGTACTTAGGTACTAGATTTGGTAGTGGAATCACTTGCAAAAGTAGTGCTCTAATTCCTCAGGCTATAGGTAGGAGATAGGACCATTAAGGGTATGTTTTTAGACCCTTCTCCTTAGATAACTCTAACAAATAACTAATTTGCAAATACTTGCATTCTGGTCAAATATATCATGGGACCAAACAGAGAATAGATCCCTAAAAAGGAAAAGAGTCCAGTACCCTGGAAGGACTCTATGTGGAAGCATGGCCCCTCTGCTAGATAGATATGAGTAAGCTCGCATCTACTCAAAAGGGAAACTGCTTGCTGTAGAAAACTCCAAAATTCTGATCTTAAAAACTGTGTCTGCATGTGAACACAAGGCACATCAGGACAAGCATACAAGATACGCTCTCTAACACACACCGGCTTTCTAGTCAGTTGCTTCAGTTCTCACATCTGCTGAGCAGGGTCATATAAGGCAAGGAAAAGTGGATGGAAAACAATACAATTCTTATTATCAGTGGGCAAGAGGCCTGCTGTGATGCTCAAATAATGAGAAACAAGTTAACAGTACACCAGCTTGTTCAATTGCCCTTATTTATCATTACTCCACAGTACCATTAACGAAAGTCAGAGGAAAGTCAGCTTCCACTACTGACAGGAAGCTGAAGGAAAATAATCTAATGCTAAAAAAAGCTCCTTGGAAAAGAAAAAAAAAAAAAGTCCTAGAAGCAGTAACAGAGATCTTCAATAAATAAAACTAAAAGTAATGCTAACTACGTGTTTGAGTAAGGGACTGAGCTTTCCAATGACTTTAATGATGTTTCATTGGGTCTGTATTTATTTCTTAGCAATGAAAGAAGAAGTTAATGTTAAACTCCAGAGGAACAAAATTGCTAAAACTTAATTCTGTCACTAAAACTTTGCAGTAGATCTCTTACTATTCCAGGTTATTGCAGAGTTTTGAGACTTGATCGTCAGTCCTCACTTATAAGGCTGCTGCTTATTAAAAGCAAGCATTGCATGTCAAATGCCTTGGAACGCGGAATTCAAGATTAATGGTGATGTGCTTTGGTCCTGAACTTAGAGATAAGCATTCAGACAAAAGTACATGGACATTTTTTCTAGGGAGACCACCATTTTCATTTTTTTTTTTTTTTTCAGTCAGATAACTAATACCCTGGTGTAAGCACCAGAGCTCCAGGGAGGTTAAGTGGCATCCAGGCTGCTGGTCCATTTCCCCTCAATATACTCTGCAAACTCTTTCAAGCCACTTCCTTCTGTGCATGCTACTTACTGTACCATGGTATTCTTGTAGCAGCAGCAGCATCTGCAGCCTTGTACTGATGTACTGAGTGTCCCCCAACCGAGTCTTTTCCTTGACCCTGGCAAGGACAACTATTCCCGGCTCATGTTTGCATGCTTGGAGCCAGTTTCTTAGTTGCTTTCACCTTTGCAGCACTTGGTCTGTGGCAAGAAATAACATCTAAAAATGGTTGTCCATCACCTAAAGGTGCTCTTGGTGAATACAGAATTGGCATAGCTCATCTGAGGCCGTGGTTTACATTTGTGGGGATGGAGGTGAGGGCTATGCACTATAGCTCTTCCTCTGGCCACCTCCGTGGCAGCAACCCAGAAACTACTCTAATCTGTTCTGGTGATCAGGAAAGAATAGCTATGTCCTGAAAGTAATGAGCTTTAATGTGCTTTTCTGTTATGCCCCTTCTCTGCTACGTTAGACTGCATCTCAACACAGCAGAGCATCTGAGCTACAGTCAGTAAGTGCCAAATGTTCCTGTTTTCCCCTCTATGCCATTTTTCAAATGCCACTGACATCCTTAAAACCCTCATCAAGGTGTTACTAAACTGTTAAATCCTATTTTGTGCCAGCAGGCCCCAGTCTAAGTGCTAATGCCATCCCACAGCTAATGAGCTGCTAAGAGCTGTATCTGATGTTTGAAATCCCAGTGGTGCTGCACCCCAGAGTTTAAAGCCTGAGCTTGATGCAGTCCAAACAAAAAAAATACATCTTCGAAAGGATGGTGCCTTAGTTCCATGGTGTTCACTTGATCAAAATCTTAATTCTTCAAGTGTATTCAAAGATTGTGTACTATGGACCTACTACACATTCAAAAGAGCTCAAAAAATTACAGTCATGAAGTTTATTTTATGAAGATGATTAGTTAAAGTTACATGTCAGTACAGTTAGGGAGATGACTGATTTGTGGAATGCATTCCCTGAGTTAGGTCACTTTCCCAAATGCTCGTGTTTTAAAGACAGGGCAGGCCTTTCCAGCTTTTTACCTAACTGATACAACTGAAGAAGGGAGGAACAGCTGTGATCTGGCATATACTTAGTTAAATCAATTACAAATTCTGCAGTTCAACAATTATAGTTTTTCTACAATGTATCTCACTAAAAGCTAGAAAAATATGTGGTCATGTGTAATGGTACATTAATTAATACTGTGTTTAAAATTAATTCTAATGATTCTGAGTGGGAACACCAAAGGAATATGTTTTAATCTTTGTTTTTACAAAGAATAAGATGAATTAATTATACGACATATAGAAGATTATCAGTGGTGTTATATTGCCATGTATTAGCGAAAATTTTGGTAGGCTAAGAATCACCACAGGTGAAAAATGAACCTGCAATTGACTTCTTCTGAGAAGACCAAAGTAGTATGTTTAAAGTCCACCAATTACTTCTTTCCTGTCCCTGCCTGGTGCCTTGTTCAGCCAGGGAATGGGGGTGGATGGTGGTGTGTGTGTGGAGGGGAGTAAGTTTTGGAGGGGTTTCTTTATCTAAGGGGTAACTTAGAAAAATAATAAAGGTATATTACCCTCCCCCAGTAAACTGAACTTCTCTGAGATACATATGCTGCCAAATTGTCCACCTGATTCTATTTTCAGGACTGTGGAGTGTCCCAAATATGTGGTATAGTTGGTGGGAGTGACCACTACTGGAAAGTGGTTGTAGGCTGCCTGGTAACTAGAGATCTCAGAAATGTTGCTTGCCAATCTGGTTATTTAAAAACTGGTTAGGGATGCCTGCCCAGGGTCAATGCTATTTGGTACCGAGATGAATTTGGCATCTCAGCCCTGGGTGTAACACAGCTGGCAAAAAGTGCCCAGAGCTGCTCAGGGTGAACCCCACACAGCATGCAGCTATTGCAGTTATTCACCAGGAAATGCTGGGGATGTAAGAGCTGAAATCCCACTCCTCTCAAATCTGAATGTGTTACATTGGCATATATGCCTTTTTCTAAGGGGCATCTACAGTCTGTCTTTAGGACAGGCAGATGCAGTATCTAAGCCAGTGTAACATCTTTGCATTTCCTAGGTTCAGAAGGATGTTTCAAATGCCTGCTGTGCAAGATTGCCTTTCCTTTTGGGCATTTTAAAGTAAAATAGTAGCACCATTTTGGAGAGGAAATGTCTGTGGCAGTTCAGCATGTGGTCTGTGTTACATGTTTCACTGTGACCAGGGAGGTGCCCGAGATCTGTTTTTCCGTGGAGGGGAGCCTGAGGTCTCAGACACTCAGGCAGCTCACGTCTTACCTAACATATGTAATAAATTCAGCTAAAAGCAGAGCTAATGCCTTTCCCTGACCACCTCAACCTTTATAATACTAGAGCTATGCCAGTGTGAAATACTGTGGTATGTTCACCCTGTTCTTGCACTGTTCCTTTAGGCATGTTGTAAAGCAAATGCAGGCTAGATGGACTGTATCTGACCTGGTCAAACCATCTTGTCAAGAAGTCGGGAAGGTTACTAGGATCCTTGCCAGTCTAAGAGTACTTGAACAGACAGCGCTTATTTCCTAGCAATATGTCTTAATCCTCCAAGACCATTGGGAAATACAAAAACAGAAGGTGTAATTGGAGTGGGGGAGAAAGTAAGCAAAAGGCAATTTGGCTCTGCTCTCAATGACAAGAAGTCTTCCTTGGGGAGAAAGGTAGATCAGGGAGTCCCAAATTATCTTTCTTCCAGAGTTATCAGATGTAATGGGAGCTTCATTAGGAGCAGAGACCAAAACCTGGGGCTCTCTGTGCTCTCTGATAGTGGGTGGGGATGCTCATGCCAATTCTTTTCCGGGGAATATGAATTTTGCATTCCTTTTGCACTCCTTTTGCACAGTGGCTCAAGCTTACAACAGGATGAAGGGTAGTTCTGGCATGGCATGCCCAATGACTCAAGCATGTCCTGTGAAGTTAGAGGTCTGAGTTCAAACTACAGTCCAAAGACCCCAGACTGTACATATCCTAGGCAAGTAATATAAATACTGTACCATTATGCAAAAAGCTGGCTATTGCTGCTTCCTTCCCACCTCTATTAAATATGTTGGGTGTTTTTTTTCTGTGCAGGATCAGGGCTCAGTACAGCCTTCTCTTCGTAATGTTTGTAAGTCCCCATTATTATTCTTCAAAATGAAAATTAAAGTCATTAGTCATTTAGTAGAATTTCTAATGTCTTTTTTGCTCCCTGGATGACTGAACTAATATCCCATATCCTCAATACCTCCATTGTGTAATGATGCTTCACATGCACAGAGGCAAAACTATTCAGCGTACAAACATTCTGATGATGAGTACTCCAGCTGTAACATCTCTCTATAGATACAAAAGCAAGTTTGCTTGCTTGTTTACCTTTTGTAGCAGCATATGAAAACTGAAGTATTTCATGCCCTGTCTCCCTCACTCCCACTCAGAATTTTCCTATACACATTTGAACCTCCTGTATTTCTTGGCTGCCATACATGAAATCTATGTTAACTCTGATTTGCTTCCTGGGTATTTCTGTATGCATGTTTTTTAGCAAGTGAAAAGTGCCCCAGTGTTTCTCAAAGTCAGCTGGAACTGAGGAAACCACAAAGTATCACAGACATAGCCCCCTTCATTTAGCAGGAATATTAATGTATAGATATACCAAAGAAAAAGTCAGGTTAAAAGCAATGCAACAATTTCAAAAGGGAAGTTGTTTTTATCAAATCTGCGATTTCATCAGCCATTAGTCTTTCCTGTCTCAAAAGGACTATCCCTTTGCTTCATGGCAATCTGTAACAGAACAAATTAGAAATTTTAGATGTATCATGTTGTACATTTATCAAGAACTAAAGTCTACTTACAGAACCCATCAGAAAATCTCTCTGAAGCTATGGTTTCCTTTTGACTTTTTCCTCCCACAGCAGCAACCTGATCACTTCTTAACGTTGGTTTACAAACATCAAGTCAGACATCCAAATTCTTATAAAAAGCAAAACCACCATCCCCCCCCCCAAAAGCTCATCGATTTTTGCTAGTATTAATTTTTCTTCTCTGTGAGCAGTACATACACATATTCATATGATATTGGCTATGTAAATAAGAATCTTACACCAGGATTCTAGGTATATAGGATATTCAGAGGAATGTGGAGATTGCAATTCACTTTAAATTCAGAATTAGTCCTGTGTCCCTCAAGTTAAAGCATTCTAAATAAAAGTCCATTACATGTTCAGAAAATAAACTAGTGTCCATCTCTAAGTGGTCTAAATTGAATGTGTGGTTTCTTCAGTTTTTCAAGCATAATAACAGTATCCTTTTAGGGCATGCATCTTAAAAATTTTACCCTGTCTTGCAAACACAGCACTGTTGTTCCCACTGTACTCTTTCAGACAATATTGCTACCAAGCAGAATAAGGTAATTCAATAAATTACTGAAAAGCATTTTTCTATGTACACTAAATCAACAAAGACTGCTCAGCAGTTAAAAGAACAAACAATAAAGTACTTTGATCTACCATATGTCTGGAGAAAACCTAAACCAATTCAGTGCAGTTGTTACTCTTGTTTAGTGAGTGCTGATGCTGTGCTTCACACTACTGAAAAAGTGAAATATGTGGACATTGGCTCAAGGATCTTGTAATTTTGCAAATCAGAGCAGAATTAGACTTCCAAATGACCGACCCTTATACGGAGAAATAGGATATTTGAGATATTCTATTTATGAATTTTCTTGTGCAAGTCAAGAGATGGTCTTTGCCCCTCACAAAACAGAGGCACAAATCTCCATTGCTCTGCTGAGTTCATTTTTATACAGATGACTACCTGCCCTTTGATGTCGCTGTACCCAGCTGCAGGGCTGGGGAAGATTTGGGGTTAATTAGCAACGAGAGGTCCTGGTTCACTGGAGTCCTGGTTCACTTATGTGTTGATTTCCGTGAGTTAATAAAAGGGAAACTGCGTTTCTTGGTCTCCTCACTACCATCTGGTCTGCATCCTTCTCCGAGAGGGAGCTTCACAGGAAGCTGTGTGCCCAGCGCAAGCGATGTAATAGGTGACCCACAGATCTCAGCATAACCTACATACATTCTTGAGACCAGAATATAATGTTGGCTACAGGAATTAGAAGTGAAACAGATCCATTATTTTACTCATGTGTCCCAACTGTCATTGCAAACCAAAATGTATGTTTAACTTTTGTGCTTCAATCAAATTCTTAAATAGGTCATTTTACAGATTTTCTTGGAATTGTGTTTTATAGCCAAGCTGTGCAATGCAGAAAATACTGCCTGATATTCCACCAAAGCATTCTCTGTCTTTAAGCTTTTCTTCTGGCTCCTGGTAATGATAGGAATAGGGAGCACAAATGATAGTAATCTGAGAGTTTACTTCTTTTGAAAGTTTGGGACATGGAATGGTCAATTGTACCTACAAAGGTTTTACAATTAAGTGCTATTTAGAATCACAGATTTTTTTCAATCTAGAAATGACCATTAGACCATCTAATCTTAACTTCTCTCCTAGGCTGTTAAATCTTACTAGCAAGCTTTGTAATGTGTTCTTTAAGTCGTATCTCAAAAAAAAAAGCATCCAACTGAGTTAAAACCACCAGAATGGGAATCCATTGCTCCCCTTGGCAGGAAAAGAGAGTGACTTGACTTTCACTGATACCATCTGAGATGCCAATGACTTCTGAGAGAGAGACATATCAAAGAGGGTAGGGAGGATTTTAAATAGCTTTGTAATCTACTTTGTAACTTACTGTGATCAAGTGGAAGTTATCAATATACCATTTTGCAGACAAAAATTTTCTCATAGAGAAGCCATTTAGGGAAGGATAGGAGCAAATACCAGTGTGGTGGCTATGACGGCAGCACACCTGCTCCATGGCTGAGGCACTGTACTGTTATCTCCTCAGCTGCCAAGCTACAACTGGGGATGGTTATTAGTATAAAAATTGAATTATTCCCAGTGGAATTTCCCAGTGCTTTCAAATGCTATGCAGAAATCCTGCTCTGTTGCTTGCAAGGGGAAAAGGGGGAGGGAGGAGGTTTGCTTAGTTCTTCTCAGCCCTGTAGCATTTCTGTGCGATATTGAGTCTGTGCTAGTCCTGCAAAAACCACAAATTTCTGTATTCTCCATGTGAATCTCTAATTAATCCAAGTGAATATCAGTACCAGCTGTCATAATACCATTTGCAAACATCATTAAAACCAGTGAAGGTGTCTTTCTGTATCAGAAATACAAGCCAAATTTGTACCTGTTTATACAAGGACTTATAAATGGTAAGAGTTTGACATGGGATTTTGTGAAGTGTCATTTCAAACAATCTCATCTGTTCCAGAATAAAAGTTGCTAAATTCAGTCAAAATTAAACTCTAAGCCAACTATGTGTTTGCTTCACTCTATTCTTGACTCATGCAGTCAGGCTCTTTAGATAACCAGACACCATTGGTTAGAAAAGATATCATTAGAAAGATATTTAACACTTATTAAAGTAAAAATCATTTTGAGGTCAAAATAGCTCTTCAGGTTTCAATCAGTACCTGTCATTTAGATGGTTAGCTACTTCTGGGTTTGAAACCATTACAGATGATCAATAAATTCCAACAAATGTTCAGCAAAACTGCATGCTGATTTTTCACCATAGTCTGCAAGCCATACAATACTAATGCAGCTAGCTTGTGAAATTGCTTTTCTGCAAAATGAAGTGATTATCAAAAATATCGCACAGGTTGACCAAGAAATATTTGCTCTATTTCCTTTCTTCATTCATGCTTAAATAATTGAAATTCTGATAGATTCCTGCTTGCAAATAATTTTCTTATCACAGCACTGATGTTGTACAATTCTTAAGGAATATTTCATAAATGTATCAGTAGTTGCAACTCTGCTAGTTTGCAGGAAAAAATAATTTTTAAAAAAATCCCTTTGTTTAGGGTTGCACTATCTTTTGCAACACTGTGACACGATCCAGTGAAGCCTGCCAAAGGTCATCCAAAACAGCATATATCACAAGGGAAGCAGATGTCTCTTTATGTCACTTTAAATACAGACAGTTACTGTTTGAGCTGAGCTACAAATTCAATTCCCTGCCGTAATTTAGCACAAATTTCTTTAGAGATCCTCATATATTCTTCTAGGTCAATTTGTTTTTTAGCACCAATTGAAGAGAAATGCTTTGTGGAGACTAACACCTGGGTATATTTAAGGAGGCAATGTGTCCACTTATCTCTTTAGAGATTATGTTAAAATCAGTATTTTAGGATCGATAGAAGAAAATGGAAAAAATCCAAAGCATCCTGCCAAGTGTGGAAAGCCATGATTGACTCACTGGGGACTGAAAGTTACAAATCCAGTGGTGTCTATTATAATGAACTGGCCACCACCACTGAGGTGATGGCAATCAAAATCTGTAAATCTCAAAGCCTGGGCATCAGAGCTTGCAGGCTCCCCTTAGACCTCCAAGATGGATGTCACTTCCAAATGCTGAAAGCAATCCTATGCTGCTGGGAACGTTACTAGCGGTAGGTTTGGAATTGGAACCACATTGGCCAGGAAGGGTTTTAAAATGAAAAAGGTGTTTTCTGTGCAGATCGATGTAGCTATGCTTTTTACCTTGTCTGGCAGGGAAAGTGTGCATGCACAAGTTTTCTGAAAGGTGATTCCAAGGGGAAGAGATGAGGTGGGACCTCAGTGAACTTGGTGGCAGGGCTGGAACAGAAAAGAGCGAAGGAGTGGGAGGGCAGCGGGTGCTTCTTTCGGGCCCTGGCTTCCAGTTCAGCAACTGCAGCTTACAGAGAAGAGATGTCTCTGCATGTGTAGAAATAAACAAAGCCATCTGTCCCTCTGTCTCACGAATTAACTGTCCCTTGTGTGTCCTGTCATTGCTTCCCTTACAGGTTGCTAGCCAGCAGCTAAAGTTATTTTCTTTCAAAGCTTGTGTCATGTCTTTTTGCCCTTTCATTTGAGGTAAAGAAAGGGTTAATCAATGACCAGACAACTTTCAGAAATACTACTACCTATTCTGAGCCAACAGCTCTGCAAAAGATGAACCACCCCCCCCCAGCACCACCCCATAAAACAGTGAAATGTTTAACCAGCTGCTGATCTGCTTTTAGCAGGCAGACAAGCAGCTTTTGCATGGTCCTTGCATCAGCCCAAGCAGAGGTACCTTCACTCAGGGGACATGCCTGTTCTAAGACTGAGTTTTAGTGATCCCTCTCTCCTTCCATCTGGGCTGTTACTACCAACTCAGATAGATGGTTTCAGTGCTTACTTCAGGTTTGTAGAAACAAGTTAAATATGAGAGGGGAGAAAAAACTTCAGAAGAGTAGATATTATTATTGTTTTCACAATCAAAATTGGTACTGAAAGTCTCCTAGGGATCTAATACCTGAAGGCACACTTTTTATTTGGCTCTCTCCCAAAAGCCATATGGAAAAACACTGAGGCAATAGTCCTTGAATGTGTCTTTGGTGTCTTTCAGAGGTCCCGTGGACTTGTTTGGACATTTTGGTCAAATCACTTGCTTTGTGTCTCAATTCTTGGATTTGTGAAATGGAAATAACTGCACTAACTTTTTTTTTTTTTTTAAGCACTGTTTTAGTGAACAGAATTCAGTGCCAAGCATTACTTTTCTTTGTTAATATTAAAATATGGTACCGGTAATACAGTCTTTTTGTCTTTATGAGATCAGCCTTTCACTGCCTCAAACAGAAAATGGAAGCATTTGCTTCTTGTGCAGCTACGTAAATCATTTGTACTTACTTTTCTCCTGATTAAAAATATTATTTGGTTTTCTGAGATACAACATTAATAATGATGATGATGAAGACATGACAAAAAGAATGAAAATATAGTTTGGTAGAAGAAAGACACTGAAATCATAGCAGAAATGTAGAACCAGGTATCATTATTTCTTTACTGCAAGGGGGTGCTCAACAACGTTCCTACTATAAAGAATTTAAAGAAAGCTTCTAGGCTTCAGCTACACCCTTGTGCACAATAGAAAAAGCTGTCATTGCCCAGCTATTTTGCCTTTCAAATACTAGCCATTCTAGAGAAATATGCTAGATATTTTTTATAACAAAGGAATGTCAGGAAGAGAAAATTCCACCGCAGCAACCAACTGTCTAATAAAAGATAAGCAAAGCATACCAATTAAGTTAAGAGCATGAGATAAAAATAGAGCAGAAATTAAGCCCTTCAGACTGACACTTCCATTTAGCATATTCCTGCACATTCCATGACCTAGCTTTGCTTTATGTATAGTTAGTAAAAAACCCATGTAGCTTGACATAAGATTGATTTCTTTTAACTTTGTTATCTCTTTAAAAATGCTAACTTTTTCAGTATGCTGCAAATAGTACTTGCTTTAAGTTACTGCGAGATGAATTTTTCAGTAGGAGATGAGTATTTAGTATTTCCTTGTTTAAAAACCTGGTATTTTACTGTGCATTCCTTGGCTTGTGTCAGAATTTATTTTTACTGTAGCTTACCTAATAATTATCTGAAAATATAAGATTTTTTGCTACCTCCTGTTTGTGGTCTTTAGGTTGGTTTATTAGTTGTCAAAAGGGTTGTAATCGGGAAGTCAGACAGTGAGGAGGAGGTATAAAATCAGCAGACAGAACATCTTCCTTTGCTACACGCAAATCAAAAAAACAAAGACAGTAGTTTCATCATAAGAATCTGTTTTGTCCTTATGAATGTACATACGTGCATGGAGAGAGTCCATGGGGTTCATCTGGAATCTGAAAACTCTTGAGCACTATTGTGTTTTTTTTAATCTAATAATATTAGAAATGAAACTGTTGGGTTTTGGGTTTTTTTTCCCCCAAATGACTGATATCAAATCAGCAGGTAAACATGCAATTACCTATGTTTACGTCCCATTGATTCCCCCTATCTGTCATGCATTTCACAGATGCTCATTGCCTCAAAACTGTGTCACTTATTTTGATTTTATTAGCGGGTGTGGCTGAATAACTAAGTACTCATTTGAAAAAAATGGTCCTTCTGCTTCTTGGAAGGCACAGCAGGATTTTAAGTGTTCTGGGATAGATTCTCAGCTGGCAAAAGCACCTGTGAAAGCCAGTTTACACTAACTGAGTTGCTTTCTGCCTGCTTTTCGTGTGCAGCTGGAATTGTGTTGGCAGGCCACATAAGCATGACTGTTTGAACTACATTATCTAGAAAGCTGCCTGAGGGTGTTTGAGAGGGAGTAAGGCAGTGGTGGTTCATGCTGCATAGTAAAAGTCAGCCAAGAAGCAATGACTAGAGATTAGGACCGTCTTCCAAAGCGTAGCGTTCAGGCTGCCCGGCTTTCACTGGAAAAGCGCCACTCTCACATCAAACAAGGAAAGGTGCAAGGAGGATCGTTTTGTAGAGGGTTAGTCAACTAGTATGGCAAGCTTGTGCTACAGGATGCAGCTGATGTATGGGCTATGCTAGGCATTTCTGGTTTGTCTTTTTCAGTGTGACCTTCGACGGGAAGAAGAAAAAATGAACCGTGCTAGTACTGTTCTAACAGCATTGAAAAGATCCCTTCGCTATTCATAGGACTACACAAGGCAAAGACTCCTCCTGTGTTTTTAGCTGAGTTTGTGGTAAATAATAAATATCAGTTTGATTCAATCCATGTATTTTATGGCAGTAGATACAAACAGAGAGATTCTGTTGGCATGTGATTTGTTTGTTATCAAAGGCATATCCATTTTTAAAGCCAATTGACCTGGAAAATCTGGTAGAGCTGAA
>NW_008824470.1:841808-857825 GCF_000699105.1 Pygoscelis adeliae
ATAAATGTGATTTTCTACCTTTGGAAGGATTAAATGATACAAATCTTAGGTCAGAGGAAAACAGCTATATCACCATTCAATCAGTGTCTCTATTCTCTGAGCTTCAACCTACCTGAAATTCTGGAAGTAGGGATTATTGTTGTTGTTTGTTGGCTTTTTTCCCTTTTTGTTCTCTTGGCCTCCATTTGATTTATACGGGTTTTTTTGTTCAGGAGTTCAAACCCAAGAAGAAGAAAATGTATGAAGCAGCAGACTTTTGCCATAAAGGAAAGTATACTTGAAGTTGTTTTCAGACTAGAAAATTTATTCAAACAGTCCTAGTGACCTACATACAGAAAAAAAATCACTATGGAAGCTAAAAGGGGGAAACAGGAGATGGGTCTCAATACTTAAACAAAGTTCTTAGGGCACCCAATGTCATGGTGGACTCACACCATAACTCATAAATGTCCTCTTTTACTATCCTTCAGAAATGCACCTTTTGCTATGCTGTAGCTTATGGAGAAAGTTCCTCCGTTCTTTTTGTGCGTGCCTCTCTTCAGCAAGCTCAGCTTGGGAAGGCTTTTGTGCCTCCTGCCAGCACTTGGCTCCAGAAGGAAGGATGAGGGCAGGCTCTGGGGAGTTTTGCTCACTGAGGAATTGTGCAGGGCCAACCAGACCCTCAGAAAGAGCCTACACCATGCTCTTAATTTCTAGATCCATGACTGAGTTGAATAGACACGGCATCACTTCAAGAGGAATAGAGAGTCCATTGTGCTGAAGTAAATCAGTGTTTTTTCACTGAAAAGCAGAAAAAGTACAGCTGCTGAAGGACTCCTACATGAAGAGGAGATAATAGACATAACTCCAAGTTTGAGAATACTTATTAAATATAAAGAAATATACATAAACCCAAAAGAAACATCAAAGCTTAATTATACCATGACTGCAAATGAAAAGAATATCTATTAAGATCCTACTTCATGAGCAGCATTACAAGGCAAGTCCCAGTAGCAAAGCAGTGCAGGGTAGGGCAGATTTAAATAAAATATTGTATCAGAGCTAACCCTTGAAAAATTTGCTCACCATCCACAGTCACACTCAGGAGTTCAAAAATCATTTTTGGTCAGCTTTGCTCCAGATAGCAAAGTTTTGTTTTATTCAGACGACTGTTCCTTCATCATTCACGGGAGATAAAGTAGTAGGGCCTTACTGACCTTTTCCAGCCCATTCTGAATCTCTTCAATGTGTTGACCTCACACTGAGCATCGGCTGTGACACTGAAATTTTTTTCAATTAAATATGTATGTAGCTGGTTATTGGGCACCCAAGATAGTACTAATGCTACTGTGGATATTGCTTTATTTACAGGCTTCTGTACCAGATCGATACTCGTGAAGTATTTAGCTGAGAACATTGTGTTTTCAACTTCCTTTTTTTTCTGGCAGAAGAAAATTCCCATATGCTGATGGAGATTTTTGCTTCAATCCAGAGCGAAGTTTTTGCTGAAGTCAAAAATAACCTGTTTAGTAACATCAACAAATGTTAAAAACAAAACTTGTGGTCTTTGTTGATTTATTTAAAACCATTAGCTTAATCTCAGTGTTACAGAGCCACAGAAAACCAGAAAGTTAATACAGTTTTATAGTATTGATTAAGGCCTCAAAATACCAAAAAGCACAACGGAAAATGAATAACTGGCTATGGTCTCCTGAGACAGAGCCATTTCAGGTTTTTCATCACAAAGCTCTAGGGGACGTGTAAACTGGCTATACACAAATTATCTTCAGATAATCTATCAAAGAGACCATCTGACTCCATTAGAAAAAGATCATGAAGAATTATGTATGTTACCCCTTGGAAGCAGAATGAGAGTGTTCTGGGAAATCGGAATTTTTATTCAACATTTCATCACTTACATATAATGCTCTTCTGGAGGAAGATAACAGCTGCTGTGTCTATATAATAAATGCCATAGTAGAGAGAGCTTCAAAGGTCAGGAAAGCTGTACACTAACCCACCCCCTTCCTCCCTGCC
Source organism: Pygoscelis adeliae (assembly GCF_000699105.1). Taxonomy (NCBI): domain Eukaryota; kingdom Metazoa; phylum Chordata; class Aves; order Sphenisciformes; family Spheniscidae; genus Pygoscelis; species Pygoscelis adeliae. The sequence goes on from NW_008824470.1 coordinate 843,825, forward strand.
CTCCTATACACATGCAAGACCAATGAACTTGACAGAAAACAGAGTCAGTGAAACAATCAAAAATGAAGAAGAGCTAGAGCTAAGGAAAATCAACTCATTTAAACAAGAAAAATGGCTCATTATATGACTAACATAATACCTTAATGAAAACTGAAAATAAGAAATAAGTCAGGTGGAATAAGAATTTGAAATTTGTCCACAAGGTGCAGTGTTCTTCAGAGATAAACCTCATAAAGTCATAGAAGGAAAAACTCAGAGAGTAACTGTATTTAAATGGTATTGGCTTTTGATGCTGGCATAACATGAGCTTTTGAGAGGAATACATGCTTTCTCAAGGTGTATAGAGAGCTTGCATGGCATTGAATACATTTGCTACTAGCTTTGACAGCATGTCAGACTAAGTGAATAAAATCTTATATACTAGATTGTTCATTAAGCGTAAACTTGCACTTAAATCTGGAGCTCCCTCAAAAACTTTCAACTAGTAACTATGTTTCATATTATATTCTGGGTAGACTCAGTTTCCTACAAAAATAAAGTATTCGTGACACTTGTATAAGGCATATTGCATTTGACTTATTACCTAATGAGTGTTGATAGAATTAAAAATGCTGAGAAGCACGCAGGCTTTTTGCAATTTTTATTCCTATGCTAACATGCAAGGGGACAAAAAAAAAGTGCATCTTTGCAAATTTTGTTTAATATATTCTGATTAATAGGACCATTGGAAGTAATGTCTCTAGTAACAGAAGAGTGCTTGGGGCATGCCAGTATTTAGGATGTACAAAATGGGATGATCTGGCACAAACATTTGCAGTCTTCTAGGCATGTTTCTGCTGACATGAAGACAGAGCAATGTGATTTGTTTTTTCAAGCTGGACTAAATGAAATAAAAAGCATTTGATATGACTAAGTGTAAAGCTACAGGTATAACAAAAAGGAATTCAGAATAGGGAGAGGGAACTCACAAAATAAATGATTCCTTTGCAATGTTATAGCTAAAAAAGCCAATGTAGTCCTTTGCTGTATTAATAGCTACAGGAGATGGAAGTAGCAGATTTTTACTTCTCTGCATGACATTAAGATGTCAGGCTTGGAGTTCTGCAGGTATTTTTGATGCTCTTGTTTTTAAAAAAGATATACTGAAAAACTGGAAATAATGCAGAAGGGCCATAAAAAATGAGTCACAGAATGAAGAAAAAGCCTTACACAGATTTAAAGATGTCGAACTGCTCAACTTCTCAAAAAATGTATAGATCAATTAGTTGGTTACAATGTAGAAGGTCTTTCGCACAATTGTGCTCTCCAAGTAGGCTATTTAGCTACAACAACAACAACAACAACAATAATAATAGTAAGAAGTAGTAGCAGCAGCAGCAGCAGCAGCAGCAGCAGCAGCAGCAGCAGTAGTAGTAGTAGTAGTCATAGTAGTAGTGTGTCTAGCAACTGTGCCTAAGCGCTGTGGAAGGGCAAACTTTGGGGCCACTTGCAGTCCTGGTCTCCTGACTGCGCAGACCCTCCCTGCTGCTGGAAGGATCCTTTCCGTGCAGGGGAAAGCTCTCACTGACATGTGGCCGCAATGGGGCCAGGGTGTATCCAGCCAGGAGTGGGAAGATGTTCTCAGGTAGCACAGTGACTGAAAGGAGGACCAATTCAAAACAGATAGTCACTAAAAATGTACGTTAATGAGACGGACATATCTCCAAGCATAGTAGTGACTTCAGAAGATCAGGACTGAGCACTCTTCCTCAGTACATGCCCAGCCGAGCCCAAGCAGATGGGTTCAGTACTGTGTAGAACATTCCTGTGGCTGCCTGAATTTGAACTGAGCAATCTGCTTACATATGTGTTCTGGATAATCTGATGATTGCTTTTGGACTTAAACACTACAAAGTTATGCACAGATGTTGGTGAAGATATAATTACGAAGCAATCGAATTGCAAAATATAGGTGGAAAACTAATCTGATCAACAGAACCTGCATTACTGCTACAAGCAGATAAAATAGGAATTAAGCCTAATTTCCTAGGGCTAAAATGTATGTATGTGAGAAAATGACCTTTCTTACAAAGAGAGCATACTTTACATGCATGCAAAATGAGGATAATTTTTAATTTTCACATTTAGTGGTGTCACAATTTTAATTGTTTATGGCACACTAGCAATATACTTTAACACTTGCAGTAGCCAGCTGCATTTAGATTGTGTATTGTGTGCAAATTTGTTGTAATCTGGCAATCCGCTGCCATAACTGTTTATAAACATATTTTCAGACCCATCTCATACAGTCTTACATTTCAATCATAACGTTAGACATGAATTATTGGGTTACATCTAGACAAAGTGATGTAGTACACTTGATCAAGTACAAATTATTCATCTAGGGTAGGCTAAGAATAAGACTGCCATACATAACCTTGGTTTCCCACCTATTTATAGCCTGGAAACGGAGTGACAGAAAAATCTAACATCTGACAAGTGTAGGTGAATAGCTTAATCATTAGTAGAAAAATTCAGCATTAGGAGTGCACAGATTTTAATGAATCAGAACAGAAGAGAGAAGGAATGGGAACTGGGGCTGTTACAAAGCCTTTGGTATGGTCTGGTGTTTCCCTCTTCCATAATAAACTGTAGAGATTGCCACAGATAAACACGTACTGTTCTGGATTGCTTTAATTTTGTATCTTAAAACATTTTTTAACCCTAAGACAGCGTAGAATCTATACATGGCTTTAATCCATAGAAGTAGACTTATTTTGAACATGAAGTGAAACAAAATTAGTTCTATTGTTTAGGAGTATTTTGGTACTAGCAAAAAGGTGTATTCTTGCAACTGTGCTCTGAGTCTGATTTGAACAGTCTTGTGACTAACCTGTTTGAAAAGACAACCAAACAGAAAAAAGCCCTCTAGTAAGAGCAGTGATAAGCCTGTTTTTTTATAATACATGAGATATAGATAGATACAGACATAGATAAAGAATTTTCTTATGAAGCTCTGCTAGCACATGGCAAATGAGCCTTATAGTTCCTATGTACATATAATTTTCTTCTTAAATTATTCCAAATTAAGTTGTCCGTGTTTCCCCTCCTTAGTTCTGTGAACCACAGTGCCACAAATTCGAAAGGCCGAGTATAGCTCAGAAACTGATGCACATCTTCTCCTGCTGCTGTACGTTTTACTGCAGCACTTATGCAAATACTTCTTGCAGCAAGAGAAAACAACTCATCTTGAAAGATTTGTAGCCTAAGCACACAGATTCAGGAAAGACCTGCTAGTTATCACACATTTACACCCATATCTGGACTGACACAAACCACTGAATTTGTGAAGACTTGCTATCATTGGCTTGCAGTTTGTCTATACTTTGTCTATGGGCTGTCTTAGGTCACACTGGTTTATATATGCATATTGTTCATTTGTTCATTTTTACTATTTAAACAGTCAGAGGGCAAAGCATTACCATTTTCCTGTCTGATGCACAAATGTATGACCACAGGCACCTTCTCCTAGCAGAGAACTGGAAAATGCATTACTCCTTGTTCTTTCTTCCTTCCCAGCTGTGCTCGTTTTGGCTGGGATAGAGTTAATTTTCTTCATAGTAGCTAGCATGGGGCTGTGTTTTGGATTTGTGCTGGAAACAGTGTTGACAATACAGGGATGTTTTTGTTACTGCTGAGCAGTGCTGACACAGAGTCAAGGCCTTTTCTGCTTCTCACACCCCCCCACCAGCGCGTGGGCTGGGGGTGCACAAGAAACTGGGAGGGGACGCAGCTGGGACAGCTGACCCCAACTGACCAAAGGGATATTCCATACCATATGACGTCATGCTCAGCGTATAAAGCTGAGGGAAGAAGAAGGAAGGGGGGAGCATTCGGAATGACGGTGTTTGTCTTCCCAAGTAACTGTTACGCGTGATGGAGCCCTGCTGTCCTGGAGATGGTTGAACACCTGCCTGCCGATGGGAAGGAGTGAATGAACTCCTTATTTGGCTTTGCTTGCGTGCACGGCTTTTGCTTTGCCTATTAAACTGTCTTTATCTGAACCCATGAGTTTTCTCACTTTTACCCTCCCGATTCTCTCCCCCATCCCACTGGGAGGGAGTGAGCGAGCGGCTGTGTGGTGCTCAGTTGCCGGCTGGGGTCAAATCACGACACAGGCAGCTGTTGTTTCTCTGTATTTAGAAACCATTTGAAAGAAGAGGGAAATGCACACAAAGGAGCAAGTGTCACGTCAGTTTCCCTAGCAGTGGGGTTCTGGAACAGGAGCAGCCAAAGTGGTCTCCATGTGAGATGCCACCACCCCATCTCAGAGCTGAACCAACGGACCAGTGGCTGCTTATTCAGAAACAGTTGTCAACCTACTTCACAGCTGTTATAGGACACCAGCGTTTAACCTTTCTTGCCTTCGGCCAAGTCTCAGAGCTCAGCATTTTGTTCTATTTCCTGTCATCTTTGACCGATAAATTGGTTTTGTCGCAGCTTCGTAAAAAGTACAGAAAGCAGCAGTTTCTAGAAGATCCAGTATCAGGCTACAACTGTCAAGGCTTATCTTTGCTTCAATGAGACGAGTGTAAAGCAACAGTGTATTGTACAAATTGGTGTGGAAAGGGCTCTTTACAGAAAAATTACATACGCAACAGAAGTAGGCAAAGAATTTCTAAGTCCTCTCCCAAACAGACATCCCTGTTCATTCCTGCCAACTATGCAGAAATATAACACGAGAAAGTCCCAATTAGGCTAATGCTAGCTGCAGAGATGGCTGTATGCTTGAGAAACAACACACTCCTCCTGTGGTTGTTAGGCACCTCTCCAGATTCCCACAGGTTTCAAATGCCAGAAGATCTGCATAGGAGCAAACTCCACTACAAACAAAACTCAAAAGGTCAACCACGTTACAGCATGAGTCAAAAATTAGCATGCTTTTCAGAACTACTTCTCCAAAGCGCTTCTCAGTAAATAGATAAAGTCACATTCCACTGAGGGGAGGAAGAACAGTGTATCCCTTCAGAGGAGAAAAAAAGTGAACATTACCAAAAATGTCCAGTATGTTCATACTGCTCAGCTTACTAAGACCATTCTCAGATCTGGAACAACTTCAGCTAGTGGTAATACTCTACTAGAGGTAATTTGCCTAATACTCTACTAGAGGAGGTTTTTTTTCCTTTTTTCTTTTTCCTTTTCCTTTTTTCCTTTTCCTTTTTTCCCTTTCCTTTTTCCCTTTCCCTTTCTTTCTGTTTTGCTTTATCTTGGTTTTACTTTTACTTTTGCAACCAATTGTACAAACAGAGATAAAGAATCTAATGAAATTCGAGAGAGTATATTTTCTCATTTATTTGAGTTATCTGCCTCTCACTACTTTCATTTAATTAGCATTAAGTGTTTTCCCCTCCCCCTCTTTTCGCTGGTCTCACCATGCCGTACCAAGGTAAGTTCCATATCAGAATCCTACTCCAGAAAGCACCTTCTCTTGGGGACAAGAAACTATCCTGAAATAGGAATTTCAGAAGGAGAGAAATTTAAGCACTGTCAGCAGAGACCAGAAATGACACTGCCAAAATCCATGCATTGGATGACAGCTGAGCAAGGAACTACATAATCAGTTAAATGAAAAGAATGAAAGAAATGAGCAAGATAAATAGGTTATTTGACTCTCTTATATTTAGGATGTGCCAGAACAGGAATCCTGTCTTAATATCAAATATTTTTTCCTGTAAAAGATTTACAGATTAAAACAACGAACACCAGCAGAGGCTTCAAGCAGGTAAATGACAGTAGAAATTTAGGACAGTGGAATAATTTGGCAAGAATTATGGTTGGTGTATATTTCTTTCATTTCTGCCGTTAACACTTTAAAAGGAAGACTCTCACCTCTAGAATAAATGGACTACAGAACAGGTTAAAAAGACTTCTGCATTTGTGCCTGGCCTCCCTTTTCTACTGTAAGAACTGGGACACCAGAAAGACCTGCTATCACTATATTTTAATTTCTCCAATGTAATTAAAATCCATTTTAAACAAATTTGCATATGCAGAATCTTCGTCTGTACTTGAGAGACACATTTGGCTCCCCTCAGGATTCAATATTGTGTAAATCCTCCTGCAAAAACAACACATTTATACCTCCCAATTGTATTTGAAAGATGATTGCAGGTTCCAATAATTTGATATGAGAACTCGGTTCTTCTGAGAACTCAGTTCAATGATTGTATCACCTTTTGCTTATGAAAGAATCATATGAATTATTTGTGATCTGTAAAATAATAAATATACTGCTGTAAATATACTGCTGTACTACACATCACTGCCCTAGTAATTTGGAAAAAAAGGTTTGGGGTTCTTTACTTAAACATTTCCCTCATGGCTGAAATACTTCAGATACAAAAAAACCCTGCACATGATTTATTTTTCTGTGTACAGCTTGTGAAAGAAATGCTTTATTCAAAAGTTTGTCAAGAACCACTGGAAATATTTGTCTGTTATATGCCTTCATTTGATAGAAGTTCAGTTCTTCTGGTAACTAAAATTGATAAAGGATATCAGCTCTAATAGAAAACCTCCTTTCTGATACTGTCCAGTGTGTCTTCTGTTTATATAAATGTTAAATTCATTGCTTTTGTTCAAATCAGATTACAATTTTAATTACATGATAACCAAGACTATAGTAGAGGATTTTTTGCATGCATCAGATATTCCCTGCAACTGTTCTTACCAAAGTTATCTTTCAGCATAATTGTTGTTAGCAATAGGTCTACATAGCTGCTAAAGCACGAGCATAATGACAGATAAACATATCAGAGACACAGGTGACTAAGATGTCCTTCACACCTGGGGAAGAAGGCACCATGACATATTTGCTTCAGGTATGATGTTATTTTTCAGATAGACAGGCATTATTACTAGTGTTTATTTAACCAACTATCCCCTATTGTTCACCTGAGTAGAAGTATCACACTTTTTTTTTTTCTCTCATACTCATCATGTCTTTGGTTATGTCATTTCCCATTTGATACCTTAGCAGAGTTTCAAAGTCATTGAACTTTCAGCTGCATGGAACAAAAAGAATTAAGCTGTACCACCATAAAATTCCAAATGTTGTACTTCATCTCTAAAGTGTGTTCATTCTGAATTCCTTACAGCCTTGTTTTTTCATGCAAATAAGATTTGATCAAGAGGTTAGATACAATGTGGAGTAACAAGCAATCAAAGTCAACCTGTCAAAACAATTTGTCTCCACTGATCAGCCCAGCAGAAAGAAAATGTTCCTGTCAGTTTCAAGATAGAAATTAGACTTCTTTATCCTCTTACATTGATACTTTCTCCAACTAGAAAAATTTGTTTGACAACCTTTACATTTCAGGGCATCTCACAATAGCATTAGTGTTATATGTTTTTACAATGCATTTAGCACAATACAAAGAACTTCATGGTCTGGCAAAAATTAATAAAATTAATTTCTATGATGGATTTGTATCAAATCTTTCACCTGGATTTATAATCAAATGCTTGTGGTATTTATTCATTGTCTTTCACCCATGACTAACTTTTAGCAGTAAGTGCTTTAACTTACTACTTTTCTTTCGGCTCTGGTTCTTTTTGTTTAGAAACTTCTGAGAGCATCTGTCACCTCTGATTTTCATTATTTTCGTGATTTCAAGTCCTTAGGTATCAAACACGCACGATTATATAGTCACCAAATTTAAGGATGTGGGAAGAATAAATTTGCTCAGAAAGTTCTCACAGACCTTACTAAGGGTAAGCCCAATGAGGGCTGTCAGTCTCTGAAAGCTTACACTAAAGGCCCATGAGCTCCTGGACCAACACTGACTGAAGTCAGAAAAACATACCAGTATAGATTTTCTTCACGGAACAATATACAATTTATTTCCAGGCTTTACAAACCTTAGTTGTTGTTCCTTATAGCTGACAAGCGAGAAGACTGTGTAAGGAGCACATCCAGAGCCTGAAGGGCAGCAAGGAACAACCAGAGAGGGGAAAAAGATTTATTCTAGTTTGTGAACCTTTATTTTTCATGAGGAGTAATTTGGGGGACTGAGGGGGAAGTGGAAGAGAATTTATCTTCCTCTCTTTTGACAACTCTTACCCTTTTCCATTTTCATTCTACCTGCAAAATATTGTTTATATGACATTTGAATTCTTGGTGTCAAACAAAAAAAAAACCAGTTCTCGAGGAGACAAAAAGTTCACAGGGGGGATTCCACCTCTGAGGAATCTCTTGGCTTTCTAGAGGGACTTCTCTGTCCAAGATGGGGAATGGTGTCAGTACACACCCTTTTTCTCCTGCCCTAGGTCCCATACGGGCTACTGGCTCTCATTTTTCCAACCTTTTGTAATCCACAAGGAAAGTATTTATCCTAATAATAAATCACAGAGGCACAGCCAAATAATCACTCAGTTATCATTCTCTGACTCTAAAAAAAAAATTGGAAGAAGAGTATCTGGGGAAGAGGCAGGAGTCTTGTGTGAGTAGCCTGAATTGCAAGAAAAGTGTTTAAGACCTACAATACTATCTGGACAAAAATATTAACCAATTCCAGAAAGCACTTCATGACCACCCTATACCTACTCCTAAGAGTCTGCCGTATCCATATCAATACCATGGATATGTATATATATGGGAGTGTTTTATTAAAAATATGGTATTAAATGTGAATGCTTAGCCAAACCACAAATACCTGTAACACCAAACCATAGCGGACACCACAGGGACTCCTGTCCTAATCAGGACTATTCACCCTGCTTTCTTTCCATTTTGTTTCAACTAACCATAGAGATAGCATTTAACCAAGTTAAAGTTTCATAGCAAAGTTTAAAGTTTAAAGCAATGTTTTATAAAGAAAAGAAGAGATAATGCCTGCACAGTAAACAGCTGCATTGTGCTAGTGCAGTTAAGAATGGTGCTTGATTTCCGCTCCTATTGTAAGATGCTCTTAGTCCCAGAAAAGAAACAACAGGCAAAGCAGACCTCTGGTTCTGTAGCTTCACTGTTCTGTGGTCTGGCTGAGATTGTCTCAAAGTAATTGCTGAAGTAAAATGATAATTCACCCCATCATAATCTGGTCTGATTTTAAATTGTTTTGGAGTTAGCAACCCCAAGGAACCTCTCAGTTCAACAGAGTGGTCTGGAGACCCGTTGCCCAGCTCTTTCCATTCTGCCTTTGGCTCAAAGCATCCCTCTCACATGCTGAGGGACACTGAGGGCAGACTTATCACAGCCATATTTTTATTCAACCCTACGGCTTGCATTCAAAGCCAGAAAGAGTCTCTGCAACTGCTGAAAACACCTACATACTTGGTACATAAGTTCACCAGCTTGCCTGTTGGCATTCCAGAAATATTTGGGAGACTAGCTGCCATGAATCAACAGAGACAGACATGGGGTCTTAACATTTCACATGTCAAAGACAACCAGAATAGGCTAGCCTGAATGATTAACTATCTTTATTACTGTACTGAAAGACAATCATGTGAGTTGAGCAGTCTCCAAAAATGGACTTTCCTAATGATTCATTAACTGTAGAGTGAACTCAAAGAATCACAAAATGGTTGAGGTTGGAAGGGGCCCCTGGAGATCATCTGATCCAACTCCTGCTCAAGCAGGGACATCTAGAGCAGGCTGCCTAGGACCGTGCCTAGTCAGCTTTTGAATATATCTCCAAGGATGCCACCTCTCTGGGCAATGTGTGCCAGTGCTTAGTCACCCTCATAGTAAAAAAGTGTTTCCTGATGTTCATACAGGATGTCCTGTGTTTCAGTTTGTACCCACTGCCTCTGGTCCTGACATTGGGCACCTCTAGAAAAAGCTTGGCTGCACCTTCTTCGCACCCTCCCTTCAGAGGTTTACATACACTCATAAGATCCGCCCCCAAGCTTTCTCTTCTCCAGGCTAAACAGTCCTAGCTCTATGGAATAGTCTTAGAAATTCTCGCCCTTTGCATTTGCAGGAAAAGATTGGGTTGACATCTTTCTGCAGCCAAGTCAAGAACAGCCAGCCTCTAGCCTACCATCTACGTCCATAACAATCAACACAGCCTGTGGCTGGCTCATGGGTCCCCTCCTGGCTTTTGCATATACTTTGTGTCTAGCCAGATGTGATGAGGGTTTACATTACATACTTGCCTGTATGATTTGGAAGGCACTTGCAGAAACACATCAAATGAAAAAGGCATCCATATAGGTAAGATGGTTATGTATGGTCATTGATCAAATAATAGTTACATGACAAGAAGGAACTACAACTCTTAAGTAACATGTATTAGATCCATACCATTATAAAAGCCAATTCCTGTTGGACTATTTGATTAACCTGTATTGCTGTGGTAAATAACCAGCAAGGTATTGTCTAGTAGCCCCTTTAGCTATATGTCATAATGAAAAATGCCTTTTAAGAGAAACGTAAGAGTAACATACCTAAATGCAGCTAGGTGGGCTGAGAAAAGAGAAAAGAACAAGTATATACTTTCTTAGGGAGCTGCAGGTGTGGTAGAGAATTGATTCTTAAACCCCAAGGAAAGAAATATCGACATGGATTCAAAACTATGTATGACGCAAAATACTGAAATAAAACTTGATGGATTCATAGCTCCTGTCGGTGCACAGCCTCAAAGCAATCAAACTGAAATGAGACAAAAATATCCCACATATTAACTAGCTTTTGATTTAGGAGAGAATGGGGGAGAGAAAAAAAACCACAACTGATCAGAGATTTGAAATGAGCCTTTTGTTACATCAATCAGCCAAACTGGGCTCTTTTTCTTTGCACTTGAAGCAGAATGGAGTTATATTACTAAAAAGCTGTTTCAGCACTTTTAGCTTTATCAGAATCCTAGAAACACAAGAAATAAAGGGACTGGTTCTGATACTAATAAAACTAGTGGAGTCATTTCAGTAAGGGAGGCTTTAAAAAAAGAGAGAAAGGAAATACAATTTTGGCACCAGAAAAAAACTCATTTACCACTGCAAACACAAATTACTTCCTGTGCAAAAAAAAAAGCAGCTGAACGAATGTACAGCTACGTCCATCCATATCTATGTTGAACTTGCACATGCCCAAACGTTTAGGCCCATATACTTCTCTTGCAGCCAACAGTCTATGCAGGTCAATGAAAACTTAAATTGGTTCTCTGATACTTCAGAACTGGAAATTTTGATCTGACAAAAATCTTCACTGTACTGCTTTTCTGAGGAGAGGGACCGCCCACATCTGCAGACATACTCATTCGAGCACGCATGCAGGACAGAAGCCAAAGTAATCTGCAACAAGTTTTCATGTCAGTTTGCAAAACACAATGACAAATTTTTGTGAACAAATTCTGCTATTGGGAAAGCCAAGAATGGTACAAAGGACAGTATAAAGGAAACCACTGTACCTCAGAGGCAAGGATTTTTCTTTTATATGCTCTGCACTACACTGTTAGAAAGCGGGAAAAATTGGCAAGTTGTACAACAAGTACCATTAGTCAAGGCCAAGTGACCTTCTCAGAGGCACATCCTCCCAATGACTTCATGTGAGCAGTTTGAGTCTTGTTAACTAATGTCATTTCACACCAGTTGTCGTCCTAACTTTGTTACTAACTGCATTTTCCCATAGCAAGCATTTTATCAACAAAATATAGCAAGCTTTTTTTTTCCGGTTAGTGCAATTGCAATCAAGAATAACCTGGCTAATGACAAAATAACTTTATCACCAGTCATGGAAAATTTCAAATACCTTCAACCATGCCCTGATAATACTTAAGACCCTCTTGTAATGGATGCCTGTGGCTTTATTAGAAATACAGCTTTCAAAGGTTTAAACCAAAGTAATTGAAAACTTCATTCCACCAGTGATAATTTTTCTTTTTTTTCTTTTTTTTTTACGCACACATATTATACAGATTAGAGGAGGAACAAGAAAAGAAAGGAAAATGCCCCTCAGTTATTAAAGCCCTGTATTCACAGCCTTGCAATTCTTATTTAAATATGTTGTTATATATTTTGAATGCAACTTCCTACAAAAAATACGACCATCTGTTTTTACATAGTATTGGCATAAATGGGTTATTTAGACTCAGAACCAGCCTTCCTTTATTGCAGTTGATGCTGTTAGCCATAAAGGCTGTCCAACAGCTTCTTGAATACATTATTCTCAGTTTAATAAATAGAGGATGCTTGTTTTCATTGCAAAAATAAACTACTGCAGTAATGGCATGAGATGAAATGATGGTGTGAGCTTGTGTATAAACTCCCTTGTAACCTTAAAGGTGGTTAACTCAGGATAAGGAAAGGAATGTAGCATAATAACAGGTGTAAAACAGAAAAGACAATAGCTTTTCTTCCTTAGAAGAAAGATAGCACATAAAAATATTCCTCATGGAAGATTGTTTTATGAGGTTTAATGAAGGGGAAATTAACAATTTTTTTTCCTATTCATACATTTAAATCCCTGTTTTTCATATCTCTACCCACCCTATAAAGCTGACTTGTTGAAGAATAGGAGCAGGGAAATATAGACTGTCTAATCAGTGAGCACTAATCTCTAATCTACAGAGAGCAAGCATATCACGCTACTTATTGATACAACAAACAAATTACAGATTTTGGAAACATCAGCAATTTATTTTGCCTTTTTTTTTTTTTAAGCTTAGTAATAACAGGGCAAAGTCAGTACAAGACATAATTTGATGTTACAGAAGCAATAAGAAACTCATTGTTGGAGTATGAAGTCCATTCTTGTCCCATCAGATTAAGTTCAAAGGAACAGGAACAGTAGTACTGCAGCTATAGGAGAATCAGCTACCTGTGGCAGGAGAGGGAGTGTAAGGCTGGAAGTGTGGCAAAAATAGTAACAAGCTGGCCTAGCTCTCCTTCACTAGCAGCTTCCACACACTGAAAAAAATCACTGTAAAACTTCCTCATGAAAAACAATTTAAGGAAGGAGAAGTGGGGGAGTTGCCCTCTATGTCAAAAATGGGATTGATTGCACAGAACTATCTTTGAAGAACAAGCAATGCACAGGTCGAGAGCTTATGGGTGAAAATTAGAGACCAAGCCAACAAAGGAAACTTTGTGGTTGGTGTCTACTACAGGCCACCCAATCAACAAAAGGAGGTTGATGAAGAGTTCCTTCTTCAACTGCAGGAAGCATCACGCTCGCAGGCCCTGAGCCTGATAGGGGACTTCAACCACACGGGCACCTGGTGGAAAAGCGGCACAGAGAACTGCAAGCAGTCCAGGAAACTAGTGGAGTATGTTGAGGACACCTTCCTGGTACAGGTGATGGAGAGCCCAACCAGAGGAGAGGCACTGCTGGACCTGTTGTTCACTAATGTGGAAGAACTTACAGGAGAGGTCAAGATTGGAGGTAGTCTGGGCTGCAGCAATCATGCCCTGGTGGAATTCTCAATCTTGAGAGGTACAGGATGGGTAAAAAGTAGAGTCAGGACCCTAAACCTCAGAAAGGCAAACTTTTAGCTGTTTAGGGAGCTAGTGCATGGGATCACTTGGTAAACTGCCCTCAGAAGCAAAGGAGCGAATGAGAGCTGGGAGATATTTAAAGACGTTTTTCTTAGGGCACAAGAGCTCTCAATCACAATGTGCAAGAGGTTGGGCAGGGGAGGCAGGAGGCCAGCTCGGCTAAGTCAAGACCTATTAGCCAAACTGAAACACAAAACCAAAATGCATAGGCAGTGGAGGCAGGGATATATACCCTGGGGACATTATAGGGACGTGGCCCAAGAGTGCAGGGAGGGGATCAGGAAAGCCAATGCATAGCTGGAGCTGAACTTGGCTAGGGACATGAGAAATAACAAGAAGGGTTTCTTCAGGTACATAGGAAAACAAAGGAAGATGAAAGAAACTGTTCCCCCACGATGAGCGAAACAGGAGACCTGGCTACAACCGACATGGAGAAGGCTGAGGTACTTAACAACTTTTTTACCTTTGTCTTCAGTGGCAAGTGCTAGACATGCCACCCAATTCACAGAATCCAAAAACACAGACACT
>NW_008824470.1:859315-863312 GCF_000699105.1 Pygoscelis adeliae
CACTGGAACAGGTTGCCCAGAGAAGTTGTGGATGCCTCCTCCCTGGCACTGTTCAAGGCCAGGCTGGATGAGGCTTTGAGCAACCTGATGTAGTGGAAGGTGTCCCTGCCCATGGCAGGGGGCTGGAACTAGATGATCTTTAAGGTCCTTTCCAACCCAAACCATTCTATGATTCTAACTTCCTATCAAAGCCAGAAGCAGACACACAGCACAGGCTCTACTTCCAAAACCAAGCCATCCCTCTGAATAAGCAAGAAGACAAAGTTGCTTTCAAGTTCTTTTTGTTTCTCAGAAAGGAGAAAACTCTTAGGTTAAGCTACAATAACAAGTAATAAGACCCAACAGGAATGGATTTTAGAGAAAAACTGCCAGGAACTTGATGTCCACGCTATGTGCCGGAGAGGTAATTTCTAAAGAGTAGCTGTAGTTGGGTACAATGGATTACAGATCTAACTGCCATGGACCTGCCAAGGTCCCATATCTGCAGAACAACTAGCCTTGCAGTTGCTTTTTATCTACTATTTTTCTGCACAGGCAGACTTTGAGGATGGAGGGAGAGCTCCAACAGAGCTACCACCACCCACTCCTTGGCACATTCAGTAATATTCCACAAGATTTATTAAATCCAGAAAAAAGAAGGAGAAATTTTATACAGCCTAATTTCCCCAGGATGTTTATGTTTCTTTTTAGTGGATTAGGTAGCAAAATTAGTAAATTCATTCATTTTTGAATAATCATGTAGACATGCTAATACCCAAAGAAAAAAGGACACATGTCAAAGAGATGTTTGGGTCTGAATCATAGCTAGGCTTTGACTGTTGAAGGCAGTGGTATTACAAATAATGTAACGGAATTAATTGTTATCACTCAGCACAGCTGTAGATTCAGGGACCTAATCCTAATAATCTCCAGCTCATCTAGATTTCACAAACTTCACTGCATCTTTTAGATTGCCAAAAATATGTCTGATTAGGAGATGAGATCACAAGTTTAGCAGGATATTTAAAAAGCATAAATCAATCTCAGTTTGTTTTAAAATGAGATGTTTTCCTTATTCTCTACTGATGTTTCATAATCCTGAAGGAAGAGAAGGATGGTACAAAGAATTCTAATTTTTCTGAGTTCAACCTTCTTTTAATGTTACTGTCATGACTCCTTTCCCTAGGGATTTCCACACTATGACATGCTCACATAATTCTTCTAGGTCAAATTCAGGTTTCATTTAGCTGCAGTAAACTCTGAGAGCGAATCCTTGCCCTATTAAAAATCAAATGCAAAACTTTTATTGACTGCTGTAGGCTTAGGATTTCATCTGAAGTGCCTTTACTTACATTTGTTGAAGGCACTTCAGATTTAAATTGAGGTCACTGGAAACAGCTTAGCAGTTGTAGAAATGAACAGGTATCTACGGTCATATGCAATGTTTACATGCAAGTGTTCATTCTATAATAGCAGTTTACTGTTTATTTGAATTTAATTAAATGTCATCTTATATAAACCAATATGCAAAAATACAGAAAATAATTTTGTTAAATTTTAAAAGAGCCATTTACACAATTAACATGCACTAATCTGTGCATCTCTTATATGCCAGACATGGTTATAACTTTCGCTATTTAAATGAAATATTTATCAAATCAATTGTCTTTAAAAATGCTAGCACTGACCTAAAACATATGCTAGCTAGACCTAAAATATATTTTCAAAACTTTCAAGCACTGCTTCTGCTCCAAACAAGCCAAATTCCCTAAGGAGAGACTGAAATTACACAAGAGCATCTACTGATTGTAATACTTGTACTAGCTGCAAGCTAGATTAAATTAAGTTAAATAGAATTACCTGTAAACTTAGTACCTTGACATTCCCTTTTAATTTTCCCTGCAACTTTCACATCATATTTGTTAGGCTTATAAAAATAAATGAACGAACGAACGAACGAATGAATAAATAAATAAATAAATAAATTACACACACCGTAAATAAATAAAAAACACACTGGCATTCTTGCAAAAAAAAAAAAAATTAGCACTGCCTAAAAACTAGTTCTAGTGTGTTCTTTCTGGTACACTCATCATTATCAGCAACAGTCAAAATGTGCCTTCTACTGCCTGGTTACTCACATAATGTTACTGTGGTTATTTCTGTGTGGTAACAGTTGTGAAGTACTTACTACTTGCTAATAGTGATCCTATGATAGAAACAAGCCACAAAGTGCCAACTCTTTTTCCAGTTTTAATTCCATCCATATGTAATCCACATCTTCCACACATACTAACCTTATCAGTGTGTGTGATCAAACTACTTCAGCACAGTAGCAGAAAAGTTCCTGAGAAAAAACAGAAACAGCTAAAAAGAAGCAATGGTTTTGGCCTTTACTGAAGGTGAAGATCAAGTTGTTAGAAGTTTTGGTGAAACTTCATTAAAATTAGAAGAGCTTTTGCATAAATAACAGAACAGAGTGTGTACAAAGAAACCCCACTGCAATGCAGGAAAACACAGCACATTCTGAAGGGGAATCTTAACTTCCATCCAAGATCCAGTAACAACAAAGAAGTAAGAACAAACATTTTTGTATGCTTCTTAATTCTGGCATCAAATCCTATCAACACACAAATGAGAAAAAGTTATTTCTATACACAGTCCTGAATCTACCCCCTATACTTCTTTCCCCCTCAAAAATAATGCAGTTTGTTTTCTGTTCTTATTTTATCCTATAAGCCTTTTTTCCTAGGCAAGAGTTAAGTGAAAATAGTAGATGGTGGTTTTTTCTAGTTATCAAATATCGGGGTCCTTAACTAAACTCTTCTGAAATAGATTTACATATTTTTAAAGTGATATTTATCCCCTGCCCATTGTCCTTTTTGCTACAATACAGCTCAAACCGATATATCCCTCCCTGATGCAAAAACACCTGTTAATTCCTAAAGTACCCAGTCTTATACGAGATTGATGACAGCTCACAACATAACAGGGAACAGCATGCATTTTTCCCAGATAGCCACATCCAGGAGGGCTCCTAATTATGGCCAGAGTTTTGCGTTCTCAAACACATCACACCCAGCACTTGGGTCCTTCAGGAAAGGATCAGAAGCAAAAACCTACAGAAGTTATACCCTCAGGAGTATGTCAATGCCAGTAAGAGATGCCAGTGATAATCATGTTCAGAAAGAACAAGGCAGGGGAAATCTATGGGGCAATATGGGGCAATACTCCTACTCCTGTTTCAAACCAGTTCCCTCCAAACCAGCTTCTCTGGTCACAGGGGAGAAGAGAGATTGGTGTAAGAGACTGTTCCTGTTGCCTAGCCATTAAAACCAAGGATGCAGGAAAGAGCTGGCAGCAGAGGGCAATAAAAAGAAATGTAACTTGGAGTTACAGAATATCCTTCAAATATGAAGTAAAATCAGATACTTAGTAGAAAGCACACATATCGAAAGGAAAAAAGTTACATGGATAAACAACTACCTGTCTGACATTTATCAAGAACACATTCCAAAATACTACCAACAAATGCTGAACACCAAAATCAATAAACCCACAAAGACCCGATCACACCTGTATTAAATGCACACTTGCAAAAATTAGTATAACAACAGAAACATAAAAGCCACATCTCTTTATCTACCAGATCAGAATCTTTCACTAGATCATACATATAAACTTGTCACAAACCTCTTTTTATTTCTGTATAAGAATGAGCAGAGTCTCCTTGGCAAAATAGCAATGTTACATATACATAATATCCATATTTAAGAACATGCAGTGATCTACCATCATTATCACAAAATGCCTATGTATTATGCTTTCTAAGTGTTTCACTTTACTAAAATACACTATTCTTTGACTGTCTCATAAAGGAACTAGAATCATAGAATTGTTTAGGTTGGAAAAGACCTTTAAGATCATCGTCCAACCGTCAACCTAGCACTGCCAAGTCTACCCCTAAACCATGTCCCTAAGCACCACATCTACACGTCTTTTAAATACCTCCAGGGAT
>NW_008824470.1:866525-889747 GCF_000699105.1 Pygoscelis adeliae
GCAGTTCTGCTGACCCCCCTCCTTACTTCTCCAAGAATCGAAAACTCTATCATTTTGTGATTGCTGTGCCCAAGACAGCCTCCAACCGTCACATCTCCCACAAGTCTTCCTCTGTTCACAAGCAACAGGTCCAGCGGGGCGCCTTCCCTAGTTGGCTCACTCACCAACCTGAAAACCATTCTTCTCCTTTTCATATTTCCTGAAAGCCCTACCTGAACTACCATTCACAATCAGAACAGTAGCACAGAGTTAACAGCCTCATTTAACAAAAATCTGCAGATTAGTTCCGATATAGCACTGCCCTGAAGAGAGGAAAGAAAAAAACCACTAATGGTCTGCCTCCGGCATTTGGAAGAAGAAAGGAAATTTTGCTGTGACCAATTTTCTTATCAGTTGCCATAGTAATGCCCGGCAAAAACACAGCATCAGAAATCTCCTCCAGAGTTTGGAAGACAGTCTCTACTCTTCAGCTTAATTGCTTCTTTGGTGATACTTCTTGCATCTTACTTTTACTTGGTGTCAGTTTTATGGCAAAACAACCCTAATAACTGAGTGCAATTATAAACCCTGAAATTATCCTGCACAGCAGCTTATGGCATCCAGTCTGCATAAGGGAGAAGAGAGCATTTCAGGGTACAGTTTTCTGCGAGCTTGATCTGATTACCGTTTTTTACCTTGCCCACTGCTTTGGCCCACACATCCTGTCTTCTCTTTCATGCCAGCTCTAGGGGTCATCAGGCTCCGTGGCAAGGCTGATCAGTTACTTCGCTTTTCCTCCTCCCTTGGAAAGGGAGAACTGGCAGAAACTAACTCCCTCCAAGAGTTAGTTTCTGCCAGTTCAGGTCACTGATCCAGCTTACCACGAAGCCACAGCAATGCTAACCAGGGCACAAGGGAGAGTCAGATCCTATGGAAGGGCTAGGAAATGGAGACAGAGGGAGAAAACCCTTTGTTGGCAGCAGATACTTGCATCTTCTTAAGTCAGGTAACTACAGCTTTTGGACACTCCTCTGCAGCCTGGACTTGAAGTTCTGGATCCCAGAACATGGAAGTTTATTCCATGCGTGCACAATGCCTGTAACAACAATTCAGGATCCAACATGCTATGTATAACGAAATCAGGTCTTAATAATTCTGTATGCACACGTACATCCTGAAAGATAGTTTCTCAGAGATCTAAAGAGCTTATGGGTTGAAACTATAAATATAATTATAGCAGTCATTGCCAGCCTGCTCTAAGCATTAAACATGGGACCGAGTAAAGTAGAAAATAGGTGTAAGATTAGAACTGCCCTGAGACATTAACACCTATTCTCTGTGTTCTTGCATGAGTTAGTATTAACTATACTACCTGGGATTTCTGCTGTTTCCATTGCAGGTATTTGCATGCCATAGGAGACTTGTGTAATGAACTGCCCAAACAACAAAAGAGCAAGGCAGTTATGACAATTTCTGTATTAAAAGGAGCTGGCTTAGAAAAGAGTTTTTGTTTGAACATCAAATTAAGAAGAATGCTTTAAAAATTTTGTATAAATCATAAGATAAAGAAGTGTAATGATGCAGAAGTATTAAACATAGTGATGTATAAAGCAACTCAGTCTTTGCATATAAGAACAAGAACAGGATCCTAAAAGTAGCATTACGTGAACTGGAAAGAGTCTTACAATCTTTGGTCCTCTGCATACAAGCAGACAAATATCTAGCAAACCCGCTATGAACATTTATAAAGCTACTTGCAGGTTCCCCAAAGTGTGCAGTTGCAGTTCTGCTGTAGTGTCTGCATACCAACTGGAAGGAGTATAAGAAGTTAACAGCTATGCCGCCGGCAGCGTAGGAGGGCCAGCCTGGCAGCTGCTAAGCTCTATCAAAGCCACTAGAAGAGAACAGAAGGAGAAAAAAGGGGAATTATGCTCCCTTTCTACACATTTTTTTAATTACTACTTATAGCGCCTTATTTACTGGGATTTGTCTACCTCTATCAATAAAGAACAAATTCTCATCTTTTGCATAATTCTGGGTATACTATTTTTCAGCTATCTGTGAACAGTTTGAAAGCAAAAACTCTGCTAACACTTTCAGGGTTTTGACTGCTTGAATAGTTATTTGACAACTTGAGAAGTGGGAGCTGAGTACTGGTACGGCTGAAAAATCCTGTTGTCCAAGGTTAAATGTGCGTGGCAGCAACAGACTCAGAAAAGCTTCAAAAAAAAGACTGCGATAACCTGGCAATGAAGTTGCTTTAAATAGACTAGTCTGAGTTTAAGCCATTCTGTTTACATCACATATATATGCAAGGTAGCTCTAGAGAAACATCTGGATGGGGCAGGAGGTGCCAAGGTCAGGCTTAAATCTGTAAGAATTTAAACAGAAGAGGAGCTGGGATGTGAGCACAGTCTTCTGACTTGAGTTTAACATGCCATGTGAGTAAGTCCTCAGAAAGGTAATTCTTCATTCAAATAAAGCCAAGAAAACTACTGGTGTTTCTGACACACACACAAAAATAGAACAAAACAAAACAATTCTGCAGAAGATAATTTGTCAAAATTAAATACAATGTTTAAGATTTTGACACAAAAGAAGTTTCTATGCAATGCCTGGACAAGCGTACATGCCAAATTTTGAGGGGAAAAAAATGCTGATGTCTGTTCATGAGTCAAATTGCATAGACACGTCTGTATGAGAGATACTGTGGGGCAAGAACCTCCCAAAGCTCCTCTGCAAATAAATACAAATACAAAGCATTTGTCTACCACTTCTGCTGCAATACTACCTTTGGTCACTTCTATTGCACCTCTGATATCCCTTGATCCTTCATTTTGTATTGCTTTCATGTAGGGCCTATAGATTTCAGAAGTCTTCCAGTCTCCTAATAAGCTTGTAACCTGGACTCAGACACATGTGCTAGAAAGTCTGTGAGCAAAATTAAGTGCATCTAAAAATGCATGTACTTGAAAATAGTGGGTTTGATCTCTTTTTCCACTCGGACATTGGGGAAAAAATAAAAAAATAAAAACTCCCAAAGACTTCTTCATTGCAAGAGTACTTTTTCATCTCCTCCCATGGAAAATGTTGATGCAATTGTTTCCACTTTCAGAAATATTCTGACTAGATAACAAATACTTTTAGAAAATGAGTATCCAGTCATTAGTGTTTGCACTAAAAATCTGATCCAAAGAGTTACTGTCCTGCACAAACAGCAGCATGGACCTTGAAGTGTTTTCTGAAATTAGTAAGTGAATTTTTTTAACAACTAATACAAGTGAGAAAGCCTGTTCTTTTGACATTTATTTTGTAAAGAGAGAGTGACATTTTCTACATAAATTATTATTGATAGGGCTTTTTATTTTCTGTCGTCAACAAAAACTATATTCTTTGCAACTGTGCTAGGTATACCAGTGGAACTTACTATTTACTTCTGCTCCTGAAGTAAAACAGAGAAGGAAATTAATTTTCTGAACACCTTATATACTTTATAGAACTAGTAAAGAACTCCCTGCCATCACAACTTTTTGAGAGAGAAATTGCCTTACTGACCATTTCAACCACCTGCCTTTCACTGGCAAGCTACAACCATCCTATACAGTTTCTTACATGGGAAACCAATATTAAGAAAGTACTTGCTATAATATTTGACATCTTTAAATGAGCTGGAAATGCAGAAACATGATAGCATTACTTCACCAGACAATTCTTGAGCAGGAGCTCTGAACCACTGTTAGTCCACTAAGCCCTCCTCCCATCATCATTTTCTTCAGTGCTGTATTTCTGCACCGCAGTCAGTATGGAGATCTCTGACAGGACCAGGAAACATTTCACTGCACACTATGTATGATGCCCTGAACTTTACTTCTTTTAATAGCTTAAGTTTTGCCTCCAGCAACTCTCTCTTTCTTTTCTTTGCAAACCCAACAGCTCTTCCCCAGCACTCCTTGGGTGACTACCCTCTAAACCAGCCACCTTTGCCTGATGCGTAATTCGCAATTTCCACTGGAATCACAAGTACGTGCCTGATAAATTAGTTATCCACACCACTCTGGCTTTCTGTCCCTACCAGGTGTAATCCTCATGTTTGGAGGGGTGATTTTGGCACAAGAAAACAAATGTGCATCATCTTGTGAGAAGGCAATCCCATTATAGACACATTTCTCTGTTCTGGAGCTTATCAATTATAAAGCATTTATCACTATACTCTTTTAAAATTCATTACAGACCCAAAAGTTTTCCGAGACCTACTCAATTTACTCATAACAGAATTTATTACATAAATCTGTATTAACATCTGGCATAAGTGTGTCTACCCTCTTAAAAATGCAGCTTTACAACAAAAGGAAAATTTATAATTAGTGCAAAGACTCCTTACAATAATTGAAGTGCGGATGTTTCAATACAGAAGGTTCTGTCTTGTACATGAAGGTTGTACCTTTAAAACTTACAAAGGACAGGTTTTCTTTCTTGTCATGCTGACATGACTGATAACAAAGCCCATCCAAATTGTTCTGACTGCTTCTGAAAGATTAATTTGTCTACACCACAATTTTATGTCATTTACAGACAGATGGCAAATATTAATATTTTATGTTTAGTTCCTTTATTGAGCTTGTTTTTCAAAATATGGGCTTGAAATTGTATACTCAAAGATGTGCATAAAGCTGTACACCTAACTGAAAGGTCTAGGATGAAAAGGAAATGCAAGTCAGTTAAGAGGGCATGCAAAAATACAAATTATCAGTCCAACCTGCCACTTCATGTGCAGTTGTCTTAACTTCTGTTGCCATTATCACTCTTAAATTATTTGTGTGCCCAGTACTTGAGCCAGGATACTGCTGTGCCAACCACTGTATATGCACACCTGTGCACCCTTGTGCACATACACATGCACACAAGCGTGCACAGCTCTTCCATCTCTAGAGAGCCTACAGCCTAGGTGATTGCATGCATAGTCATTTAATTATTCTCTTCATCTGGTTCACTAATCACACTCAATTTCAAAGGCCAGATGCAAAATCTCAGGGCTTAATCAGAAAAACAGTTAATTTTACAGGGAATCAGTCTGGACATCACAAGAAGACCCCCTGAACCCTCACTGCTGGAACCGGCATGTAGCTATCCACATAGAAAATACAGGAGCAGCCTAGAATAGTCTTCTTCCTTCATAGCTGAACCACCTCTGACTTCAAGGGTCACTGAATATCAACGTAGTGATGAAATAGACCGCCATATTGACCCCATTGCATCCTTCACTCCATCTTATCCAGTTGTCTGCCCAGATATCACTTAACAATAGCTATATGCTCATATAATCACACAGTAGCACAGCCAGAAATAACCAGCCTTGATTTTCAGGCTAGAAGCCTGCTAATTTTGAGGGCAGCATATCACGGAAAGCAGCAGCTCGCTCCAGCTGCTCAGTGGAAAAGTCTTAACCTTTTGACTCTGTGATGAATTTTCCCAGCCTGAAGGAATTCAACCCGTTAATGGCTTCTCTCTCTTCTGACTCAGTTTCCACGTAAGCTTCTCCTCCTCTTCTCCATCAATGCCAGAGTCTGGCTTCAGGAGAGTGAAAATAGCAATAATCAGTAACTGCCAGTCCTGTGGGATCATCTCTGTCTCCGAGTCACCCTCCCTGGCCACAGCTTGTTGTCACAGAAATCACAGTCCTGTTGTACTGTAGGAATTGTCTCACTGCTGAACTATCATTTGAATCTGCAATTTCCTCATTCCTGGGGAATGCTATTCACTCTCACCTCCATGTCCTGGGCATTCATACTCCAAGTATCATGACCCCGGATCCATTCCTACTTTTTACTTGGTTCTTCAGCCATACCAAAGAGATGTCTCCGAAACAGAATGGACAACATTTTAACCACACGCAGAACAGAAGCTCTGTGAACACTGCCTGAAGTTATGAGGCACAAGGCATACTGATAATGGGCAACAAATCTATATGTATTATTAAAAGGAAAGCCCAATGAATCTCAATCACACCTTTGGAAATCACAGAGCTTATTTTTATTCATTTTTCCTCCTGAATAGCCTGATAGAATGCATAGTAAATCTAGTAGACAGCTACATAAAAAAAATCAAAATAAATTAAATATCCAAGTTTTACAAGAAGTGATTCTTATTAACCCATTCTAAAGTAGCTGTTACTGTCACATAACAAACCAGTGTACCATAACTGGAACATGAACCAGTCCACGCATCCCACAGACTTCTAAATTTCTGATCCAAGCAATGATAATCCTGCCAAGGCCAAAACAGTCATTGAAAGGTCTCATGTGAAAATAAAAGCAAGATCTGCATAAGGGCCCCCAAATTCCTACTATTCTCACTGTCCTTGGTTTTCTCTTTCTTGCTTCCCTGGTCTCTTTAACATAATTACACCATCTGCTTTTCCTTAAAACTGGGGGTGGCATGTGTTAACTTGTAGGTGGCAATTTTCACATCTCAGAAATTTCCACTTCCATGGTATTAAGGGGAATAATTTGCACCCTATAGAGCATCAGCTTTTTTCACACTGTTTAGACTATGCTTAGGCTTGAAATTCAAGTCAGGTAACCACTGAGTTTCAGGTGTGGAGTTAATGATGTTAAAATACAGATGAATATTTTGGTGACAATTTCTAAAAGACAACTAAGAACATTTCAAGAGATCACCAAATATAAAAATACTCCTATCCCAGTAAATGGACAGTTTTATGAGATTAGCTGTTCTCAGGATATTTTTGCCATTGCAGGAAAGGAACAGTTCCTGTTATTCATTCTGGTATCAGACAAGGGTGGGGTGGGGGGGGGGTGTGTGACAAAAAATGCAAAAATCAGTAATGCAAAAAAATCATAGCTACATATGTAATGACCCCATCAAAATCCAAAGACGCTTGTCACCAAAGTTATAATTCCAGTTTGTCATTTATAACATATCTCCCTCCTCTATTTAGCTGAAATATTTTGATAAAATGCAGCATTCTTCTCTAAATTAAATAATTTCATTCACAATTCTTCCAATGGTTAACATAACTTAATAAAGATTAGCCATCTCTCTATCTCTCTCAAAGCCCAGTAAAAGTACTGACAGTTTAGCTTTGATGTTTCCATTACTTAGCTAAAAAAAGAATGAGAAGAAAGTCTCAAAAAGAGAGTAATAACTGTACCATTGAGAAGAAAGGATTTTACTTTACTACAGGAAAGTGATAATTAATAATCTCTTTAAACTTCAAATTTAAAAAAAGCTGAAAAATTAAGTCAGATCTCCTATTTAAAAAAAAAACAACAACCAAACAAACAAACAAAAAACCCCAAAGAACTAAAACTCAGCAATTACACGTTATCTAGCAGGACTTTTTTTTTTCCCAGATAATATGGAGCAGGAAGTGCTATGAACCTTCAAAACCCAGGGATTATCACACACCATTTGATTTTACAATGAGGCACCACACACATAAAGCTTGTCAACTTTGATTTCTTTGATCGCTTGCAGTGGGGATCCACTTTTCACATATCGACATACAAATACCACTTTTGACCCACCTATGAATTAATTGAAAAAAACTCCAGCAAATAATTTGTGTCTGAGACTCCATGACTTCTCATTTGACAAATGCTGTCATTCTCATCACTAGTGTTAGTTGCTAAATATATATAATCTGACAAACAAATTCTGGATGTAGTCTCTGGCTTATTTTTATGATGATCAATTTTAAAGTAAAAGTTGTTGAGTGGTTCCTGTGCTGAGGAACAGAGTTAGTGTTGATAAGAAGAACAAGGTAAAATGAAAAAATGGAAATGACACATTTGGAATTACTGCTTCTCAGGAGAAGACTAGAAATGAGGCTTAAAAACAGCTTCCATCATCTACATGGATCAGATCTAACTTTTCTGAAAAGGTTGCCAAAGTGTCCTGGTTTCGGCAGGGATAGTTAATTTCCTTCCCAGTAGCTGGTACAGTGCTGTGTTTTGGATTTAGGATGAGAACAATGTTGACAACACACCGATGTTTTAGTTGTTGCTAGGTAGTGCTCACACTAGTCAAGGACTTTTCAGCTTCCCTTGCTCTACCGACTGAGAAGGCTGGAGGTGCACAAGAAGCTGGGAGGGGGCACAGCCAGGACAGCTGACCCAAACTGGCCAAAGGGACATTCCATACCATATAATGTCATGCTCAGCATATAAAGCTGGGGGAAGAAGAAGGAAGGCGGGGGGGAACGTTTGGAATGATGGTGTTTGTCTTCCCAGGTTAACCGTTACGCGTGATGGAGCCCTGCTTTCCTGGAGATGGCTGAACACCTGCCTGCCGATGGGAAGTAGGGAATGAATTCCTTGTTTTGCTTTGCTTGCGTGGGCGGCTTTTGCTTTACCTATTAAACTGTCTTTGTCTCAACCCACGAGTTTTCTCACTTTTACCCTCCCGATTCTCTCCCTCATCCCACCGGGGGGAGTGAGCGAGCGGCCGTGTGGTGCTTAGTTGCCGGCTGGGGTCAAATCACGACACAGAGTATCAAGATGCTTAATTGAGACTCTTGAATGCTGCTTTACATCAGTTTATTTTTACACCCAGCTCTAAAGGAGTGAAGATGTCAAGTTATCTAAAAAATAATCATTGGAGAAATTAAGTAGGGTCAGCATTGTTTTGGAAAGTTTAAAGCAGCTGAGCAATTACAAAGGCAGCTTTTGACTAATGAATTACTTCTGAATGCTTTGAAGGACAGTGTTGCCTGTGAGTCACCACCTGTTTTTCAAACGTTAACAAATGACCTATTATATGGTGTTAAGCTATCAGTGCCATATTACTTTAGATGTATATTGGATGAGTTACTGTGCTTTTCATTTCATTCAGACCATGTTCTGAAAATACCCATCACATCTTCCTGCAATTAAAATTATTTCATTTATCTAACAGAATATCTCATTATTCACTGGAAAGTGTTTCGCATGGACAATAATAAACATAGGAATTTAGCCAGACTTTTAAATAATGTAAACATCACTGAAGGAAGTATTCAAAACTTAAAGGTTAAATCATAGTGTCCATTTCCCATAAAATAAGTATTTAATAAAGATAATGGTGTTTCTGTTTTAATAAAGATAGAGGTGTTTCTGAAATAATCGTTGTTAAAAAAATACTTCAGTTGCAAATCTAGCAGACATTGGGCTTACGAGAAGTCATTAACTCATAATTCATCCTGAAAAGGGGGGTGTGTGGAGGGAGGAAAGGAGGTGGGAAGCAGAAGTGAACTGCAGCTAGAGGCAGAGTAACAAAACAAACTTTTCTAAACATTTTACGAGTTAAAAATTATGGGTAGTTTTTCCTTAATTAGCAATGATGTAGCCAGTATCTATATATAATTCAAGATAAACAATAGAATTAATCAGTTTTCCAGATGAGAGACTGCTCTGTTACTTGTGAAGCGGTACATTTTAGAGTATGTAGCAACTGAAACTCTGGAACAGATGCAGAAATCCCAGGGGATGATCATAGGAAAGGAAGAGAAAGAACTGAAAGAGATCTGGAGAATATCAGTAGGAGGACAAAGCAAGGAAAGACTTTGCTGTCAATTCTGTTAGCAGAATTAGCAGCACAACACTCCCAGCAGTAAAAAGCAAAGGAAACCCTATCAGAAAAAAGACAAGAGAAGGGAGATCTGAAGGGAAGAATGCAGAAAGGGGGACCTCATTCTGGCATGAAGGTCTTATTAGTGACCTTAATGAGAGCTGCTACAGCTGAATGGGAAAAGCAGAAATCAGGCTAAGACAGTTCAGCAGAAAGGTCAGGTAAGAGCCATCATGTTTAAAACGACTAATTTATTCAGATAGTTGTAGGTTAACCATGAAGATTCAGTGAATAGGGACTGCAGGGTGCAGATCCACTTGGCAAACCACAGAGTTAGTGTTTTGCATCTTACCTGTGAAATGTCATTCGCTTGTGTTAAGGCAATACTCTTCTTCAGAAACTGATCTAGGCAATACTCTTCTTTGGAAGCTAATCTAAACACCTTACTGAATGATGCTTCTCCTCCTATTTTGTTTTTAATTTCACTTCACGGATCTAACACCTGACAACACCTGTTCTAACTTTTTTCTGAAAACTTATCAGAATTCCTCCTTTGTTTAATAAAATTGCACATAATTCATATCGATCAGAAAAAGCATTCAGACTGGCACTTCTTGTGCTCCTATCATTAGAACTTGGCTCTATACACACACACAGAGTGGAGGAGCTCATTATAGTCTTAGGATTTCCAGCCTTCACTAGCGTCTAAACAAAACACTGAGCAAATAGCATACTATGGGTAGCATCATGCTTTGTGCTGTCAGTCTGGACTGTCATGGTAGTAGTGACTTCACATAGCACAATACACATGTGAGTCAGGGACCAATGGCCAGTTTTAAAATCATATGAACATGACATATGATCACCCAAACCAAAGCTGAATCACAGGCAAAGTTATAATTTTCTTATAAGAAAAATATTTACATTTTATAGACTTAGCTGAGGTGACAATATATCTATTGAATGAGCACAGAATACCTTTCAGAAACTTCCATCACTGATCCAGGAACCATTACTAATCATCCCTCACCTGTGAATTAAATCAAGTGAACACTAATACAGGTCATCAAAGTAAGCCACCTCTCAAACCTGTGCCAAACTGCTCGGTTTCTCTGACCAAAGCTGAACACAGTCAGTCTCCAACACAGTGAGACTTCGTTGACATACTTCAGGTCATAAACTGAAACCCCAACATCTTATGCTTTCACATAGAAAAAAATGTAATTAACACGAACCAGAGTGATGTTCAAAATGGTTATAATGCATCATAATTACAAAAATTTCCATTGTACTTACAAAATATTTGAAAACAGTGATAGAAAAGAATACTGTTAGACTATTATGCCCATTTTATTACTGATATGGAACTTTTCCTTGTAAACATTTTTAGAAACTTATTGAGGATATGAGTGTACAGAAATGCAAAACAGATGGAGATTTCATCGCTTCCTTCGAAATAATTGTCTCTGGGTTTTGCTTGCTGCTCAGATTAATTTTTTAATTAGTTACACACATTCTAGTTACACTTTCCTGTTCTTGTGATTTTTGCAAATATTCGTAGGCTTGCCTTGCCCCTCGTCTTGCTTCTTTGCTCAATTATATCCAGAACTACAGGCAAAAAAGAGCAAGAAATGGTCGAGGGAGAAGATTGTCTCTTTTGAATTCCCTTAAACTCTTGTGCCTCCCTAATGCTTTAGAAAAGCACATGGCATGCCAAGGGAAACCTGGTCTCCAGAACAGCTAGATGGCTATATCAAAGGAATGGAAAACAGCATATCAGAAAGTTACCACATATCCAAGTAGATGTGTGCTGAGTTTAGTACCCTCTTTGCTTACTTATTTCCCCTCAACTGTAGCAAGTCTTTTGTGTAGCATTAGCAATGTAACCACCATAATTCTATGTACATTGGGCATGCTGTGGGATTTTCTCTATCAGTGTAAAATAAGGGTCTTTGCACATGGGCTAAGAGTTGTACAGTGACTGCCCTGAAAGTACCACATTCAGCTTTGGAGCTGTGGCTTGGTCAGAGGGAAGACAGTGGTAACAAAATATGCATCTCTTCCGTACGCAGAATTACCACACTTGGGGATGTGAACAGGAATCTCCCTGTCTCTCTTTGTTTAAGGGTTGCATAACCCAACTTTTTTAGGCATTTAGTTCTTTTTGCAGACGAGAGAAGAACAAGTATCAAGACCTCAAATTCTTTTGTAAACCAGCGTTCTCATTTCTGAGCCAGTACAATGAATTTTTACAGACATAAATCCTGATGCAAAACACCTGCCCATCATACACGGATTTGAATGCAGAAAATGGAGAAGCAGTTAAAACTATGGTGTCAAATAAGCAAAGCCTTCTCTTCGCAGCTGGAAGATCACACAGACTAACAGGGTTTCTGTTTCCCCTGTTTAAATAGAACAAAAGCACAACTCTGGTAACAATTAATGGATGTTGGAAAGCCTCGGTATCACCCACTGAAGGCAACCTGGTTGTGATGGCTATTTTTCACATACTGCGGAAGTTCCCTGACTTAAAGACTCAGCACCAAGTGTCATTAGTCTCAAATTTTTGTTTCTAATGAAACAGTCTTTTGGATTAAAGACACAACTATGGCTATGAGAATCTGTTAGTCTGAGTATCAGGATGCTCCCTTAAGCAGAATGGTTGTGAGTGTTCAGAAAGAAAATTATCCTGGGATACCTGTCTATTACCTGGGACAATCTTCAGTACTGCTGTTGAGAGAAGAACATCTCAGATGTTTACGATGGGTAGGATTCTGCACAGCAAGTGAAAACAGATTAGATCAGCCCTTCACTGTAACTCTGTGATCTACCGCATTTCCTAGTGTTCCTGTTTCTTATACTAAGGACAGGATCAGTTTTCCCTGCGCACATCACTGTTAGGGCATCCCTGGTGAGAGTCACAGAACTACCCTGATACACTCTGAACTTTCTCAATCTTAAGCCAAAATGAACAGATGCAGGATTTATTATTTCTGTTAGCTGCTGCTGGTAAAATGAAAATTTGCTTGAGATTCTTTCATTTGGGTTTCTTTCCACACCAGCAAAAACAGGCTTCTGCAACAGCAGCATATTTCCATGCCTCTGGTAATATAACAATGTTCCAACAAAGGATTAGAGAGAGTTGTTAAATGTTAAGGAATAACAGAATAGGAGAATTAATTTTTTTTCTACTCCATTAAGCTCCCCTTTCTGTGTAGATTAATTTCAGTCAAAAGCTTTAATATATTGTCAGACTGGATGCTACATGAAGCACTCAGTGCTCAAATTGGCTTTTCACTCTTCCCTGTTCCCTCCACATCCACGATTTTGTTGTGAGGTAGGGACACTTCATTCACGCACTCCATTGGACTTTCTAAAGCTAGTGGGATACAATGCTGTAGGATTAAAATTGTGTTATAGAACTGCTTTAAGGAAAGCTCCAACTTTTTTCTTTGTAGCAAAGGCAGTTTATAAAGCTAAGGATGGGTTCATAACACACCCCCATAATGAAAAATTAAGAACACATACAATTTAAAAAAAAAAGTCTTCTGTAAACTTGTTTTTCTTTGAATGTGTTACCCTAAAACCAGACATATTCAAAGCTAGCAAGCCTCTGCCATTTTGCTTCAAACTGGATACAACCTAATTGCATTAGTTTACAGTATTGAAATCTTAAGGTATGACATAAAATGCTTCTCTTCTCTGAACAAAGTGCTTTGTACCTCTCCAGCCTGCCTTCTCCAGAATGTTTTTGTGCACAATACCTCACAGATGCTTTAGGTAAGAAAGCTATGCCTTTGAATGGTATGTCTCTTCATCCTGGACAAGAATGACAGAATGCATAAAACCAGTTCATTTACTTAGCAAAAATAGACAGGTTACTGTAATTTTCATGTAAGGTCTTGGCATTATTTAGTTCCAGTTTATATATACTAGACTTAATATAGCAGTAACAAAAAACTTACAGATAAAATCTGTGTTTAGGCAAAACTTGTTTCATAGGTGGTGGCCTTATGCTTTAATTATTTTAGACTCAAGTTGAAAAGTAGACAGAAGACATGATTAAGTGAGAAGTCCCTGTGATTAACTTGTAATTTTACTTGGATCCACACCTTTAAAAGGTTGTTATTAGCTTGAATCTATCAAGCTGAAGTGAATTCTTCTCTCTGGTGTAGACCATTTCCCCTGAGTGATGGAAAATCTTTTTTGTGGAGAAGGACAGGAACAGCAAAAAATACCAAGTGGAAATCTAACCTTTTGGTTACCTTTATTAAAAGCCTGGAGAGAGACAAACCACCAGTAAACAAACCTTTGCATCTCTGCTCCATGGGCCCTGTCCCAAACAGTGACAGAATAAAAAGTAACTATAAAACATGATTTCCTTCAAACAGGAGATCAGAACCCTTATTCAAACAGAAGCATTATCTCTGAAACAATTTTGTAGCTCTCTGCTTTACGGTGTATTTCCTGACGAGAACTCTCTCCCAGCAGGCTTCTTGCTACAGATTGAAAGAAGCACCGTATATGTTCAACACCCTTGCCATATACAAGGCAACATGTTCTGACCTGAAAAGAGTTTCATTCTTGAAGGATTTGCAAGATTAGGTTTTTTATTTGTATATTAAGTCCTTCCAACCATATCAAATTTAATTTGTTACTTACTTGATTCATACAAAGTTAACCTTAAAAGGGTTTGATGTACACAAGTCAATTCAATAGAATCAATTAAGCATCCAAGATTTGTTGAGTCTTAAGTTCTTCCTCAAATGTTCTCTTTCCCAATGACTTTCTGTACCAGACTTCTCTGGCTTCTCTCACCCTTGCTGCTGTTACCTCCACTTTCCTACCCAGACGGTTAAGATGTTACTGTATTTATATATTTCAGCACATTGTCTTTTGACAATGAGGTGAAATATTTCTGAACAAAATCTCTGTAGTTAACTCACAAAATGTCCATTCAATTAAATCTTTGAAAGTATGAATATATTGAAACAATTTAAAACTAAAGCAAATCTCCTTTCCTTTACTTTTTTTGGCAAGACCAGCTTATTTTTCAGCAAGTAGTATAATATTTGTCACTGTAATTTCTGCAGTGAAACAGGAAAATAAATAGGTTCTCTTTTTTGTTTCTTCCAATAAAGGCTTGAGCTGTTATTACCTTCTCTGTATACTGGCCACAAAAGGAAGCTATTGGAATATCATTTACAACCATACCAAATGCTGAGCCTTCTTCCCGGGCCAGCCCCCTATCATACTAAATGCTATAAAAATGCAAAAACTCACATAATGAAAGCTGACCTGCTTCTGAAAATTTGTCCACATGAAAGCCAAGTAAGTGATGGGATTTGTCTGTTGAAGCCACACAAGCCACTGCAGCCACACAAGCTCTTTCTGCTCCCAGAAGTGAAGGCTACTACTGGCTGCACACTGAGATTTTGCTCCATAAACCTTCCTACATCTTGACTGTGTTTTTGTCTTAAAGTCTTCTCAGATACAGTAGGTATGCAGATTATTTTGTTTTCCCAGAGGTGGGATCCTCTGGTCTCTCACCCTCATTTCCTCTTCTTCTTCTAGACGTACACTAGTGTGCTCTGCAGGCCAAGAAATGAAATAGAGAGACCTCTCTACAGGTCTTTACCTCACAGGTAAGTGCTAAATCAAAAATGGAGCTATGGTTTTCCACTGAACAATTAGCAAGGAAGTATACCTTTAATGCATAAAACACCGTACGTCTAAACACAGCTGGGAGATGGACTATCCAAAATGTTTATCACACACCATCAGAAGATGGTTAAATAGCTCAGTATCCTTTAGTCACTTGAGCAGTGGATCTGTTTTACTTAAAAAGTCATGGGTTCAGATGAATGCTACTTTGATTCATTTCCACCGCAAGAACTTTCATAGGCCAAAAGCAAATGCAACACCCAACATGCACCCCTTCATTATGTTTTTTATTATTTGAGCTACTAGTTCATTTTCTCACAAAAATCTATTTTAAATTATTTTGGTCCGATTCATAAGCCCAGGAAAATTGTTCTTGTATACCATTTTCAATTCATTATCATCTCTATCACTCCTCAGCAGGCTTTCCAAGGAGAGGATGGTGATTAGCCTTTGCGTGTCAGACTAATTACAAACACAACACAATGAGCTGCTTTCCAAAGAACTGGACAGTATTTGTGCAACAGAAAGGTTACAGTCATAGATAGGTAAACATGAAATAAGAAAACGGATGACAGGTCAAGACGACCCTCCACAGTCCTTGAATTTAACAGAGACTCACTCATCACACCCTATGTTTACTATTCCTTCCAGACTGCTGCAGTGCTGCTACATTAGGACCTAAATCTTAAACTTTGTGAGTGGCACACTAAATCCCAGTCTTTCTAAAAGGCATCCATTCCCTTTCAGCTCTGCATCTCCCGGTTCACATTCATCCCATTAGAGATCAGTGCAATAGTTTGTCATTTTTCTCATCAAGAAGTTTATATCTTGAATATCCAGTAGAGAATATTCAACACCCCACTGCTGACTATCGAATCACTGACAGTAGAAACAAAGCTCAAATATTTTTAAATGAATTGTAACAAATTAATTGAAGAAATCATTATCTGCTTCTAGACACTTGCTGAGTTGAAGAAGAAACTAAATTATGACCAAAATTGTTCAGAAAGAATTATTTATGACATTTACTGAATAAATTGTTTTCTGAGCACAAGAAGCACTAAGAAATAGGAATATGCAAGCAATCATTCACAGATTATTTACAAGCTTATCCTCCAGTGAACCTGCATCAGAACGCATCTGAACACATATAACCAAAGCAAAACCAGACTATGAGGATATAAAAACATGGGTATTGGGAAAACACTATATAAATCAATAAAACAAATAATGTAAGGACCAAAATAACTGCCATTTTTTTTTTAATTCCATTAAAGTGATCACAGAATCACAGAACAAAATAGGTTGGAAGGGACATCTGGAGGTCATCTGCTTCAAACACCTCACTCAGACCAGGTCCAATTAGGTGGGCTGTGTCCAGTCACATCCTGGTTATCTCCAGGGATGGAGAATCCCTCGGCCCCTTTTCCAGCATTTGATCACCCTTATGGGGAGGAGTTTCCCAGTGTTTAATCAGAATTTCCCTTGTTGCAGTTTGCGTCTGTTGCCTCTCCTCTTACCACCACATACCTTCAAGGAGTGTCTCATTCCATCTTCTCTACATTCTCCCATTACAGAGCTGAGACTGCCATGAGATTTCCCCATTATGCTTCTCTTCTCCAGGCTGAACAAACTCAGCTTTCTGTCAGCCTCTTCTCACATGACAGGTGCCCCAGTCCCTTAATCATCTAGGTGGCCCTTTGTGGGATTCACTTGAGTTTGTCAATGTCATGTTCCCTTGCACCATGGAGCCCAATTGGACACAACACTCCAAATGTGATCTCACATTTTGGGTTTGCAGATGGTGCTTATGGGCATGTCCCTCTTGTTTTGCAACAGAGCAAATGGAGCTTAGTAATACAAGAATTTCTAAGTTACACATTTCACATGATCCGTATTATCATGTATATTTGCTGTAAATTGTCAACCAATAGGTGCCTATATTGCAAGATTGCATTTGGTTCACACAAGTTTCTCTCAGTGTTTGTTGTGTGCCTAAATAAGCTCTTACTTTCATGTGTTCAGTATTATCTTTCTTTTTGCAAAAGTTTTTTACCAGAGCATATTTTGCTTGTAAAGTCAGTACAGATCATCACTAAAAACTGCCATCTTTTGGGACATTTTGGGTCGATTCCTCTGTAGGAAGTTTGTGCTTTTTGTAATCCACTGTTTTGCTATGGAGAATGTTACAGATATGAAAATTAAATTCGGCATCAATCATACATACCCCATCATATCGATACCATTAAATTATAACAGAAATTGTGTACCTTTCTTTCCCAGAGTATCTACAATGAAACAGAAATGTTAAATAGGAAAGCAGAGAAATGTAATGAGTTGTTTTCTTTTTGATGCTCTGCTCTTGTGCCGAGTACAGAACTGGAAAAAAAAAGGTGTTTTGAGGACCACCTTTTAGCTCCTTGGTTCTGGGTATCTCTAACCCGCAAGAGCTTTCAGAGCCCTACACATGCCATTAAGCTGGCGCAAACCTATTACAATAAAAGGATTTCTTAACTCATTCCTTTTCCTTTTTGCATAGGTGTAGATAGAATAGGACCTCTAAAGAAAGGGATGGCTACCAAGACTATTGTCCTACTAGGGGAGAAGGGGAGAGGGAGGCAGGGGGAGAGGGTGGAAGAGAGAGACTTTCCCCCCCCTAGTCAGAGTAGTCAGGTTCATCCCAGCCTGCGATGGGTTTGCTGCAGACTCAGTTCTGGAGTATCTCTCCTGCCTGGACTTGAGTGCACCAGGCCTTTTAATCCTCCCAAACCAAGGACAAACATGTTGATGCAGAGGCTAATTCTTTAAATCCTCAGGTTGTATCTATATGAGTGGTGTAGTGTGCAACATTGGTTCTTTTCAGGTATGAGACTTCTGTGTCCTTACAAGTGAAGCCCTGTGCACCGCACTCATGTGTGCCTATCAGTGCTCAGGAAATGGCTTTTTTCTTTCTGGACCAAGTAAAGCAACTGTGTCCCTGATGGAATTATTTTACACCTTTGATTTTTCCTCATTTATTTGAACACATACATTTTAGAGAAATTAAGGACAACAGTTACATAGATTGGTATCTATATTATTTTAGGAAAATATTTCTTTTAGAATTACAGATTATGCAACAAAAACTAAAAACAGGAACACAACATTTGAAATACATGGAATTTAAAAGCAATTTCTAATTTTTTTTAATTTTGTGGTCATTTCTCAAAAAAAATCTGTGGTGCAGCAGTAACAGTACTACTAGGGTACTAGCAGTACACTAGTAACAGTTTTTATAAACAGGAGAAGTAAAGCTATAGGTATTGCACCATGAAGCCAGATTAAAGAGTACTTAAAGATATTTAACCACAACAGATACACATAAGTCTCTATATGGCTTTTTGGTAGTGTCTGCATGGGAAGCTTTGGGAATAAATAGGAATTATATGTTTTAGTATTTTAGAAAGTTCTCTAGGCATTGACCTACATGATTAGGCAAACAGCAATTTTTGCAGAACTCTTTTTTTTTAATCCATTAATTAATGTTAACTAGAATATCAACCCCGATGACAAGGACCTCAAACAGTGATACAGTTCAGCTAAATCAGATCAATTACATTTCAGTGAAGCCAGGATAGCATTTTCAACAGCCCACAGTTCTACTTTTGAAGTAATTTGTAGAAGTTCAAATCCCACTGAAATGTAACACAACCCCTATTCATTTCAGGAGCCTTTGAAAGTTTGCTTAATAAGCTTCCAAAGCCCAAATCTTCAGAGATACCTAGGTGCCAAAGTCTCACAGGTTTCATTCCTAGGCACTCAAATGCTTTTAAGCAGTGTAGTACATATTTCTTGGCTGAAAATGGGATTGAGACTGCTTTGAAAATGTACATAGGTCTCAACAAGAAAGTTCCCCAAAGCAGTGTGAAAAGAAATAGTAGGAGAAACAAACCATTCTTCTGAAAACAAGTAACTTCTCACTGACTGCCACATAGAGAAAGAGATATTTGTTTGATGTCTTTGCTATAATACAAAGCCTTCTGTCCTAGTTGAGCTGTGTCAGGATAATTGCACTTACAGCTCTGCACTGAATTTAGTTTTACCTTCTACAAACAACAGGGCAAAGGAAAATATCTTATGTCACTTACATTAGCTACTGAAATAGCTAAAAATCCCTTAGTTGAGGAAAGAGGTAGCGTTTTTAATCATGTACTGGGTCTGTCTGGGGTAGAGTTAGTTTTCTTCATATCACCTTATACGGTGCTATGTCCTGCATTTGTGACCACTGTGACAGTGTTGGTAACACACCTATGTTTCAGCTGTTGCTGAGCAGCGCCTGCAAAGTGCCAAGTCCTTCTCTGTTTCTCATTCTTCCTCTCCCAAGCAAGTAGGCTGAGGGTGGGCAAGAGGCTGGGAGGGGACACAGCCAGGACAGCTGACCCCAACTGACCAAAGGGATATCCCAGATGTTATGTATAACATCATGCTCAGCAATTAAACTGGGGGGCAGTTTTCCAGTCTCGCCCTTGCTTGGGGACTGGCTGCACATCAGTCAGCTGGTGGTGACTGATTGCTCTTGCATCACTTGTTTTTTGTTTTGTTTCCTTTTTTCCCCTTTACCTATTAAACTGTCTTTACCTCAATCCACAAGTTTTCTTACTTTTGCCCTTCTGATCCTCTCCCCAGTCCCCTTGCATCCCCCTGCAGGGAGTGAGTGAGCAGCTGTGTGGGGCTGAGCTGCCTGCTGGGGTTAACCCACAACAAACCAGCACATACTTTTAGGTTCAAAAATTTAACCTTGCAAACAGTATTTCAGCAGGGCTGCCACAGCTCACATCATGACTCGTCGTAACTTGCGCTATAAAATCATATCACAGAATCAGCTGACGGGCCATGTGTGGGCACCAGTATTCACTTTCAAAAAGCTTGGGGGCTAGGGAACCTCTCTAATTTAATTGCTATCTTTCTTTTTACAAAAACCTCATCCGTATTGTTCCAGAGAGCAGGGGAGAGACTTCGCCATTCTCAAACGATTCAGTTCAGCAATATTTCATAGGAAATAAATGAAAGGGACAAAACAGATGCTCTAGTAAAGAGTGTTGTTTCATTTTGTTTTAAAAGGATAGGTCCTTTCTTTGTGGCAATGCCCCTGTTTTCTCCTACGATTTAACAACACCCTCTGTCCTGTCAAGTTCTTGTTGCTGGAATTGCAAACAGATGCAAGTGGCTTTGGAACAGCCCACAGGGCTACTAACCAGAAAAAAACAAGATCACATCACAAAAAACAGCATATGAAGTGCCTTAACATGTACAAAATGATGCTATTTGAGCAACTGTAGTAATACCTCTCAAGACAGTAGTTGCAGAACCAACCACAGATTTATCAGTTGGGGGAGGGGGTTACATCTTTTATCTTTCTTTTTTTTTTAAATCTGTCACTATATTAAAGAAGTTTAAGGGCAGAATTCAGAATTTGCCTTTTAGATCCCTGCACAGTTGGTCTTCATTCCCATATTCATCACTCACATCTGTGTACACAGAGAGGTGAGAGGGAGCCAAGCACAGGAGCTGGGCTGTACTGCAGAGATCTGAGAGTGAGATGGTGCTCCAAAAGGGTGAGACATCTGCGTATTATTGCATCATTTCGTTGAACTCATCTAGTCAACCCACTAGAGATCCTGGCTCTTTCCAGCTATGTAGCTATAGCTTTGAAGTGCTTTTTGCTTTTGATTCATGTATTTTTTCCTCTTCCAATTTGAAGTGGAATAGGAAGCATCAAAAGGACTGAAAAAAACCCTCGTGATAATTTCTGTGTGATTGGAAGAGTTTCTCAAATTTCACAGCAGATAATGCTCACATGAGATGTAAGCTTGATTTTAGAAAGTCATGCAGTCCAGATAGCTCTTTTTAGGGAAGAGCTAGTGGCATTTTCATCTGAGGCATTTTTGGCTGAGGACTACTAACACATTTATTCCTACAAGTCTCCTGTTTTCTGGAGATGGGTGATTAAACAGAACTAGACAAGGTAGGCAAGACCCATCACCTAAAACCTAAGCAACAGAGTCTCTACCCACCACTTCTGTTTGATGGCTCTTAGGGAGGGGTAAGAGTGAAATTATTCATCACAGAAAAATCCAATAAAACCAGCCATCTGGTCCTTCAGGAAGGAGAACTTTAGCGGATACTTGCTAAGAGGGAGAAAGAAGTCCTGAAGCACCTTTTTTTCACCAAACTGTGATGCTGATCTAATGGGTTTGCCTCAGGAGCTACCTTAATCATTTTCCTATTATATAGCCTCTGCTCAACAAGCCTGTACCATTTCCTTACCTGAAGTGATTTTCTCTGATAGAGCCACAAAACCTTTCTTTTTCCTTACTACATCATCATTAAATAAATATGTGTTAAAACGCCTGCAAGCCTCCACTCCACAGCAGCAATACAAGGAAACTGTATGAGCACTTTTCAAAGCAGGTAATTTCACTACCTATACAAAGAAATATAAGGGTATTATGTGGTTCCTGCAAAACAATCTCCCTCTAAAGCACAAAGCTTACTATGTGCCACTATTGGATATATCAACTATTTAAGTAAATGCTGTCAGTTTTTTTATACACTACCAATGACTTACAATTTCAGTGCAGAAGTGGCCATTAGTTATTCCTTCTTTCCCCCAGAACTCATTAGTTTACATGGGGAGAGATTTCAGTTCATAAAACTCACTGTTTTTTTCATACCCTTTACTCTTTGCAACATTGTTCTGTTTAAGAGCAATAAAAGTACTGTTTATTCCTCCTGAAGCTACTTCAGTTACCTTGTGCAGCTACTACCAAGTTCCACCGTTTTATAGTAGCACTTTTTTTTTAAACCTGACCAGCAAAATAGAAATTAATTCCTGGTTTTGATGTCAATATTTAAAAAAATGTCCTAGCACTGAGTAAGTGGTAAAGTGTTCTTAAAAAAACCAGCATTTACATAGTATTATCTCTTTCACAGGAATACTGTTGTTTAGCCTAGATATAAGAATAGGGCTGAAGCCTGACTGCATCCAATTTTTCTCAGATTTGACAACCAGGCTTGGAGGTCGCCTGAATTGCCGAAAGTCATGCCTACGTACCTTCTACAAAGTGCACAGTCATATATACATATTGGAAGTAAAGATCTTCTTCAGGTGGATCTAGTATGGATGCAAGATGAATTCAGAAGGGAATGAACTTAAAAGATCTGCCTTTTAATCTTCTTTAAAGGAATGTTTTTAGGGGGTTACTTTAAAGTGTGTGGAATTAAGTGCAGTGTTTGGCTTGTGGAACTGAAAATCAGTTTCTATACTCTTGAGGGAGTTTATCAGGAAGTTAGTTGACTTCAGCACTTCATTCACACAGGTCCACAATGTGTATAAAATTACAATATATTTATGAAAAAGCTGCTTGGAAAATTAAATAGGCCAAGGCTGAAGTTTTAGAACACATTCCTGGACTTTTTAGTGATCTGGGAAATAAAAAGTCATTAAATATTTCATCTGCTGTTTGTCAGCTATACTGCAGAAACCAATCTGGCACTACTGCCCACTTTGAAATTGAAAGCAGAATTTAATTTCTAATAGAATGGAAAATGTGCACAACCTTAGGAAAAGGCAGATGCTGCTGGCTGATCCTAACATATCCAAATACCACCTGCATTGCAATGAAGGAAATTTACTAAAAAACAACACAGAGGATGCACTCCTGACCCACAGTACTTTGCAGGTGTGGCAAAATTCAAGGCAAGTGTTGCATTAAAATCTTTTCATTCTGCTCACAGAGCTCATAGAGGTCAGTGGGACATAGAATCATAGAATCATTAAGGTTGAAAGAGCCCTCTAAGATCATCGAGTCCAACTGTCAACCCAACACCACCATGCCCACTAAACCATGTCCCTAAGCGCCTCATCTACCCGTCTTCTCAATACCTCCAGGGATGGTGACTCCACCACTTCCCTGGGCAGCCTGTTCCAAAGTTTAACCACTCTTTCAGTAAAGAAATTTTTCCTCACGTCC
>NW_008824470.1:892120-898372 GCF_000699105.1 Pygoscelis adeliae
GCCTCTTCATCCTGGTTGGGTGGTCTATAACAGACTCCCAGCAGGATATCTGCCTCATTGGCCTTCCCCCTCACCCTTACCCATAAACACTCCACCGTATCATCATCACAATCGTTGAGCTCTAGACAATCGAAACACTCCCTAACATACAGAGCCACCCCACCGCCTCTCCTACCTCGCCTGTCCCTTCTGAAGAGTCTATGGCCACTGCAGAGCCCTGTCAATGTCCTGGACATGAGAGGCCACAGGGAGCCATGATTCCTGTTATCAGAAACAAGTGG
Source organism: Pygoscelis adeliae (assembly GCF_000699105.1). Lineage (NCBI taxonomy): Eukaryota > Metazoa > Chordata > Aves > Sphenisciformes > Spheniscidae > Pygoscelis > Pygoscelis adeliae. The sequence goes on from NW_008824470.1 coordinate 892,402, forward strand.
TGCTCCAAGTAGAGTTGCTCAGAGCCACCTCTGTGCCCCATTCGTCCTAGGCCCGCTGGTAGCCCAGCTGGTCCACAGCACCAACCCGACCAGCCTGCAGTTTGCTTTGCCAGGCACCCCTGCAGCAGCGCCGCAGGGGTCAGGGCGCCTGGGGCTGACACCTCCTGTTTTGGTCCCTGGCGCTGCCTCAACCCGAGGGATCACCCGGCTGCTGGCAGGCTCCTCCTTGCCTAGTGTTGCCAAGGCAACAGAAGCTTGCAGAAATAGAGCAAGGACTATGAAATTTCCGCAGTTTGGAAACACCGGGACTCACTTTCACATCAAAACGACTAAAGAGCCCAGCTCTCGCATGTTGCTGTCCCTCACTCTCTTGCACGCACACTCACCAGCAAAAGGAGGAGACAAACTGTCTCCACAAACAGGACAGTTTTCTCCTGTCAGTAAGTCGGGTTTCAAACACACAAGCGGAAAATTAGAACAACCTAAAAAAAAAAAAAAAAATCACTAAAACCTTAAGTTTTGCCATAAACACACCTCCTATTTCTGTTATGAATACACTGCAGTCAGGCCAGCCTGCATCCTCAACCTTTGTGCCATGGAGACCTATTCCCCAAGCCATAGACCTGCTGATGCCCCTTGCAGCTAACTCCCCAACCCCAACCACTAACTCCTTCTGAAGGAAAGCAGGCCTCACAGAGCACTCAACTTGTCTTTGCTTCAGCAAAAGACCTTGCTGCAAACCCAGGGATATAAACTGTGCAATGAATAAGAGCTCACCAGTCCCTTAGTTAGACAACCAATTAAAACTTTTCTGATATAACACCTTTTTGCACATCAGTGGTCTTGGACTGTGTTCCAAATATGAACGTACTATACAACTGGCATCAGAGATATGGAGGGAAAGGTAATGATGTTTAAAGACTGATTTAGATCCAAGCCAAAATAAAGCCCCCAGAATTTCATTTTCTGAAGAAAGGAGTGCAGTTGCTTTTCCAAGGCAGGTTACCCTAAACACCATAAACCCTCTGTTTCTTTGTCTAATGCTGAATGCTTCAACTTTCAAACTCACTGGCTTATTTAAAAAAAACAAAAAAGCATGAAACTTTTCAACAAGCTCCCTTTAAGTGAGGCATAATCAACGAACACAGTCCTGTCATACTGACCCCAGCTAGAGTTTTACCACCTGTTTCACCACAACCAAAACAAGTAAATTATTTCTTCAGGAGCAGTGGGACCAAGAAGCAGACCAGGAACACAATATCCTTGATTCCCAGCCACCTTCCCAAGAGCCAGACTTCAGCTATTCCTGAATGAAATGTGCGCACAAAGCAGAAACAGTCTGATCTATTTGTCTGTTAATGATACCAACAGACAGATTACAAAAGAAGGAATTTTAACAGTTAAGCTTAATATACCAAGACAGTTGTTTCTTTACTGTGCCCGCAATATTATTTCCCTTAGTTATGTTTTGCCTAAAGTGAAACAGTAATCTTCCTTAAGTTTTTTTCTGCCTTTTAAAAGCAGTCACAAGCAGCGAGCCTAACAGATACTCCCAGCAGGAACAGTCCCAACAGGACTGTTGCTTTTCTATTTTGTTTTTAATCCTATATAAAATGTTTTAAGGTGCTAACTAAAGCCAAAACACATGAGCACTTCTCACACAAGAGCTCCTATTCCAGCATTCATTCATCCCATTGTGCCAGTGTTGTAGTTTATCATCCTAACTACATGTGCAGCTACATACAGTGGGAAGGAGAAAAAGCAAGAGGTTTAACTCTTAATTCAAAAGAACCTGAAAGTTATTTTATCACTAGGGGATTATGTGTACATTGTTTCTTTAGCTCTGAGGTACTATTTTTCAAAGGGTGAGGGGAAGGGAGAGAAGTGAAAGAAGTCAGTGAGAGCTAACACTGTATTTTATTTAACTTCCTAGTTCTACATATCTTTTGTGGCACATATTTTATTGTGTTAAGCTTTGCAGTCTCCATTTCATCTTTGAACACCTGCACATCCTAAAGGTTGAGAAAAGCATGTAGAAATTTGAAGAAATGAATCAACACTTTGAAGATTCATTGGGCACCAAATATGGGATAGGAGGCCACATTACACAAATCACTGTAATAAATGTCATTCTCTACTGAATGTGTTGTAGCAGCTATGATCTACTGGGGACTGTGCATCACTTGTTTCCACAGTGTGTGAGCTTTCTCTTAATAGTATATTAAGAGACATTTAGTACATGAAGCAGGAAGCAGGTGAGCTAGGAGAGGTCCAAAACTGCTCCTAGTTGAGCCTGTTCACAGACGCGGCTGCAAAACCCTGTTTGCAATAAGCTGCTTACAGATAAAATGGAAGCTTTCTTTTCCAGTTGGTGTAAATCGGCCAAATCCTAAAGCACGTAGTTTGCACCCAAAAATACTAATACAGTGAGGCAAGTGAGACTGCCTGTGTAAGAGGTCTCTGCATCACCCCACTGCATGAAATTTCTGTCTTTCCAGCTAGATAAGCATTTCCTCCTTTTTTTTCCCCCCAGAAGATACAGCATGCCTTTCTCATATATACACACAGACCCCTTAGCATACAGCACTGCATTTACCTTGCCTTAATTAGATGACAGAACCCCTAACCTTACAACTTTGGTACTGACTAGGGAAAAAGAAACAAAATGGTAGATCAGCCCACCACAATGTAGATTCACTCTGTGTGATGCCTGGGTGGGAATCCAAACTCATTTTTGTACTGCGGAGAATTCCCAGAGAAACCCATGTAATATGGGAACCATGGGAAGACTGTGAATTTCATCTTAAATGTTAATGAGTACAGCCCATGCAAACAGCCAATATAATCTGCTGCGAATTACAGCTACTTTTGCCTGGATTGATTCCCAAGCACCCAGTACACGTACTAGATCCTGGAAAAAATTAAGCCTTTATATTTTCCTTATTTTTTCCAGCCCACTGGTCAATCTAAACAGGAATTTTCATGGTATGAAGGGACAGATTCAACTCAGATATGCTACATGCGTCTGGGAATAACTCCTCCCTGAGCATCTAGAAAAGTCCCGTGTAAGATTTTACGTCTGAAAAAGTGAATTTGGCTGACTCAGGCAGCTCCAATTTCACAATGCTGTAATAGCTTGTGCCTTTCTACAGCCAGATACACACTAAGGAGGAAACTGAGTTTGGGGGACACTGGAAGAACTTTTGTTTTTATCTGGAATTTCACACAGCTGAGGTTGTATATTGTAGTCCTAATTCAGTTATCATAATCCAGACAGCAGACCCTCTTAGTACTGCCTCCTGTGCTGGGACTGATGAAAGGAAAGTGGGCTTTTCATCTTTCCCACAGCAGATGAAGGATACAAGATGGTAAATCATGATGTGAGGTTTACATGATCGTGGCTGGCACCAGTACATGCATTCACCCCATCAACAGTTTTGGTTCCTAATAAACAGGAACCTGAAGTGGATTTAGGGAATATTTCTGGGAAATGTCTGCAACAAAGATACAACCTCCTTTCTCTCCAGTGCCATTCTGCACCTCATGAAGTTCCTGTCTGCACTTGCAAATGCATGGAGAGCTTTTGCAGAGATCTACCCAGGCTAAGAGGATCATGATCTGCAGTGTGCAAGTTTTACCAGTAGTTTTAACATGAAAACTGGTTATAAAGTTACAGGTTAACTTTGGGTTCAAGACAGCTTTACTACAGTGAAAAACAAAGACACTCATGCCCTTTAAATTCTACTTTCACGAAACAATACACTGTATATAGAGGAAAGCCTCTTGGATAGAACATAAGAAAATAAACAGCATATACCTATGGATATTCACATTACCTAATGAGGTATTAGAAGATCAGATCGTACCACAACAAATAGTAGATAAGTATGCATATACATCAATCAAGTCAACGTAGTACCAGATATTCAATATTGTGTCTTGTAGCTCAACATAAAGGACTGAAAGGGATTTTTATCACAACCTCTCTCAGTTCAGCCTAGTACTGCTTTGACAAGACCTCTGGAAGAGGAAGACAGATGTGTTGACCCGTCTTTTCCTGCCTGCACATTCCCTCTCTCCCAGCAGTTACAGGATGCCGTGGTGCAGGGACAAGAGAGAAGATAGTTTGTGCTGCTGTGACTCTGTGCTCTTCCCGGCAGCTACTGAAATACAGTATAAATTACAACCACTCTTAGTGCTAGTCTAGCAAGAGACAATGGTCAAACTGGCCTGAAATAGCCTACATCAGGACCTGCATGAGGCTGAAGTATAAATGTTCCTACATGCCGTTTCTTCTTTTTAGCTACTCCTAATTAAAGTATATTGCTAATTGCAAATTTGGAGTTCTCAAAAACTTGTGGTATTAACCCATGCAAATACCTCCCTGTAGTCTTCATTTAAAAGAGAGAACATTGATGGAAACAGTCTTGTCACAGAAACTGTTTCCTGCTGGAAGATGAAGGGCAGGAAAATGATTGATGCAGTATAAGTAGAAAACACAAAGTGTCACGAACAACAGCACTGATTGGAAATCCTTCAAGGACTTTCCCAGAACTATTGATTTGCCAAAACCAAGGCTTCTCTTACATAGAGCTAGAAAAATGTGTCTGTCCAACTTGTGAACCCACCTAGTCTGCACAAAACATCCCCAGACAGCCTCACCATTACAGCAGTCTCATGGAGCATACATTTGAGCTCTCATATAAATGATTATTTGAACACTAAGCTCTAACTTTCCTTTCTGCAGATAAACTAAGACTGTGAATGCCTTTCATGATGGTTCATGCTGGTGGGGGAAAAGAAATGAAACAAAACCCAAAGCAACAACAAAACAGGAATCCTCAAAAAAAATGAAAACAAGCTTGCCAACAAGCATCAGCTAAGACTTTTTGTAGCCATCAGTCTTGGTCAGATTTGAATTAGGCAAAAAACTCTAAAAACCAGTAATTAATCCTCAGATTACATTCACCATCCCAAAGCACATTTAAAACATAAATCAAACTCCTGACTGAGGGAAATTTCACTTTTCTGAAATCAGCAAATAAATGTCAGACATTACAGCTATGACTAATTTAGATTTTATTTGGTGAAATCCAGAGCTAAAATGCTTCTTATTAGTATCTGTGAGACTCTTTTATCACATACGTATTCTGTTGAGAAATATATTTCTAAGTTGCAAAATAAGTCAACTCAGGAAATGTCAATAATTGTGTACATTGGAAAGAAGAGCAGTTGAACCGACTACCAATACTCATAATAAGGTATTTTGGAAACTTAATGGTATTATTTTACTTTTTATGGTTTATAGGTCATACCAACTAAAATTTAATAAGCAACTGAAGTTGGATATATTTCAATCCATTAAGGATCTTCACATCAGTACATTTCTATTGGTTCTAAAATCTTCCAAATTGCCATACTACCTTAATTTGCAGTAGAAAGCAATAAATAGGTAGCTAAATTCAATTAAATAATTGCTGTCTACTACATGCAAAAATACAGTAATTTATGCATAATGTTGTGTGTTTTCTTCCTCTCTCTCTGAATAGCCTCTGTGTTGTTCTCCTGAGATATGCAAATTGTTGTTTCCATCTGGTTTATTGCCGTAAGGAACTGCTTGAGAACTCAGTTTATTAAAGCAGGTAAGAATGAAAATACAGCAGTTTCCTGGAAATCCTCTCTGCAAAAATGTGAGTCTGTAGCTAACTCCTCTTTCAGCATCCAGGCAGCCACGTGTGCACAGATGCAATGCAAACACTGGAAAAACAGCATGGAGTTGGAGACACTGCTTTAATCTCTTTCTATAGTGATAAACTATGCAGGGGGAAAAAAGTGGCTTATTGGCAAATATTGCCAGCCTTTCAAGAAATTTGTTTGAAGCACTGTCGTGGTTTAACCTCAGTCACCAACCGAGCACCACACAGCCGCTTGCTCACTATCCCCCTGCCCCGGTGGGACGGGTGAGAGAATC
>NW_008824470.1:898431-923592 GCF_000699105.1 Pygoscelis adeliae
AATAATAATAATAATAATAACAACAACAACAACATACAAAGCAAGTGATGCACAGTGCAATTACTCACCACCCGCCAACTGATGCTCAGCCAGTCCCCGAGCAGCGGCCCCCCCGGGCCAGCTTTCCCCAGTTTATGTACTGAGCGTGACGTCACATGGTATGGAATGTCCCTTTGGCCAGTTTGGGTCAGCTGTCCTGGCTGTGCCCCCTCCCAGCTTCTCGCTGGCAGGGCACGGGAAGCTGAAAAGTCCTTGACTAGGGTAAGCACTGCTTAGCAACAACTAAAACATCAGTGTGTTATCAACATTGTTCTCATCCTACATCCAAAACACAGCACTGTACCAGCTACTAGGAAGGAAATTAACTCTATCCCTGCTGAAACCAGGACAAACACTGAACACAAATTCCTCCTGATTTCGGGTCAGATAACGGGCTATGGAAATATTATCTCAGTGGCTCCTCAGATGCTGAATTTCCTACTTCCACACTGACTTGGTCAACAACTGCCTAGGTGCGCCCACATCCTCAGGTTGATCCAATTTAGTTGAGGGCATTTTAAAGGACAATCCTAGGAACCAGGAGGAAGCTGTGACAACCCATGGTCCCAACTAGAAAACGCATCTTGGAGAGTTCTGCACGCTCACCCCAGCACCCTGCATCTGGGCTGTAGTAGCCTAGCCCAGGGTCCATTCTGCAAGTGTCCTAGCTAGTATTAACGGCTTTCCAGTTGCATCATTCCTTTCTCATTTAATTAGGCAATTTTAAATTCTGCTGGTTAGCCAGAATGGATTAAAAGCTAATATATGAAAACAGAGCTTGGCAACCAGAAACACTGCCTTCTAAGAGTTTTCTATTCAATATGCTTGGCTTCGTTTTTGCTGAGGTCCATAGGAAAATATTTAAAACTTATTTTAGACATATTTATACCAAGAATGTTGGCAGTACTAATTTTAACATTTAAGAAGTATAGAATATTCAAATTTCAAGTATTCAAATACCAATTGGTATTTGGTTGGTAAATACAAATGGTATTGGTAAATACAAATACAAAAAAAATGAACTCTGTGTGGCTGGCCAGTGATTTTGGTTTTGTTGTTTTTTCATTGTTGTTTTAATATTGGTTATTTTGGCAAATAATCAAACTTGGTGTGAGCTGGATCAGTACTAAGGACCTTACAACACTGAGAAGTGAGGCACAGTTGAGAACTGGAACTTTGCTACCTATATTAGGGATTTAACCTTGACAACTGCTGCTGAAAGACACTACTTCTCTGCTAAGGGAGGTCAGTACTAGACAAAAGGATGCAGAAGACATGTAAAGCTGCTCCAGTCTGCAAAGAAAGTTTGCCATACCAAGATGGGGGCAAAATGCTTATAATTTTATTGTTTGTCTGGGCTAGCTCCAAGATGAGAAAAGCTGATGTCTCCTGTGAAGAGTATTATTTACTTATATCATACTACTGCGTCGTATGTTACCATTCTTTTTCATATATCCTGTACCATCTTAGATAATAATGTCTAAAGGACAGGCAGTGTAAAAATAGCCAGGAAAAGGAAGCATCATCCCAGCTGTGTCCATGCAAAAGATGCACCATCTTTTAAGACAATTTAATCTGCTGCAAAAGGGCAGTTGAATTCTTCTGCCTTTGCTGAAATGGGATTTTTTTGAAGAAATTGAGCCATTCATGTGAAAATTAAGATAATGTAGGAAGCTAAAGCAGCTTTGGCTTTTCTCAGCCTCTACATTTGCGTATGAGTATGCCTCTTCTGTCTCTTTATAGCTGCATCTATAGTCTGGCTGGTAAATGCTGCAATCTTTAGGCTCTTGTTACTTGACCTGGGAGATTTGGACAGGGCAGGATCACAACTCCCTCCTTGCCCACACATCAAGGCTTTTTTAGAAAGAATCAAAGCACACAAGGGGACATGTGTCATAGACGCAGGAAAAGGAAAACGAGAGCACAGACTTTCACAAAAGGAAAGCAGAGTCCAGCTGGACTTGCTTTGAGCAGGAGCTAGGGCCAAATGAGGTGCAGTGGCCATTTCCAACTTAAACTATCCTGTGGTTCTGTGGCCAATAGGCTGAGGAGTCAAATGTTGTTAGGAAGATGATTGAACATAAACAGACTAACAAGGAGTGTCTTGCTCATGTGAACAAGAGTAGAGAGAAAAGGTACTTAAGCAAATCTATATACACATTAGTTGTGACCTAAAACCTCTACTCCATTCCAAAAGAAGCACTACAAAGATTTGTGTGGCACCTAGCTGTGATAATATCTCCTGCACAATTGTCATATTCTTCTCTATCTTATGCAGGAGGCTGTGTGGACTTACTCTGACACTGTGCCATACTAGTGTAATATCAATAATTTTTTTTTTTTTTTTTTTTTTGCTTTTTAAGATGGAGGTCTGTGGCTTTCTGGAGAGGACAGCATACTGTCCGTGTTCACAGGGGTCCCTGGAAGGCACTGTGAAACGCAACTACCCTGTCAAAAAGCCCTGCGGCATGAAATACTTGGGAGAATCAAGCTGATACAGCCACAGATTTCTATTGAGCCAGTGTCAAAACACAGCTCTACTAATAAAGCTTTTCAAAATTTCAATACATCTTAAATTGCTACTTAAGTACATTCAATATCAAAGGTATTGCAAAGTACACATTAACCTTGCAGACATTTTAATAAGCTTCTAAGCATATCAGAAAACACATGGGAGACACAGCAGTGTTGCTGTTTAAAAAACAAACAAACAAAACAAAAAAACCACGAAGACTAAACTATATAACTTGATTTTTTATGCTTTGTGGCCAGAAAGACTAGGAAGAGCCACAACTTTTTTTTTCTTTTTGCAAAATAAGGTCTGTTTCAAAAAGCGTGCTCATAGAAATATAGTATTGGAGTGTATTGTTACTGTTTAAGGGCAGAACTCTGAAACAGATGAACTTTGTGGTCCAAAACAGACCTTCCTTCTCCCAGAAGGCTTTTCTGGAGCTCCACTCCTCCAATGGCTGAAAACCCCAGTTTAGTACAGAAGAAAGGGAATACTTCCAAAACAAGCAGTTGCTGCACTGCAGAATAACCCCTCACCTGTGAAGTCCCTTGGGATGTGATGTATTTGTGTTCAAAACTCAGTCTAGAGCAGGGATATGAACTCATGTCTCTGGCTCAGTGGTTTGAGCGTGAGAAAGTCAGACAATATATCTCTGGTCCAATTTCATACAAAATGGAGAAGAAAAAAGAAACGCCAAAGGAAGGGGTCAGCAATGTGGAGTATTCAGAATCCTGCCTCGAAAGAGGTGGTGCAGGAATTCAACCTGAGTCTGCATTATCCCAGAGGTGTGGATCCTTCTCAGCCCAGCCGTCAGTAGTCAAGGTCTTGGAGCAAACTTCATCTCAGATGGAAGGAAAAAAGGCAGCACTTTGAAGACTTTGTGCTGAAAAAAATTTTCTCTAACTACCTTTAAGGAGGATAGGAGCTTCCAAAGGCTTTTCATCTCTTCTCTGACTCATTTTTGGCCTTGAATAAAATATTTCAACCTTTCTGTCTCTTTTCCTCCAGCTGTAAAATGATACCAGTAATCTCTCCTGGCTTCTGATGCCTGCAGTGAGAATTAGGTTCACCCATTCCAGCATATAGAGCTATTCAGGGTAACCAAGCTGAGCTTCAGTCTTTCTTTTTATAGCAGCAAGGTTGAGCATAGCCACAGCAGAAGAGGATGAGCTGCATTTATGTTACAGGCAGGAAAGTGAGAGGAGGGAGGGAACAGAGAGAGCGTTTGTGTATCTCACCGTGAGCCCTGGTTGGAAGAAGTTTCTGCTGATACACATCATAGGTGGAAATTTTTCCTTGACTGGCGCTGCCTGCTAGGGAGGATCAATCCGGAGAACTGGCAAGCCCTCCTTCCCTCTTGCCAAATGGACCCTCTTCTGCTGAAGCACCAGTTCTCAGTACTGGCCACCGTAGTCACTTTTCTGCCTTGTGACAGTTACAGTGTCAACGATATAAAAACCGGATCACTAATATATGCTGTATTAAACACAGCATAAGCAGATGCATGTTTTAAACAACCGTATGTTCTTACAAAATATCTAAGAAATATCTAGAGCTGTTTAGCATAGCTGATTGGCTTAACCACATTTAAAATACTGTTTTGCCTGATTATTCTTTGATGTTTGTCCTCTGTGGTAGACTTGAGATACCATTTGAAAGGAAAAAAAGACAAAAAACGTTTTTGTATGAAGTACGAGTAGCAAGTGCACCTCTGGGACTTCCCAGAAACCCTGCAGAAGGATCTTTCAGATAATCAGACAACAGTTAACAAGCTCCTCGTGCAAACCATCAGGGCTTTCTACCTCTCCCTCCCCCTGTACACAGCAGATACAGTGATCTTGCTGGAAAGCAGACTTATTTAATATTTCATAGAATAAATAACATCTTTTTCAGCAGGCTGTCACCTCAGAAGATAAGGGAATTAAGTCTGTTCTCACTTTATACCAGTCTTTTTATTTTCTTCCCCACAGTAATAGTGCTACCAGTTGCACCTTTTCATCATACCTCCTTGTCCTCTTCATACTGCCTCTTTAGTGATGAATATTTAATTATTTTTTTCTGGGGGCAGAGGGGAATGGATTTCAAAAGCAGATAGCAAACTAAGGCACAGAAAGTTTATGTTATCAACTCCATCTTACATAGGATGTGACTAATGATAGTTCATTCTTTTTAATTGTTTGCATGTGTTCTTTCTCAACACTTGCTGCACATTGCTTTTTTGATCAGTCACCACCACCCCCACACATACATATATATATATACACACATATATCTCGCTTTTCAAGGAAGAGACTGTTTTCTTTGCTTGTTTGAATCATGTCCAGCATATTTGTGTTTTACTATAATTTGTGGGGCAAAAATAGTGACAGGGAACAGATGCCTTTGAAACTTCAGTAGTACTCTAAACCCCTCACCACCACTCTCCACCTGCATATCACTGTTTCTGATTACAAACATACAGGTCCCATTCCACAAAACAGGAGGACCTTTCTATCTATTCTGAAGAGAAATTTAAAGAGAATGTCTTTCCAGAGGGGCATTGCACCCAAATATTGATACACCTCAAAATGATCAGATTGCTGAAGCAAGTAACATGATGCCTACTGGGCCTCATGGGAGACGCTCCATCACTTTTTTGAGCATTTTACTCAAAACCGCAAAGCCACCACACAGAAGCTGTATCCAATATTCTCCAAGGCAGGCCTTCCTCAGCACAGAGATTTTGATTTAACTTCCCCAAGTCAAATGTTCATTAATTAGTTTGTCCACCTAGGAAGCATCATTACTGTATTTTTCCAGGCTGACCTAGGTATGGAATCACAAAACCTAAGCTGATCCCCTGATTTCAGGAGTCTGAAGGAACTCGGAGTCTCTCAACTTCTGCTTCAATATCTTCCACAACTCAGTGAACAACCAGGTTTATATAATCAGCTGCAGCTAGGAAATGCAGTTCACTCAAAAGTTCCAGCTTCTGCAACTGAATCCACTGTTTTGTTGCCAAAGCAGCAGAGTTTAAAAGTTTGCAAAGCAACAGAGTTTGAAAAAAAGTGATTAGTAAAAATACTTTTATCCTACTATATATCTTACTAGATGGTGTACTGGGCATTCACAATCAACTGCAATTAGTAGCTGAGTACATGAACGTCCTAACCATGTGTTTTACCATAATTTGTGGGGCAAAAATAGTGACAGGGAACAGATGCCTTTGAAACTTCATGCAGCAGCATGAACATCCTAACCATGCTGCTGCAGCAAGAACGGTGCATGGTAACTTTTGTGCATTGAAGTCTAGATCCTGAATCTTGAGGCAGATGTGCTTTGTTATTCCACAAATCTTGACAACCATGATGGATGTCAATTCTGGGGTCTGTAAAAAAGTCTGTAATGACAAACAGCATCCAAAAAACTTTTCTGATATTTCCTAAAGCATGCATGAACCATTAGATAGGGTTTTGCTTCAGATCAGCACATTTTAAAACACTGTGAGAGACAGACCACTGTCTCAGTAGACACATTGCATGTTACGCCTACTGGCTTCTCCTTCAACTATTTGATCTTCTTTCTTAAACCACTGTTTTGATATTTATTTTTTTTTTCACATAACCAGTCCTATGCCAGGTGAAGAAATATTTTTCAAGACCTGCAAAGTAAAAATTCATGGCTAGCTTAGAAACTGTGCGATAAATGCCAACACAACTGCCAGAAAACTCCAGCTTCCATTGAAACCCATTCTCCCTATCCTTCCCTAATGGTTTTCATGCATTTCATAAGTAACTTGGTCATTTGTCTTTTAATGAACCTGTTAACTACATGACAGCATAGCAAAGTTATCAAGTAGGTTAAATCAAAGGTTCTTAAACGTAATACTCAGTGCTCTAAAAGTTGGTAGTATATGCATTTTTCATGGCACCTGAGATGTCTAACTACATTTCATTGCCAAGAGTTGTAGAAAAACAAGAACTGATTATATTCTGATAAGCAAAAAACCTCACACTTTTTCTCTGCACATACAATGACCACTAACACTTGAACTTCAGCCTGATGGAAATTAATATTTAACTCCATGTCTTTTGTTACAAATTTCTTTTTTCAGTTAGAGACTCCACTACAGTTTAAAAATACAATAAGGCAAGCCAGCTGGACAATAAACAGTGTAAAATAGACTAATTTACTGAAGTGAGAGCTGGGAGGGAAAACAGAAAAAGAAGACACTTTGAAAAGTTCTGTAACTATTTCCCAGTTCAGTTACAATAAACTTAAAGTGTCATTAGACACAGGTGAAAAAGGAACTGAAATAGCTTTGAGATGTGCCTAATTCCACTAATGTACCCCAGGAGCCAGTAAGCACTCAGCCCCAGTGAGCCGAAGCATTCATACCCATACCGAGTGCAGCACAACCACTGCCCCACTGGGACCTGGCTCCAGTCCACAACACAGCTGGGCTTCTTATGAAGAGGATTTGTTAGGTCCTCTGACAGATATGCAGATTCAGAGTTTGCCCAGCAGGACATCCTGAGTGAAAACTGAAGCTCTGTCCCTTGCAACCATTTTTTAATTGTTTATAGCTGACGCCAACACAATTCTCTAATTTACATGCATTTGGGTAAGCCTACCACCTTTGTTTTTTGAGAAGCTGCTCCTAAGCAAAAGGTGTAAGGTAGGGGGAACAAGTGGGTTAGATTAGCCCAGTCCCCTGCGAAACTCTCTGACACATTAAGAGTTTTAAAGCTTGAAAGCTTTTTAATTTCACAGATTGTCTCTCAGCCTACCCTAACCATCAAAAACTTGGGAAAAATATTTTAGATAAAATGTTTGCCAGCAGCTGAAAGCCTGCAGTCCACTCTCCTCCCTCCAACAACTTATTATTAGGTAATTAACTAAAAACAAGTTCCAGATTTCTTCCATGTAAAAGAGTTTGCCTTTTATCTGAGTTCAGAGCTACCTAAGAGCAATCCATTGCAACTCAAAGCACTGTCATCATGCTAACAGTTCCTGAAAGCCCTGAAAGCTGAACTTGTTTGTTTTATCAGTAGAAAACTGTCCTACAGCTCTCCAGTTTGGAACTAGGGATGCCACCGAAGAACTTTATTTTCTTCAGGTATTCTCCGCTACCCTACTCTTCATGCATCTGTAAAATTCACATGCTAAGTATGTGAAAGAGAATATATTAAACTATAATTCCCATTTAGTACCATTTTATGTGCACAGCTCCAGGTTGCAACCCCAGGAGCTGAGCAGTGAGCTATCAGCCAAAGCTAGAAAAGTTCAAATAAATACAGGAGGAAAATCAGAAGTCTCACATCCCTTTCATGCCATGCTTGTTTTACAACAGTGTAATTGAAGGCATTATGTATAGTTCATGTCATTCCTTCAAAAACATTTCTGTCACTGGGGACTCTTACAGTGCCTGTGGAGCTATAACAGCAGGCAGGCTCAGTTAGGCACTCTTCCTTTTTCCTGGATTGTTAAAAATGTGAAGAAACCTAAGTTAAGAATGTTCAGAAACGCTTTCTTTTTTGAAACAAACAAGATCATCATAATCTGAGTGTTGACACTGAGGTGCTACACAACAGCTAGGACATTCTGCATGTCCCTGATAACCAGAGATAGCAATCAGGAAAGAGAGTGGTATCTGCCTCATCTCTGCCATCAGCCTCTTGCAGACTGGTTCCTGCAAGTTACACTTGTCCCCTGTGGGCCAATAAATGGTCTGAAAGCTTCAGAATTCACATCTCATCGACACAAATGCCTCTGTTGCGGTAAAATTAACTATCAGAAATAATTTCTTTCCAATAGTAACTCCATCTGAAACATCTAGGAACAGCAAAAGCCCTAAAAGAGAGTTGAAAATGCATTTAAACTGGAAAATAAACCTGTGTGTAAGACAAATCTTACTGGCTGACCAGCAGAAGCAACTAGCAGCATTTATGCATGTGCAGAACAACAGGTTTTGGATGCATGGTGTAAGGGCCCACAATGGGGCTTAAGGCTTTTCAAGCATGGCTGCTACCTTATTACCCATTAAGGCACCTTATTAAGCATCAGCAAGGTTTGCACATGTCCAGTACCCACTGTTGCGAGTGGTGGTCGTGTATGTCTTGAGAAGGTGGATTTACAAATTTAGGTCAAGTGAGGCAATATATTAATTATGACAGAAACAACTCTAGTCTTACTGTTTTGCTAACATCAACAGAATCAATGCCCTGTTACCACACTGAAACAAAATAGTCCACAGGCTGCTCTGTGAACTCCTGGACCATGAAGAACGGCAAGGTCTCCGGCATCTGCATCCCCAGTCAACACTGATAAACTGGACAAGATGGAAGGGTGGACCTCATCACAAATATAATGTAACACTGGTACTAAGTGTTACATACTAAGACGGCACGTAAGTTTTGAGGAAAAAGCCTCTTTGTACAAAGAACTACACCCATTGCTTAATATTTTGAGCATACTAAGCTTTAATTCAGCCAACCTGGAAGGGGTTATCCACAAAATCTGTCCACCCAGCGTTCCTGTCATGGCTTACACACTGATTTGCAAGATCAAAGCTAAGCAGCTGGGGAAAGAAATGTGATTGTCTGGTATCCTGAGAGAACTAAAAGCCTTGAGGCAGACTTCTTGTCCTCTTACTTGTGCTGAATCATACCTTAGCCCAAGCAGTGTCACTGACTTGACAGGTATTATAAATAAGGTAAGATTTAATATAAAAAGTGATCTATTATATTTTAAGATGTGTATTCTAATAAAACATAATATAATGTAGGGAAGCTAAGAGTTTCTAAATGACAAATACTAAAATTCGTAAGTCTGAGTTACAAGATGAACAAGATTTAGAAGTTACATAAAGTGTTGTAGTAGTAGGTTAAATGCTAATTCTGTGACCAGATTGAACCATAGGTTAACCCCAATACAGGAACAGAACGTCCGTGGCAGGTTATGTGGGTCTGTGTCCTGCAAATTCTTTCAACTTCCCCTTTATCCTTTCAGAAGAGGTTGGCAAATTAAATTAATCTAAACCATTAACTACACAGCACTGGATCTAGCCACAAAATGGGAAGAAGAAACAAAGGTATACCTGTTTAGGAGTCACGGATAAAAAGCTAGCTGTCTGGTCCCTGCTACTTCAAAGGCAAATGAGCAGGTAAATAAACTAGACAAATTTCAGTACCCAAAGTACAGCTAACCCAGGGTGAAGAGTAAAACTGATAGCCCTTAAACCTAAGTCTCAGATTAGTCTGGATGCTCAGTGAAGGACTTGGAGAAAGAGTCTGTTCTCCATACATCAATACATTAAAAAGTATTTTCAAAACATCAATATGTTCATATCAAATTAGCATAACTTTGCAAAGATGTTTCCACTCTAGACAAACTGCATCCGTTACTGCTTGTGACTCAGGTGTCCTATAAATATAGACCTTATTCTGCTAGTAAAATCTATCACACTGACTCACATAAATATTTGCATGTCTCTGCAAAGCATGCTTCTGTCAGTACTCCCCCAGTTAGATATCCGTATGGATGCTGGGTACTGCATATGGTTCAGGTATCCAACTGCATGAACATCCTTGCCAACACAGGGACAGAAACAAAGAGGGTTGGAGGTAGCACTTCTGCAGGCAGAAAAAGTGCTGCAGGGAGTCACTTTTGACATCCTGTCTTCACTCTCAAATACAAGCTGTGGCCCAGTAAAATTTATTCAGTTAGAGATTCTTCATACTGAAGAGTCTTCCTCAACCACAAAAAATTGCCTAGAGGAAGACCTGGGCCTTCATAATTGTTTACTGCACCAAACCTCTCCAGTGACAGATAATTTTTGACTTCCAGGTCCAGACAGATACACATTTCAAACGCATGGGGAAGAATGCTAAAAAAGAAAAATGGCCCATGCTAAAATACCCTTGAAGAAAAAGGTAAGCCTGTGAATGTATTCCTACAGGAGATGCTTTTCTCCATAAAAAGTGCATTTATTTCTTTTTAGGATAAATTACAAGGTATGCCAAGAGCCTTTATAGAATACCACAGCCTAGTGATCTCAGATCTACTCCACACATCAGGTCTGTTAGTCATTTCAAATGATTAAGTGCTAACAAACCATAAAATTGCTTCAGTGGATAAATAGTTCAAGAGCTGTAGTTATTGCCCCATCAACAGGTTTCCAATTGATCTGCTGTTCTTGTGCTGAGCAGTGTTCTCTCAAGGCCGATACCTTCTGTCTCAGTTTGGTGAATACAGAAGCTTTTCTTTCACTGGCAGCTTTGGTCCTGCTCCATCATAGCAACGTGCCATATTGCTCTCGGTGGGAATTTGCCTATTTTTTTCCCCTTTAGTGTTCTGATTGTGCTGTAAGAAAGTTTCCCCTTTGACCGCATCTATATGGCAGGCTACAAATCTGCATGGCAGGCGACAAATCCACATTTCCCAGGGTATGCAAAAAACGCCCACCCTCAAAACAAAAGGTGGTTTTTAGACTTTTACCATCACTTCCAAGACTCTCTGCGCTAAAGCAAAAAACAGCTGTTTATGCCAATTTAGAAATACTCTCATCCTATCCAAATGTAGAAACAGAAGTGATCAGCTAAGACATAGATAAAACTAAAAATAAATAACTGGCTTATAATATTTATGTAAAGGATGTTACAAAGCTAAAGAAAGGGAAACACTCGTGCAAAAGCAAGTTCTTGCAGAAGAACTGTGCACAAGAATTCACAGACAGTGTTCTGCAGCTTCAGAGGCTTAAATTGTATAACTTACCTCCCATTCATAAGCGATAGGTAGTTTGTATTGAGGCCACCAAAGATCTGCTACCAGCAAAACTTGCAAGCTGAATTATTAGTGTGTTAATTTCAATGACCTCCTTCCACATGTGACCTCTGTGACACAAAGACAAAAGTTAATTTGACAGGAATAACAGGATATAAAGAAACAGCATCTTTTTGTCAGAATGGCATTTAACTGAGCAGGAGGTTATAGAAAAGTAATTAATTGCTTAATTGTTTTGAAAGGACAAGCACTAGAAAGTATGACCTTTCACTGACACTTTGTTGCAATGGGACATTAATTATAGTTGAATTTCAGTGGGTCTCCTGTGGGAACACATGACATTTGCATTAATACCAGGCAAGTTTACTGTGGTCGTAGCTTTTATAACAAATGCCTAATGCTAAATTAAAGCACCATTTGGCTCGTGGCCTTATATGTCCAGAAATCTTAATAATATTTTTCTCTGCTAAGTATTTCTTGCATTTAAAAATTAGTATTTCTCACAGTCCAAGGAGCTGGCAGCATGTAATTAAAGAAGCATATTGAAAAAGACAAACTGGAGAATTTAGGCAGGCTGGAAGAGCCTTCTTGTAGCTGTGGGTTGTTTTTCTTTTAAAAGTTTCCACAACAGTAGGCACCAGCTTTTGCAAAGTTCAGTGCTTTAGTCCAGCAAAGTCAAGGAACAAGCCTAGGACTCTTGGATAAAAAAGATCCTGATGGAGATCACACTGCACTAATTCAGCCTGAAGGTAACGGTGCTGACGAGTAAAACGTGACAATGTGAGATGCAAAGAGATGATGTAATAGAGAGGGTGTGTCCATTCATGCAGTCAACTCGTCTGGTTTTTGCTGATTTTATCCTCCAAACTGCTCTTTCTGCTCTAAATCAGCCATATCAGACTCACCAGACTGTCAGAATGAAGAGGTTGCTCTATCAAGGAGCTCAACGCAGAGCCTTCTTTAGGAAAGCCTTTTCCAAAAGAAGAAAATAAGTCTGGGAAAATCTTGTCATGAACATAGGGATATTTTGATTGCTTGCTGGTTTTTAAGTTTGTGAGGGGTCCTGAGACTATCACGCAATTATCCAGGGTCCTGTCCTGCTCATTCCCACATGTTCTCTGCAAACATGAGGCCTTGTGTTTTCTTCCTAACGTAGCAGTAAGGACAATCTCTCCCTCTGAAGAAAACCCATCCAGATGGAAGATGAGATTTTGGGGTGTACCAATAAAGCACGGAGGACCCAGGACTCACCCCTCAGTGTGGTATCGATGTTTTGGTCTGGCTGCTCCCAAACGTCACCCATGATGGGGCAGGCAGCCTCCACAAGAGCTAAGACTAGCAAATACTGCAGCCCCAAGTCAGCACCAGCAAATACTGCAGCCCCAAGTCAGAACCTCCCTTCATGGCATTCAGTCCGCGGCTTGCTTCATAAGCAGATGTTCAGCAAGATAACTTTGGACAGGCTGCTCTAGAGAGTTAGCTAAATCCCTTTCCCTCCACTTCTTAAGAAAGAAAAAGCCACGAGGGCATCTTCTGAACCACTGAACCAATTACACACTTTGAGTTTACATTTCCTGCACCTTACAAATCTTTTCAGATGATGTGTTCCACCCGTATCTTTTACCTTGAAAAGCTCTTGGATGCTCTCCTTACAGCACAGCTTTTTTTTTTTCAGCCACCAGCGCCACACTGCAAAGCCTTGTCAAAGTGGACACCTCTGCAGAGAGCAGACCCTCCCCACTGAAACAGGGGGGGCAGGGATTTTAATACCTGTTTTGCAAACCTCCTTTTGAAGCATACACATTACTTCTGTTTGGTAAATACTTGCTTTTCTTCTCCAAGGCATAGCAAGCAATTACTGACATTTTCTTTTAAGCTTGATTCAGAAGCCAGGATGAGTAGCCTACCTAAACAGTCTTCAAGTGCTAATGCATTACATGTCTTGACAAGAAGCATTCAGGCTAAGGTTCCTCCCTATCGTAACCTGAAGGAGAACTGCAGAGGGTAACGCATCTGTGTGAGCAGCTAAGCCCTTGCTGAAGATCCTTTGTACTGCAGAGCAGCTGCAGCACAAGAGGAGGTTGGCAGAGGTGGCTGGGACACAGTAATGAGGCCCTGCAGTAATGAGGCTGTGCTGCTCCTGCTTCGGCAGTCAGCCCACGTGCTTCCAGACAGCTGACTTCCCTCTCTTCTGCGAAATATTCACAAATTCTGTACTTCTGTAAGCAGACAACCAATTCTTAAATTACAGCTTAAGGCTCTAACTTAGAAGTGACAAAACCCGATTTCCATTCCAACTGGGAATTGACCAATATTTTCCTAAATCTGCTACTTGTATGCAAATGGCCCACAAGTATAAGGGCAGATTATTTCTAACTCTTGCCAGAAAGAATGAAATTGGCCCTGATCTGTGCCTGTTCCCCCACATGTTCTCCTTTTCTTCTGCATAAAGGCCTACCAAAAAGCAAAAAGGCATTTTTCAGTTGATATGTCAGTTTAACTTCAGGGACCTGCCTTCCTTGTATTTCCAGAGAAGAGAAATTTAGCTCCATAGTTTTTTGCACAAATCCCTTCTATGACTGAGAGATCTCCACCAGTCATTGACATGCCAATAGACCGGAGCTGTTGTTGGCACTGACATCAATCATTTCCTGGATGTAATCAACATAATGCATCAAGGTTATACAGTTGGTGTCAAAACTATAATCCATGAGGGTCCAAAGATTCATAATTTAACCAGAAAGCCTGTCACACAAATACTTTCCTATCACTTCAATTCAGCCACAAGTAATCCCTAGCTACATCTGCCATCACTTCCCTCTCATTGATATTCCCTTGTTCTTTGCCTGCTACTTCTCTCATTTTCCTTAATGCTTTCTTCAAAGTGGCTGCTGCAAACCCAAGCAGAGCTACCTCCACTGCCATAAGAAGCCCTTCCTATTGCTAGTGCAAAAGCTCAAGGAACTATGTAAATGTATTATTTCCATTTCTGTATTATGAGTGTAGCATAACTGTAACCTTCAGTGCCAATTAGAATGTCTTTTTGTAGGAGAAAATTTTGGAGTGTATCATCAAAAATAGTGACTTAAGATTCATTTCAGCTTCCTAAATATAGGAGTCCAGCTTCTTTTGAGGTGGCCCTAACATATCCAAATAATATCAGCCATTAAAAGACATTTATGTTGACATATATATAAGGCATTCTTAGCCCTATAATATTAAACCGGAAAAATCCCAGCAGAGGAACAGAAAGGGTGGGAGAGCACACTCTTGCTAGTCAGTCTTCTTAAATTGGGAGAGCAAGCCTGATCCTAAAAGAGGGAGCAGATGCAGCAGAACAATACAGCTGGAGGAGTTGTGGCGCAGAACTTCTCTCTTCAAAGTCCAGTCAGTGTTTTGGCAATACAAATAATGAGGATTTGGAGCAGCAGTTATCCCCAGGCATGTGCTATTCTGCCTAGATCCATGATTTATTAGAGTTACCTACAAGTAACATATGTACATTTTATCCATTTCCTTTTAGCTTTATATGCCATGTGTTCCCCAAACAATTAAATCACTACAATTGAACTAAGGCATCTATGCATAGCTTGGAAGAGAGAAAGAGAGGCTGAAAAGGCTTAGAAGATCTCAGCACTGGCTTTGAGGGTGATTAGGCCATGAAATCCTTCTCTCAGGGAGGATGAATTGCGACATTGGACCTTGATGTGTGCTTTAGGAGATCCCTTACTGGAACTACTGACTCGATTTAGGCTAAAGATTAGGTTGGGTTACAAAGAGGATAGACATCGTCCCCCGGGTACTCAACCAGGACTGCAGCTATTGGTTTATAAACGAGTTTCACTAAAGTGTAATCTTCTCCCTTTTAACCGTGTAGAAGCAGTCATGATTAATGTTCTTATCACACAGAGCTCCTTGCCTTTGATGAATATGCCTATCCACGGTGTTCTCTAATGTTAATAACCCAGATCAACACACAGGATTTTTTTTTATTTTTTTTTCTTTTTTTTTTTTTTGGTTGAGGGGGAAGGGGTGATAAGATTCCTAAACACCAAAGCTCCTAGAACTTTGCAGACTGTTCCTGGCTGACTGGCAGCTTGAAGCTGTAGTGCTCTCATCTCCCCCATGAAAACACACACGTGTCTGTCAAGGTCCGTTCGGATCTCTCAAATTTACAGGACACGTTCTCTCTGATTTAAACTTTATTTCATGAGCTTATTAAGAAATATAATAAACAAATACGACAAACAGGGCTCAATTCCCTTTTGCCCAGACTAGTCTATCACGTTAACTCACTTATTCACCATTCAAGTCACAAGGTTACACAACTTACAACCCGTAACTCTCAATATCGTGCACCTATGAGCAAACGAAAAGAACTGGTTACCAAGCCGACAGTGAGAGCGCCTGCCTTTCCTCCTCCGTCACGGTGCAGGCGTCCCCAGGATCACACCGGGAAGCATGAAAGCCTCAGCAGTCCAGCGGCTGTTGGATCCGCCTCAAAAGCTATTCGGGTAAGCCAATGTTTTATACCCTCCAGCTTGGAGGTTTGGTCTATACCATTTCCATAAGTTAGTGGATTCTGAGGAAACTGCCAGACAAAAGATAATGGCTGCCGGAGACAGCAATTTGCAGGTGGTCACGGCTGCACAAGGGCCCTTCAGCTCTCCCTGGCCACCTGACCTGCCTGCCTGGTGCTCTCGCTTTCACCTCATGGCGCTGCGCCCAGCATACACCAGGCCCTAGCATGAGCTGGGTTAGCCAAAATCTAAGCAGGAGCTGAGTGAACAGTCACACGTGTCTAACTTGGGATTGCCATTTAGTTATTGCTCAATTTCAGACAAAATATGCTGCTTAGCAGTCAGCACACCAGTGCATTTTACATACCTAGTGCGCAGTGCTGAAATGTCTTGTAGCAGCTTTATCCTAGCAGCACCACCATATATACCAACATACCATGGTCATTACTGAAATACAGAAGCATTATCATTACCCAAACTGACTTTCTACCAGACACCCAAAGTAAAGTTAGTGTTTTGCAAATTGTTACTGACTGACTGTTTAATCTTCCCATTTCAAATGCTTACCCACTAACACCCATTTTCTACCTCACCTTTAAACCACCTAACGGCTCTCATGTTAGTCCCCGTCTGCTTGTCCACCAACAACCACTTCCTCACACATTATGAGTGCTGTGCAGTAGATTTCATTTTAAGACTGACACATTTCTGCCATGGCTAGGAGACATCTAGACAAACTTCAAGCACCTCTGGACATAATATGACTAGACTGAACCTCTGTCTCTGCAATCACAAACGTTTCTTTCTAGTCCTGTCACAAGAAAAATCTTCCTGCTGTTCAAACTGACAATTGTCTTCTAATGCTTTAGTTATTTTATTGTTCATTTTTTATTAATATATGCAGTCACACCTTGCTTGTGACATCTACAGCAGACAGTGCTGTAGAGAATTCCCATCTCAATCAGCATCAAGATCTAAATTTCCTACTAAAGCAATTCAGAGTGAATTTTTAATCTGACCCAGTAAGTAACCAAGTTGCAGCCCTGCTAGCTTTACTGTTAGTCAAATTGCCAAGACATGAGAAGAGTATCCTGCTGATTCAGGTTCTGCAAAAGATACTTCCGATATGTATCTTTGCTTTCTTCCTCCCTAAATAAACCCAGAAAATCCCCAGATATAAGAGCTGTCGGAGCAAAGCAAAACTGAGAAGAATCTCCTAAATAATACTATGTTTATCAAGCTTGAGTTTTGCATCACTTCTGCTGTAGAGCTATGCTATATGTCCTTAAAAGGACTAAACAGACACAAAAAATTGGCTTTTGCCCAGCACCCAAAGGAAGTCCAGCCCCAGGCAGTCCTAACATTTCATATAGTCCTGGCACCAGTGAACTAGGAATCTAAATCTTAAAACACTTTTTTTATTAACTGGACATGCAAGGGACAGAGACAAATTCAGTTTTCAAGGCTGGCTACGTGACAGTATTCAATTTATTATATTGGGCATGAAGACCGAACTTGCTCCAGCAGAGCAAGCTGGAGCTCGGGTCCAGCCCAAGAGCCAAATAAACCAGAGGCTAATGGTGAGAAGAAAAATGAGACTGAGCCTGCTTCAAAATCTTTACTTTCTTGAAGAACCCCAAAGTCACAGATTGGGCTCAGTAATTAACATACTGTTTGCCTGACTGCTGTCTCTGTGGTGAAGTGCTCTCTGCAGGAACTGTAGGAGGGAGGAGTCCTGCCTGTAAGTCACTGGACATAGAAGTGCTACAAGGGAGAGAAAAAGAGAACTAACAGGCTGGTTTGAATTCTGAATCCTCTCTCAGTACTTACAGATGACTGGCAGGCCTCTTGGCAAAGTCAGTTTTGAGGACTGTTCAGCTCTTAGATGCTGGCCAGGGCTTAAGATGCTGTGAGATGGCCCATGCTGACCTGTGAGCAAGTACAGGACAATTTCAACGCAACTTCATGAGAGCTGAGGTTTTTTCAATTTCCCCCAGATGTCAGGTAAAAATTCAGTATCTTTCTTTGTACTTGGTTTTAGGCTTCTGATTCCAGCAATAAAAACTTTTGTGATACAAATCTCATCTCTACAGAACTTTTAAAAACTGTAATCCATCAAACTCTCCAAACTTTTTATCTTTCCTCTCTGCCAGTCAGCATACTGGAAACATCGTTCGATTCCCATCAAAGCTAGTGGGAAGACTTCACAGCTTGCTTCCACACTATTTAAAAACAACAATAGCTCTATAATTTCAGGAGTGGATTCCTAGCACTTCAGACTTAAACAACAGCAGTACCCTGACAAGAGAAGAACTGTTAGACCTTCTTGTTGTGAAAGCTACTTGGTAGCTTTTTTCACAACAAAAAAGCTTGGTAGCTTTTTTTCAATTACTTACTAATTGTAAGTTATTGAAAGCAGCCTTGCAAGGTGGCTAAACCATACCTGCTTGGACTCAAATTTTGCAGGTTGTTTTGACCTATTTTGGCCAAGTGAAGAAATACTGCATTATCCTTTTCCTTAAGAGATCTTGCTGCTATACATGAGAGAATCAGAAGATTTGGCCAGAGGCAAACACATAGCAAAGGAAGCCTTTAAGCACTGGTTTTGGGGGAACTAGTTCAGTCAAACAATACCAAGAAAGTGTAGCAATTAGCTGGTTGTAAAATAGAAAGGGGTGAAATCTCATTACAATATGGAAGTGTAGTTACATAAAAGACAGGCTTTTTGCAGGCTCATTTAGTTTCCCTCAGATAGCAGTGTTAACCGCAAAAATCTTGAGGAAGTATAATACTGAAGATGAAAATGCAGTCACATACAGCTGCACCTCAGAAACCACTAATGACACAGGAAGGGCAGAACAGTGGGGTGTGTGTGTGCCAAGCTCTTTTTATAAAGAAAAAAATTAATTGAAAAATCTTGTGCAGTGAGCTTTAAAAACTGAGTTTGCTGAAGTTCATCACATAACCAGGTAATATCACTGTATGTTACAACCTGAGATCTAATCTTGCAGAATCCTGTTTACTTGGGGCCTGGGACTAAGGAACTCTCACTGCCTCCATGTGCACATGCCTTGCTAATCATCCTCTCCACAGGCAGAGGAAAGCTATCCTTTTCTGGATAAATCCCTGACAGATGCTTTTTACCACTATTTTAACAGAGTCTCTTTAATGTGACAGATGCAACTTGAAGCTTCTTTCATGTTGGCCTTTTAGTTTCCCCTTCCACCATCTAATAGGGTCTGATGAAATAAGCTGAGAAGCACAAACTGAATCTTTGAACCTACAGTGATGAACTATTTCAAAGCTCCCTCAAAGCACACACCTGGGCTATGAGATTAAGATCTTCTTTTGTAGTTCATTCCTATTTCCGTACTTCAATTCCTCCCAATCATGCAGTGTGTACATGCAGTATAACTTGCCAAGTCCTGTTAAAGCAGGTACCAATATCATAACGAGTCTCCTAAAGGCAATGGTACAGTATTGCCCAAAGGATAGTGTGAAAAATCCATGTAGCACATTGCAGGTACACTTAAGAATTAAATCAGCAAATGATCAAGCAGTATAAATGCATACTGTTGTCTTTTTAATTTATCGCAAGGGGGGGGGGGGAGCTTCATTCATTTCCACAAATATTTGGAAGAATTCTCCAACCAAGGCTCTTCATTGACAGAGTACAGATGCAGCAGGCCCACTCCTAAATGTATTCAAGCATGAACAGTTCAACTCTAAAAATAGACCTGCATAAGTCACTCCTGCCACTTGATAAAAATTTTTTCCTGTCCTGGAAACTGATGCAGAAGTCCAAATAGTTTTCCTTCAATGAGAAGGAAAGAAGTATGAGTTTTCATTGTCCCCATGCAAAACACAGTTGGGTGTGAAGGACCAGCTTGTATCAAAATAGTTGGCTAACTTCAGCAAAGAGGCTGCTGGAGGATTCAATGGGAAATGAGCAATATAAGCAATAGGGACATTTCAGATTGTAATTTTTCTGAAGCAGATCTAAAGTCTTCAGCGCACCAGTGTTTACTGTATTCCTGTATGACTAGAAAAAACACTGGCCATAGTTTGTGAAAATGAAAAATGTTTTCTAAATGAAATAATACAGTAAAAAATGTTCTTCTGAGTAGGCGAAGAGAGACAAAACCTAAAAATAAGTCTTTCTGGGAAGACTGAGAATTTTGTATAGCCTCAAGAACACATCCACGACAAATTTCAAAAAAGGATAGCTGATTCCCAGAATCATGGAAAGTAGGAGACAAACAGCTTCAAGACTGAAATGCTATTGGTGACAAATGTGGAGATGAAAAAAAAGAACTAGTTTCTATAGGCCTTTAGTGCAATAACCCAGGCATTCTGTAACCATGTATCCCTGTAATACAATATTGCCGTTGCTGGCTACAGGCCATAAGCCTTGTACTTAATTTGCAAGTCCTGAGGACTGAAGCTTATCAGTCTTCCTCTGTCTGAACTTTTCTTGACCTGCCTGCAGATTTGTTTCACCTGGTTTAGTGGTGACAGCAATTTTGCTGGTTTATTTTACTTTCTTCATATGGCACAACCATAGCATTATATTAGTAGCAGTAACAAGCCCTTATTTTCTATACAATGAGATATTTACGGCTCTAACATAATGATGTAGTGTCTAGAAATGGAGACCTGGTACAATAGGATCAGGCTTCAGAAGTGTAGACACAGGATGTGGTGCAGAGGAGCACAGGCATAGAGTGCGAAAAGGTAGAGCAGAGACTTGGCACTGATACCCCATACGTATAAGCAACTTACCAATGGTCAGTTAAAGAAATACCTGCAGCCAGACAAAATTGGTTTAGGGGTAATAAAGAGAATAAAGAATTTTGTAATGGGCACCATAAAAGGGTGAATTCAGACATAACATGGAGTTGCAGACCAACGAAGAAAGAGCAAAGGCGGAAAAGCATGTCAGCAAGCAAAGAAAAATGATCCCAGGTGAAAACTAGAGAAAAAAGAAAAAAAAAATCACATAAGCATCATATTCTTCCTAGTGAAGGACCCCAGATGACTCACCATAGCATACCACCACCAGGATGAAATTACCAACTTTAGACCCAGGAGGAACGGAGGAAGGATGTGTGTAACACCAGGAAAAGGGGTACAAAATGAAGAATTTGAGCTTAATTCTCCCCCCTGCCAACAATTAGATCTGGACTAACAATGATTAGGTTCTCAATTTTATTAACAATAAATTTTTGGGTTTATATAAGGTATACTACCTCTTTGCACATACACAAGATTTTAAGCACAACAATAGCAAGTCAAGTTTTTTGTTCATTCAGGCATGTCATAAGCACATGCAATAGGAAACTCAGGCAAAGGTGATGACTGAGTCTATTTTTATATACAGAGGTACACAATGCTGAAGGCCTCCTGCCACAGATAAACCTCTGAAGACTGTAATAAAGTGTGTTGCAACAAGATGTTGGAAGGAAAAAACAGCCCTTTGGAAAATCAAAACATACAGTTGTGCAGGACAGCAAAGCAGCATGACCCCTTTGCTTACTTTTGCCTGTGACAGTATCGGACATCCTGGCTTTTAGGCAGTGTTGTCTTTAGTAAGAAGAGACTATTGTGGATTTGGCAACAGCCAGTGTTGGAAAGGGTAGCCTCTTAGCAGCGTCAGTCT
Organism: Pygoscelis adeliae; assembly: GCF_000699105.1. Classification (NCBI taxonomy): domain Eukaryota; kingdom Metazoa; phylum Chordata; class Aves; order Sphenisciformes; family Spheniscidae; genus Pygoscelis; species Pygoscelis adeliae. The sequence continues at coordinate 919,925 of NW_008824470.1, forward strand.
TCACTTGTCCTTCCTGTCTCTCTGGGACAAAAGAAAAGTCTCCAAGGCTTTTCCCCCTCTCTCCCTTCTCACATAAGAGCCCTCCCTTCACACCTTCCACCTAAACCTCCCCTTCTCATGGCAGTGACAAAACTGTGTACACATCATTGACAACAGCTTTGTGTATCTGACTTTGCTCTTCAGGACACGATACTTTTCTGAACTAAAAAATCTAAAAAATCTGATCTAAAAAACAATCTACAGCTATGTTTAGGCAAAAAAGTTGTATTTAAGTATTTCCTTAATTCCGTTTTCATAGTAATAGAACATGTACATATGAAACATAGAGATTAACTTTGGAGAAAATACGTTGCCATAACAACATTTTTCCCAGACAAATTCATTTAAATATAGGGCAGAACTGGGGAGAACAAAGAACAACCTGCAGATAGTTCCTTTCATTCCAAATCAAAACAACCTATTCCAGGATTATCCTGTCTGCACAATCCCGAATTTAGTAGCAGTTAATCCACTGCAATTGAGTTGTATCAGCTTGCATTTCTATCTTTGATTACATCCTTTTTTTTAGTAACACATTTATTTGCTAACCCAAACACAGCACCACAGTCTAATTTGGCCTGTTCTTTGGACTCTCCGTACTCTATTTTCCTATCTGGCATATTCTATATTTGCTGTAGCACACTATCATTAATTAAAGCATCTGTGGGAAACAGTTTCTAGGCTACACCCTGTACAAACCATTTCACCTTTATTTGAATTGAACAACAATAACATCTAGAGTGAATATGCTCTGCAAATATGCCCTGCTGGTAACTTAATGGGTTTATCAAGTAATCATTGTGGACCATACAGAGTGTACATAATAGATATGGAAATGAGTAGAGGAAAAGAAGCAGAAGCTGTGTGTTTTATATGTTCCATTTAAATGTTAGATAACTTATGTTCAAATAGAAGCAGTTTTATTGTACAAAGTCCTTAGCAGCTTGCTGTAGCTTTGGAAGCCCAGCAGATTCACACAAAATGCACTGCTGCAACAAATGATGGCACGCATGTTCTCTCCAGATCCAGAGTTGTTAAATTCACACCGCCTTCTTTACAGTGTATGCACAAGACAAACACTTCCCCTTTTCTCTTTGCTAAGTCAGTTGCAGTGTATAAGCTGACTACTTTCCAGAGCAATTATCCCCTTCATGACACAATCAGGCCAAGAACTTCCTAACGACATCTTATTATTGTGGTCTTCCTCCATTTTGAAATTTAGTTCTTCTCTCTCCTATATCCCCTTCCTGGTTTTCCTGAACATGGGATTCCCAAAATAGCAGGCAAGAATCAGAAGCCATAGAGGACGGAGCAAAGAAAATGAACGTTTGGAAGAAACTGTGGAATACAATAATGAGTACCTTAAAATTCTCACTGCATACAGTGGAGACCACACCAACAGCATTAGCTGAGAAGGAACGTTCAGTGTTTCCTGCTCTAGAGGTCCACGCACACCCCCAAAGCCTGGAGGCCTTAGCGGTTTCTTTGCTCTCCTCTTCACAAATTCTAATCCTGAACAGGGGCAATGAAACAGTTTCTAGGAGCCTGTTGTAATCCATCACCCCACTATTTCTTCTTTTTCATTTGTATACAGAACAAAGAGCTGCCAGAGGCCAACAGATTCCTGCCTAGAAGGACTCTTGTCCAATATCTGCACAAGCTGGAAGTGTCATTAACCAACAAGATTGCTCTCCTGGGTTTCAGCATATTTAGACTATAGATAGCACGTAATATATTTTCTTCCCCAGAAGGTCAGTGCCATGCAGGCATGCATTGGACATGCACTTATGTTGCTTGCTGCTGCCATTTAAATATTTTGACATTAACTTGCCAAAATGTTGAGATGCTATTAAAATGTGCATGAAGCCCAAAATTACATATATATATATATATAGGTATATAAATCAGTATACTGAAGCAGTGTACTGAATGCACACCATCTGCGTTTCCTGTGTTTTCAGGATTTACTATCAAAATCTTTGATCAAAGTCTGAGCCATATATTCAGGCTATAGAATTCAAATTAACATTGTAGACATGTCTTTTATAACATTGCCAAACAATAGCAAGTCCACCACCCTCTCGGATAGGCTGTTTAAATGTTTAATTATCCTGCTAGAGATCTGCATCTTCTTTTAATATTGAAATTGTCAAATTTCAGCTTCTATCCACTGAATCTCATTATCCCTTTGTCTTATAAGTTCCCTAATATCTCTTCTCTGCCTTAGTACAAGCCACCTCTCAGCTTCCTCTGATAATACGAATTAACTGAGCTTCTCAGGCCTGTTTTCCAGCCTCAGAATTATTTTTGTAGCCTTTCTTTTAACACACTCTAGCACTGCTAGTGTGTTCCACATACTTCTTGGAATTACAGGAATCATTTAGTAGGGGTTTTAAAATGCAGCAACATGATGTCACCACACCCTTTTCTGGCCAAGGACTTAGTTTTCTTATACTTACAGTAGTTCACTGAAAGCTTATATTGTAACTCTTCTCTTTGGTCATCCTAATCTTGGGTGTGCAACTCTGCTCTCCAGAGTAATTCTTCACTCTCAGATGTATGTCAAGGACAGATGGTGGAAGGACGGTGGTGAAGATCACCAAGTACAATGAAGACATTCTGGTGCTGATTCTCCAGGTAATGGAAGACAGGGCCACACAGTGAAGGAACTTTTTCCTCCTCCTAAACCCCAACCAAAGTGTCCACTATTGCTTTGCATTTGTGTTATCAAATGAAGTTGGTATTTTATGATTATTTAAACAAGCAATTCAGATCTCTAATAGTAATCTCATCATCTCCCATCTTGTGTCTTCTATAAAATCTCTACAGTTCAGTTTGCAGAACTGTATACTTACAGGTTAAGATAGGAATGATAATTGGGCCAAAAACTAATCCGTGAGACCCCAGCAGTAACAATCCTCTTCATTGGTATAACCTGATAAGGACCGATGAGTGAGATCACAAATGGCCTTAATTTTAACTATATATACAGGCTTTCATAGTACCAAATTATTGTAAGCAATGATGCACATCTACAGAAACCTGAATATATCACTAGTTTCTCCCCTTAGTTTTCCCTTAAGACTACATACTTTATGTGAAGTTGGTTTGTGCAAATATAATGAGAACCCATAAAGAAAAATACTGCCTGAGTTTATATAGCTGTTCTTTATGTTGGAAGAAACAGAAGTATTCTGGCAATGTAAAAATATAACCTCAGAATAAACAGCAGTGAAGTGTCTTTGAGAAGGAAAAGGTGGAGGAGGCAAAAGGGGCAGAACAAATGCATCTCTTACACACACCTTCAGTGAACTCCAAGGGGAAAAAAGGGGGCTGTTGAATTGTGTATGAAAAGGGAGTGCTTGGAAATATAAGTACAGTAGAGAGAGAGCAAAGGCCATTCCAGTTTCATACATTAGATAAGCTCAAGAAGTATTTGTACATGTGAATGTTTTGAACATGAGCCGGCAGTGTGCCCAGGTGGCCAAGAAGGCCAACGGCATCCTGGCCTGTATCAGAAATAGTGTGGCCAGCAGGAGCAGGGAAGTGATCGTGCCCCTGTACTCGGCACTGGTGAGGCCGCACCTTGAATACTGTGTTCAGTTTTGGGCCCCTCACTACAAGAAGGA
>NW_008824470.1:924690-927861 GCF_000699105.1 Pygoscelis adeliae
TCAGCGGGTGGTGAGCAATTGTACTGTGCATCACTTGCTTTGTTGTATTATTATTATTATCATTTTATTTCAATTATTAAACTGTTTTTATCTCAACCCATGAGTTTTTCTGACTTGTGCCTTTCCAATTCTCTCCCCCATCCCACCGGGGTAGGGGGGGAGAGTGATTGAGTGGCTGTGTGGTGCTCAGTTGCCAGCTGAGGTTAAACCATGACAGTACAGCAACAAAAGCAAAGTTTAGGATATAAGAAATAAACAGAGAAGGTACTGTGAGCACTAAACTTGTCTTTTCAAGCTAAGTGATTATTGAGGTAGATCTTAATCTAGGAAAACTTGAATAGTATAACTACCAGAGATGATGCGATGTTACTTAATCAGCTACACAAGAGAATCAAGAAAAGAGGATCACAGTGAGAAACATATGCAGAAAACAGTGGCTCTTAACATAATAATGTTTTCTGGCTCAGATTAAATCATCTGACAGCAAGAACTCTTACGGCGCTGGGTTGCAAGGATCCAGCAGCCTTTGCAGAAATAACTATCCAGTTATTTGGTATTTGTAATGATCAGAAGAGGACGGATGGTCAGCTAGTCAAAGCCAAGCTTTACACTGAACTAAAAAAACTTGCTGAATGAATGCCAAAAGAAGTTAGTTTGTCTGAATCTATTGGCCACTCAGCAATTTAGGTAAATCTATGCTCCACTATCAATGATACTTATGCTTTTTGCCTCAAATGAACAGTGCATTTGTATAGATGTGCTCCCATTACACCTCTTTATTACAGACTCGTTCCTGAAGTCTGGAGAGTTCAACCTGTCTGAAAATTTGCTAGCCAAACAGAATTTTAGATGCAGTTTATTTCATCTCAAATCCCATGGCATTTTTTGCACAAGCTTCCAACTTGCCACAGTCCAAACATAGAAATGGTACAGACACTGCTCTGATCATTGAACTGGAACAGATATTGGTAAGGGATATATATACTTAGGCAACAATAAAAGAAACATCAAAAAACCCAGTAACAAAATCCCAGCACACAGTAGTGCAGGAAATTTGCAGCACAAGTATATTTGAATCCCGATTTAGTCATTCTTCATGCCCCACGGAAGCGGATTAGTGAAACCATATGAAACTGCAAAGTCTAGACGGCAATGTTTGTCCAAAAGGACACAGAGAATGGTTACAGCCACACACAAATTTGACTACTACTGTTGTAACCCATCCTACTAAAGCAAACACCCAGTTGATATGTGACTGACAAAGTTTAAAAAAAATCATTGGGTTTTTTTTGTAATTTAGCAGTGCTAAATGCAGTCTCACTTTAGTAACCAATTCACTATGTTGCAATCCTTTTACATAAAGTCATCAGACTGGAAATACTGTGGAGTAAACATTTAACTGCTAATTTCTAGATCTGTGAAACATTCTAAGGCATTATTTAATATGTCTAGTGAAAAGTGAGTGAAAATCACTCCTTAGTTGTAGCAAGTCTGCATCAGCAAAACAGGGAATCTAAAGCAGGGTCTTTGCAACATTAATCCACCAACCCAGATTCTGCCACTGTCTCCTTAGGCACTGCTACCCAAAACCATGCCACACCCTGTCCATACCACATCTCAAGCTGTTATCGCCACCCCTCTCCCACAAACGCACAGGAATTACTGGGTTCTGTGCTTTCATGTTGCTCAGTGAAGGGGAAATTCAAGTTGTAACTGCTCAGCAGTGGCAATTTGTCACCAAGGAATGATCTCACATGTAGGGCAAGAAGGGGTTAAACTGGCTGGAAGCAGGGATGCCAGAGACAGAGGGACTCCTCGCAAGGGAGTGAAGTTTCCCTTGGTGATAAGAAACAGCCTCAGCATTGTCTTGTAGCCACCCTGGAATGGGAGCGCTCCCGGGCCCAAGCTCAGGGGCCACCGCTGGGCAGCAGAGCTGGGCTGGGGGATGGACCCAGGGCTGGGCTGAGGTGCCCCATGCAGCTGCTCTCGGGATGGGTGCTGGTGCAAGTGGGTATAAGGCATTGGCTCCTGAGGCATCTTTGCAGGCTCCACGTAGAACCATTTATTGCGGTAGGACTCTGCCCAATGCATTGTTCATTAAATTTTTCTACTCTGTTTAAGCATGAATGTGTCTTCTAATTTACCTCGAGGGGTACCATAAAAATTCCTCAACACTCAGAAACTGGGAACTGGAGGATTAGAAAAGCTAAATAGATTTTTGTTCCTGTTACCCCCCCTCCCCTGGCAAAAATGAATACTTCTTTCACTAAACTTAACCTGCATTTTGTGACATTTTGTAATATTTACTCCCAGCATCATGTATTTTTAGGCAAGTATGAGACATCTCTTAGAGAAAAACCCAAGGAAAGCTCAGCCTCTTGACGAGCCTCTGGGATTCTTTGTAGCATGTTTGTCAGCACCTCTTAAACCATCAGCACTTGTCTACTTCTAACAAAATCCCCACCTACGATAGCTGTATTCCCTAACGGCAGAATATTTCTAGCCCTGGCCATTCTGTGGCATTAGACTTAATTATCTCCTTTAAGGACTGCTCCTCAGCAGTCATACACCACATTTCCCCTTTAAAGCTGGCAACTAAAGATGTGCTTTTTCATATATTATCTATTCCTGAGCCTAGATGAACTGCACATTTTTCAGATGCTCAGTTCACGTGCCCTCCTCTAAACAAGTCTCCCACAGGTTTGTATTCAACTTTCAAGTTTTCCTTTGCAACTTACTGCAGTTTTGGTTTTTACAATTCTACTTGCCATTGAACATAAGCAGTTTCTGAACAACTTTATGCGACGTGTAAACTGGTGGCCTCCAGTCTCAGCCTCACTGCAGTGAAAGGGTGGCAACAATACTTTTCTGAGAAATACATTTCTCCTGAGCCGAGTTCCGTGCTTACTGAAGTCCTAAGCCAAGTTACCTAGCTAGTTAAACTACTAATAAAAGGGAGTAATAAATCTAAGTAAGCAGGACTGCATCAGTGAACGTGGCTCGCAGCTGACAGATTTCACATTACCATAAGAAAGGAGCTAGCTCCATACATGTCAGTCAGCAAGAATTTATAGAGGTCTTTGCCTTCTGTTCATGAAGATTTGTGATCACTGAGTTTCACTCAAGTTGCGTTGAAATTCCACATCAAGCTACAAAATACTGTTGATTTGT
>NW_008824470.1:927898-931811 GCF_000699105.1 Pygoscelis adeliae
AAGTTCTAACTTACAAATTTGGCCAATTTGCACTAGTCCCCATATGCTTTAAAAAGACTACTTGCACTTTATCAGGATGTTTTCAGATACTGCTTCAACAAGGATCGTCATCACTAAATGGAGGAGCACACTACATTTTGTGTTCATAAGTGGTAGTAACAGACAGCAATAAAATTGCAAACAAAGCTTTCTATGCCATCTTTTTGAGCAATTAAAGCCTAGTAAAATCCAAGTTAAAAGTTGTTCTTCCTAGCAACAAGACATAGTTTAAAGGAAGCTGGGGAAAAATGCTTGTGCTACACACTTTTAAAAGATGGTTTCCAGAAGAAGGTTTGACTTAAACATTATATATATATATATATTACTTAAAATGTTAAAATTCTAGAAACAGAAAGCTGTTCTGGAACACAGCAGTTAAAAAATATAATGAATAATGACAAAGAGCTGGTGGTAAACACACACACTCAAACTACAAAAATCAAACCACCAATTTCTCAAAAACCTGTATACCAGCTAAATATACTATATAAAGGGTGTGAAATGCATATGGTCTATGAAAGTCACAGCCATCTTAAATCAAGCTCACTACTTTCATTTCACTCCTTGGTGCCAGTAATTCCATAGGAAGATTTATGTGGCAGGAATCTTGATTTTTGAAGGACTTCATTAGTATTCTTGTGCAAAGAAATGGAAAAGGCTTTTAAAAAATTGTTTTAAAACACTCCTTTGAACATGGTCTCTCCATTAGGCTTGATTACACAATCCAAGTTATGAGGAGGTCTAGATAAATAGCATTGGCACAAGAGAGAACTTTGGTCTCATTGTATCACCAGCTCCAGCAGACGGTCTAATCCAGATGGTACAAATACAAATTAAATACTAGACAGAATAAAGTGAGCGTAGCACAAAACTCAAGGGGAAAAAAAATCAGTCCATTCTACTGACAATGGAACTAATGGCATTCAGAAGTCACTACAAAGGATGAAGAGTTTAAGATAGTGGGCCATTAAAGCAGTCTGTGATTATCTGAAACAGCTACATGCTATCTAGTTTATCTTTGCTAAGTATTAATGGTGGAGAATAAAATAGATCAGAATGCACCAGCCTGTGTCTTATTTTGTCATTACACTGCTGGGGTACTGTTGTATGGGAGGAAAAGTAACATGGTGGTTTGGTCCATTCAAGAGACAGAGGTTCAAATGAATACCAATACCATACAATACCAGTAACAATACCAATGCCATACAATACAATACATACAATGCAACACAATACAATACATAAAATAAAATAAATACTGCACAAAACACAATACCATACAAAACACAATGCAGAACCATACAATACATACAATACCATACAACACCATCCAATCCAATGCAATACAATAAATACCGTACCATATCGTACAATACTTACCATACAATACATACCATACAATACAAAATATAATACAGTCCAATAAATAACACACAATACCATACATACAATAGCATACATACAATACAATACCATACATACAAAACATGATGCAAAATACAATACACAATGCATACCATACCATGCAATACATGCTATACAATGCAATTCATGCAATACAATACATACAATGCAGTAAATACCATACCATGCAATACAAAATACGATACAATACAAAATACAAATACCACACAGTGCATACCGTACCACACAGTACATAGCATACCATACATGCAGTATAACACAAAATGCAATACATACACTACAATACGTACACTGCAATACAATAAATACCAAACCATACAATACATTAAAGACAACACATGAAATACAATACATATAATAGAATATTTTAAATATTAAAATGACATACAAGATGACATACAAGAAAAAATAAAATACAACACAATAAAAAATACAGTAGAACATAAACAATAATTTACAGACAATACATACCATACCATAAATACCATACCATAGATAGCATACAATAGATAGCATACAATATATAGCATACCTTAGATAGCACACACCATTCCATAAACTACATACATTACATGCAATACATGCAATGCAATACATTACATGCAATACAATACAACACATACAATACAACACAAAATACAATATAGGCAAGACATAAAATAGAAGACATATGATAAATACCAAACCATACCATACAAAATACAATACATAAAACACAATAAATACCAAACCATACCATACAATACATTAAAGACAACACATGAAATAAAATGCAGTACATAAAATGCAATACAAATTACAATAGAAAACATACAATAGATACCATCATACCATACAATACAAAATAATGTACAATACAAAATACCATACAATACATAAAATACCATACACACAATACCGTACACTACATACACTAAAATACATACAATACAAAATACAATACAAAACAAAACATAATACAGAATTCAATACAATACAAAATAGAATACAAAACATACAATACACTACATACATTACATACCATACCCTACAATACAAAATACGATACAATACAAAATACAACAGCATATATACCATACAACCCAACACATACAATACATACAATACATAAAATACAATACATACATTGCAATAAATACCATAGCATGCCATACACTACAGGCAATACACTACAATACAAAACACAATACATACAATACATACAACACAACACATAACACATGCAATACAATGCAATAGAAAATATAACACATGCAATACATACAATAGAAAATATAACACATACAATACATATAATACAATACATACAATTAAAAATACAATAGAAACTAGAATACGCTAGAAAATAGAATACAATACATACAATTCAACACATACAGTTCAATACATGCAGTTCAATACATACCATACACTACATATATTGCATACAAAATACAATACAAAATACAATACCTGTAACACAAAACACACAATATACACAAGACTATACATACCACACAATACACAATACATACCACACACAATACATATCACACAAAAAAATCACAAAATACAATACATACAATACAATAGCATACAATAGTATACAATACAATAGCATACAATACACACCATAAAATACAATACACACCATACCATACATAGCATACAAAACAATACATTCCATACAATACAAAATAGAACACAATAGAAAATACAATACAATAAATACCATACCATACATTACACACAATACACACAATACATACAATACATACAGTAAAATAAATACCATTCCATACATTAAAGAAAACATATAAAATACAATACAAAATACAACATAAAATACAATACAGAGAATATAAAATACAGTACAATACAATACATACCACACTGTACAATGCATACCATACAATATAATACAAGATACAATACATAAAATGCAATAAAACCCATACTATATCATACAATACGTACAATACTTACAAAAAATAAATACCATACTGTACAATACATACAATAAAATAAATGCCATACCATAGAACACAAAACATACAATGCAAACAATACAATGCAACACAGAATAAAATACAAGACACACAAGAGACACAACACAATGTACAATACACACAACAGCCAAAATGCAATACAATACATTACATACAGTACATTACATACCATACTATATTCTACACACAATACATATAATACAAAATACAATGCAATACAAAATACAATACAACACATTACATACAACACATGAAATACAATAAATAACAAGACATACCATACAATAAAACACAAGACATACAATACCAAATACCATACCAAATACAAAATACCATACCATATGTCCTGGTTTCAGCTGGGACAGAGTTAATTTCCTTCCTAGTAGCTGGTGCAGTGCTGTGTTTTGGATTTAGGATGAGAACAATGTTGATAACACACCGATGTTTTAGTTGTTGCTAAG
>NW_008824470.1:937600-939924 GCF_000699105.1 Pygoscelis adeliae
CCAAACTGGCCAAAGGGGTCAGGTCCATACCATATGATGTCATACTCAGTATATAAACTAGGGGCAGTTGGCCAGGGGGTGGTGACCGCAGCTCGGGAACTGGCTGGGCATCAGTTGGCAGGTGGTGAGCAATTGCATTGTGCATCACTTGCTTTGTATATTCTTTTATAATAATAATAATTATTATTATTATTATTTTCCCTTCCTTTTCTGTCCTAGTAAACTGTCTTTATCTGAACCGATGAATTTTTTCCCTGATTCTCTCTCCCATCCCACTGCAGGGCGGGGGCAGTGAACGAACAGCTGTGTGGTGTTTAGCTGCCTGCCAGGTTAAACCACACCACCATACAATACAAAACATAGAACACAAACTATACAATACAAAATACATTACAATACGAACAATAACAAGACAATACAATACATACAGTACAATAGCATAGCACACAATACCTACAATGCAATACAAAATAGAAAATACAATACAAAACACTATACAACACAATTCATACAATACCATACAATACATCCAATACAAACCAATAAAATACCTACAATACCATACAACACAACACAGACAATACTATAACAAAACATACCATTCAATACATACCATACCATGCACGCCAAACAATACCATACCCCCAATACAAAATACACCATATCATACAATATACACCATAACATACAAAATGAAACACCATACATACCACACATACAATAAATGCAGTGCAAAATGTAATGCCACACAAAATGTAATGCAACACAACACCATACCCCATACCATACCCCATACCATACCCAATGCCATACCATACACACAATACAAAATACAATACCATACATACAATACAAAATACAATACCTAGAATACAAACCATACCATAGCTACAACACAAAAGACAATACCATACAAAATACAAAACTATACCATTGAAAATACAATACTATACAATACATACCATACCGTACAATTCAAAATGCCATACATACTGTACAATAAATACCATACCATACAATAAATACAACACACAGTACAAAATACAGGACACAATACACGCTGTACCAAGCAATACAAATACCACACAATACAATACATTCCTGAACAGCCTATAGCCCTCCATCCCAGCACTCCAGCTGTGGGACTCATTCAAGTCACCAAGTCTCACCAGTGATACCATAGCTCTGGGAACTGACCAACGCTTCCACTTCACCCTGTTTGTTTCTCATACTGCCTGCCTTGGTGCACAAGCATTTCAGATGTGCTCCCAAACCCTCTGTGCTCCCAGAAGTGGCATAAATGTTCCCACTAGCATTGCCACCCTCAGGTGATGCCATGCCTACCATTGGCTTACCTTCAGCTCTCCTGCGGGTATCCCCTTCTCCCACTGACTCTAGCTTAAAGCCCTCTCGATCAGTCCTGTCAGCTTATGCCCAAAGATGCATTTTCCCCATCAGGACAGGTCGATCCCATCAGGTCCCAGCACACCTTCTGCCGCGAAGGCTCTTCCATGGTTTAAAACCCCAAAGTTTTGGTGGAGGCACCAGTCCTGGATCCAGGTGTTGATGTCTTGGACTCGCCTGTTTCTTCCAAAGCCTTGCCCTGTTACTGGGGGAGGATCAAGGTGAACACTGCCTGTGCTCCTGAATGTTTTAGCCATCTTCCCAGGGCCCTGAAATCTCTTTGCATTGACCTTGGACCTCTTGTTGCCACCTCATTGGTACCCACATGAAAGACCAGGAGTGGGTAACAGTCCGAAGGCGGCACTAAGCTCGTCAGTCATCTGGTGACATCCCTGCTTTAGGCCCCAGGGAGGCAGCAAACTTCCCTGAAAAGAGGCTCCGGTCTGCAGATGGGTGCCTCCCTTCAGCTTCAGTGGGAGTCACCGGTGACCATAACTTGCCATTGTTTCTTCTCGGTGCTGGTCTTAATGCAGCTCCTGAGGCACAGGCTCGGTCGAGCTGACCTCAGCGAGAGGTTCCTCTCCTTCTATCTCATTCTGCATCTCATCTACCGTACCCAGGGCCTCCTCCCGACTCCGTAAAAGTATCTGAGAGGGTGAGGAGGGGTTCTCTTACAGCTGCTCCGTGCAGTAACCTGCTGACACCCCTCCCTATCCCTCCTTTCTGGCTTCCTCCTGGCACAAAAACGGATCCTGGACCTGCCACGCTGGTAGAGGCCTCGCTGAGCTGGCTGGTGCGTACCAGAGACGGCAGAGCACAGCTCCGTTGCTCCATCTCCCTCTCGGACGCTCCTCAGCCCGCCCACCTCCTCCTGCAGCTCTGCCCCCAGGCAGAGCCCTTCGTCCACCTGGGCGCACCCC
>NW_008824470.1:940235-941135 GCF_000699105.1 Pygoscelis adeliae
CTCCGCCGTTTGCTGGCTCGTCCAATCAGCGGGCGGGGCGCCGTGGCCCGGGGCCCGCCCCCTGTTCGGTCGTCGTCTGCTCGGCCCGAGGGAGGCCTCGCGGGTCCAGGCCGCTGCTTGCCGCCGGCGCGTGCCGGTAGGCCTCGCCGTGTAACCGGCGTCCGTGGCAAAGTGCCGAGCCTGCTTTGTATTGCCCGTCGGTCGAAAAACAAACATTCCAAGCCGGAGGTACCCGGCAACGCTTAGAGAGGCCCTGATGGTTTGTTCCTGTACCCGGCTTCTTAATTTACACAGCGGTGCTGTGCAGTAGGGTCCGGCACGCACTATGGGAACGATGGCTGGCGAAGGGGGATTCACATCTTTGCGCTAGAACACGCAGTTCTATTTCATTAGAAAGTAACCGGAAAGTCTGTATTAGATCTGAGGAAAGTTTAGTATTTTTTTCTGAAAAACAAATGCACTTGTGCCTCATGCTTAAGTATGATACAATACATGCCATACCATGCTGTACACAACAATACAAAACAATACAACATGATACACTACACAGCACAAAATACAATATACAATGGAAAACACAATACACTACAAAATACCATATAATACAGTACAATAAATAAGATGCAACAAAAAACGTACAATACAATGCATACAATACAAAAAACAATAAAAAATACATACAGTAGGCAATACATACTGTACTGACATGCGGAATCAAACTTCACAACTCCAAAGAGTTATAAAGCAGGTATGTTTATCACGGCGCCGGGTGCAAGGGGGATAGCTCCTCCTAGCTTGCACACTGTATGTTGTATCAACTGTCCCTTACATGGTTCTGCAGTGTACATATTCATTACCACAGGCTGGGTTAGTACAACTAGTTCTAAGAAAAGGCGGGGA
>NW_008824470.1:948037-948987 GCF_000699105.1 Pygoscelis adeliae
TACCTTCACCTTTGGCCCAGAATGCTGAGTTGGCTGAGCTTCAGACTGCAAGGCTGGTTTCAACCAGATGGTCGCTGAGTGAATACATTCAAGTTTCTGTTATCTACCCAATTTTTGTAACTTCTGCTAACAACAGGGTTACAGTGTCTTTGCCAAACATTCTATTATGCTTGCAACAGCATCTATGCTATCAGAGTTGCTAGCTACAATAGTTTATGTTAACAGTTACACATTTCTTCCCTAATTCAGTACCATGCAATAGATGGAATACAATACATGCCATACAATACATAACAAACTATACAATACGTATGAAATCATACAACACAAACAATAAAATGCAACACTACATACAATACAATAAAGAGCAAACAATATAATAAATACTATAATATCCAATACCATATATTACAATATATAACACGCAATACAATACGTGCAATAGAGAAAACACCATACTGTACATACAATGCACAATACATTACAAAATACAATACCATACCATACAGTAACATAGCATACAATATCTACAATGCATGCAACACATAAAATACAATAAAATAGAAACCATACAATACCTACCATACCATACACTACATACAACACATACAATACATACAATACAGTACAATATACATATACAGCTTATATACTTGAGCAGACGTCATATAGTACAGAATATCCCATTGGTCAGCTGGGGTCAGCTGTCCCAGCTCTATCCTCTCCCAGCCTATTCACTGGTACGGTGATGTGAGAAGCAGAAAAGGCCCTGACTCTGAGAAACCACTATTCCGCAGTAATTAAAACATCAGCATACTATCAACATTATTCTCACCCTAAATAAAAAACACAGCAGTATACCAGCTATTAGGAGGAAAATTAACTCTATCACTGCTGAAATGAGGACACCACCACAGGGAGTGCTTTCCAACACTGTCTCGGCTGTGCGG
>NW_008824471.1:0-16730 GCF_000699105.1 Pygoscelis adeliae
GTTTTACTAGACAGATGATACATTTAGGGGAAAAAACATACAAGCTCTCATCTTGGTAAATAATTTATTACTTTTGAGCTTCCTGCTAATAAAAATACAGGGTTTGCTTTTGATATTCAGATTTTTCTGAAATACTACATCACACCAATTGCCCCCCAATGTTATTACTGACATTGTTAAATCATTCATGCAATGTAAATGTATCCCTTGACAAACACGTTGGTGAGGAGTTGAATCTCCTCCAAGTCTTTATGAATCTAAGTACATTAATACTGTTTCACATAATTGCAGAACTACTTTTTTATGCAAATGTTTCAGTGATAATGAGAAATACAGGTTGTTATTATTATTATTATTAGCTTTTTAAGAGGCTCTGAATATAGTAGTTAGCAAGGTAAACTTGAGTAACACCCCAAAACCAGTTCATCCTTTGCAGGAATCTGCTATAGATCTCTCAATTTTTAGTCCTTCCCCCAAGGTATTTCTTGTTTGATACACTTAATATCATAAGATTTACTAAAATCTTAATCATTGCTTCATTCTGGAGTTCAAGACATCTATGAAAACAGTAGAAAACCTAAGGAGCTGATTTCAGTAACACTTCGCAAAGTGGACAGAAATATCAATGTTAAAGCAGAAACTAGATACTGAAGTGAATTTGTTATAGTCGGAAAAACTATCAAGGTAACTCCCAGTAGCCTCTAGGCACAATGGGGAGGAATCAATGACTCAGGGCCATGGCTGAACCATGGCTTGTTCTCCTCACACAGTTAGAACAACCACCAGTTTTGCTGGTATGGTACCTATGAACTGGAGACCAGCAATGTTAACAAAATAAGCAGCTATAACTGAAGAGACAACTTACTTTAAGTGGGTAGTTAAACTGAATAAAATCAAAAGCTCTGAACTCCACAGCTGGACAGCCTCTACTATAACAGCAGGTAATTTAAAGTGAGCTGGAATATCTCTGGCTGGCACTTCAGTTTGCAGTGTAGGCATATGCTAGGTGATACCTATAATAGTTTTCGTACTTTGGCACAGAAAACAAGCTTTTGATATACACTTGCTGATAATTTTCTTATGAACAGAGAAATCCTTTCCTTCCTCTTTCATTAAGTCAGTTATTTTAATAGGGTAACTCAGTTCAGACATCTCTATATGTCACATGGGTGCTTCCTGAAGCGGTGTCGTTTCCACGAAGGAATCCAGTTGTGTCTCTGTCACTGAAGCCTGACACCTTACAAACACGTGATTTTTTTCCGGATATTCAGCTGCTGTCTGACACCAGTTCTCTAAGGAATGATACAGAGGTGAGAAACACTTCAAAAAGTTCCACATTGTTTACAGAAGATTAGAAAGTAAAAAGTTTACTGTGCCCTCAAGGATTTCATGTTTTAGCAACAGGATAAGAACCAAATAAGTATTCCAAACTTTTCAGTACACTGAAGGCCTAAAATAAATCATGTAAGAAAGTGATTGTTTCTAAGGGCTATATCTGCCTAATAATCCATTGCTTTGTTGTCGCCATGATTAAGCAGCTGCTCTGAACATACACTTCACATTCCTGTACAAAATAGTTAGTTGAGGTTGTTCTATAAAGTCTCCTAGAAATGAAATGCGGTTCATTACTATAGCTAGACTGACGTTCAGTAATAGTGGCACATAAAGATCAAGCTGGGTGTTAAAGTGATTCCATTTTCTCTTCTTACTGCTTTGGTAAAATAAGATGTCAAATTTATGTTTCAATTGTTGACCAATTTAACTTGAAAAGTCCACAAGGCTTAAGTTTTGTTTTGTATAATTTCACTAACTCTGTAACAGATCTGGATGATGTTTATGGAAAGGTCATTATATCTCTGTTCAGTGACTTATTCCTTTAACTTGGTTAGAGTATCTCCATAGATATCTATTTCTGATTAATCTTCAGTTCTTACAGCTGTTTTTACATGCTTTAATTGTGACTGTGCCATAGATAGCAGGTCAGGTTGGCAAATGGAGGCCGCTGTCCTCTGCAGCAGGGTGTCTCCCAGTACTATCACTCCCTGCTTCCTTCTGGTGTTTCTGTGTAGCTCAAATACATAGTATTAGAATAGTATTGAATATGCAGTTGTTGTAGACACTGTCAATTTAGTCATCTTGTTAAATTAACAGTTAAAACATTTCATTCTTTAGTGTCCACATTGCTCCTACTCAATTTTTTTTTTTCAATATGTTCTTTGTAGAATTTTGTACCTGCTGTGGAAATGAAGTGTTTTGATGTTTTAAAAGTAGAAGGATGCAGTTTGATAGCTACAGGAAGTGCAAATGGTGCAATAATTTTGTGGGATTTTGAATCTGCCTTTGTGAGATGCCTGTAAGTATTGCTTTCATGGAGGCATTTTGATCTCTAGTATTTCATACCAACTTTTCAAATGGCATACTGGAAATTCTAAGATACCCAACTGTAAAGGGTGATGGACAAGCAGGAGTTAAAGTAGCAATTTATGTGGGCCCCTCTCTCTCCCACTTCAAATTATTTTGCTAGCTAGTCCTGACATTGCAGGTAGGAGAAGTGATCAAGAGAGAGAGTCATTTGGGGAAGGGATGATGTAATTAAGAATAGTGTTTTAACATAACTCGGCACTGCCACTGAAGGAAACTCTCACTACATTAAGTCACTCTGTCATTGACTAGAGGCTGCTACTGAGCTGTAGAAACATCCTTATTTTGGAAGTTTTGTGTTTAGGAGGCTATCTGGAAATAATGCTACTTCAGATGATAATGGCAGATGTTCTACATTATCAGTATCAGTATCATTGTCTATACCTAGAAGACTAGAGGTCACATTTAACAAGGAGAAATCTGAAGTGATTTTGGAGGTTTGGGAGTAAAAATCTTTCACAGAAAGTGACAAAAAGTGAGCATAGGATGGTTCCAGATATTCTCATATGGATTAAGCTGCTACATCAGGAAAGTGAACAATGACAACATGTCTGGTTAGACTGAGTGGAGCAGCATGGCAGTATTTCTGTGTTGGTGATGGAATGCACACCTCTTAAGACCATACAAAGTCAATATTTAACTATCCTACTCAATAGTTTCACAGCATCCTTCATGTATAAAATTGGCATGTTTGTGAGAAAGTGAGCTGAGTTTTTCTATACAACGGGAAATTAGCAAAACTTAACTGCAGTTCTGGCTCTGTCTCTTCGTTTGCTTTTGCCTCCCCATATATGAGGGAGCCAATTCATGTGGATGCATGGAAGACAGGAAAGTCAGTGCTTTGTACGTAGAGTATTTTACCCAGGGTTCACACAACTGGTTTGAATGCCAGGAACAAGGTACTTTTCTAACATTAACTTAGCTAGTTAACTTCAACATAAGTTACTTTACTTTTCTCTTAAATACTAATTCTCAAGAAAATACTTGGCTGAATGCAATGTTCATCATTCCATCAGATTCCTGTTTTTCCTGGCACAGGCACATTCTGTACCTATTCTTCACTGACATTAATCCATCATGACTGATTAACTGATTCTGAAAAATTGTATCTAAAACTTTTAGGTGACATTCATTCTGGGAAATGAAATGTTTAATTTTTTAGATTACAAATAAAGTCTGCAACTTTTTCTGGGAATAATGCACAACCTATCTGACACATCTTGTACAAACATCTTTATTTTCAGGTGTAAAATTAATGAAGACAGCCAGGCGTCAGTTCTTCAAGCATCTGGAGTCAATGCCATGTTATTCCTTGTACATAGTGCTTTCTCTTCCAGGTAACTCTGTGCATTTTATCTTCCCCCAGGACAGGCGTAGTCATTTGGAAATTTGTTGTAGTAAACTGATGTAATGTTTGTCCAAGACAGCTGATTTAATTTGAGACTTTCTTTGCATTTAATCAATTCAGGTTCAAACATTTGAATGAAAATTAGCTTTCCCATCCTTAAACTTGTGTAATGCTTATCAATCCATATTATATGTTCTTTTTTTACCAGTCCACTAAGCTATCCTTTTGTCCTCTAAATGACCTCATAAGTCTCAATTCTGTTGAAGAATTCAACAGAAGTCAGCTTTTGTCAGGTGTTAGTTTTCCTGTGTACTGTACCTTCTTTGATTCTTATCTCTGTGAGCTAACTCTGTGTGGCAGCAGGCTTTTTCTTTATTTTAAACCTGATACAGTCCTCACAGTATTAGATACTCTCAGCAAACAAAGAGAGAGGCAAGCTCATTGAAGTAAGCAGGCTCAAGTTTCATCTTAAAACAAACTAGAAGCTGGCATAGGTTGGTAGTGTTGGATGGAGAACAAAATTGTAGTCAAATATGCTCATTTTGAGCGAAAGGCATTGCACGTGTACATAACTTCAGAAGTGCTTGTCTTCCAATGGATATGCAAAGGCAATGGTAGCCAAAAGGGCTCAGTATGGTTTAAATATTTATGCGGCTTTAGGGTCTTAAGCAATTAAGCAGCTTTTTTGCTCTCCTGAATCATAGGGATGGTTTATGGTCTTATGTTGCTTTAAAACCTTCAAGTAGCTTATGCATTTACTACACCCCTAAATGTACCAGTGCCACTTAATTGAACATAAATTTGCTTATTGAGATTATAGCTTAATTATTAATTTAATAAATCCTAGCTAAATTAAAATGTGGTGATTACAATTCACAAATAGAATTTTTTATAAATCAAGAAAAGTTCTGATTATGCTTAAGCAGGAGGATCCTACAATGTCTTTGAATCATATAGGCTTAGGATGTTTTGTACGTACCGGGAAGGTACCTGGATGAATTTGACTGTGAGCATATATACACACACAAAGTTCAAGAATGGTAGCAAGTTTGTAAAATCAAACACTGAAAAATTACAAAGTCATGGCCACCTGTCCAAATTTAAGTGGGCTACCCCAGCTGCATACTTTCTATCTGTGTTTTACATTATCCCAGTTATTCAGATACTCTTGTCAAAACCAGAGCAGCTGTGACATTGGTGTAAGTTATGTGGCCAGAACTTCTCACTAGCAGAGTTTGAACTTTTCTTGACTCAGAAACACAAACACTGAAGACTACCTCCAAATTTTTTTCCTGAGTTTCTTCCACAGAATCCCATTTCTGATCCTTATCTTAACAGATTGAAAATAAGTTTCTATAATTAATTGAAAACTATTTGCAGAGCAAAGCACTGTGTAAAATGAAAGGGAACAAGCCATTGGCATGCACTGAATTTTTCTCCTTCACTTCTTGAGGATGAACACCAGTGTTAATTTTGATTTACTATGGATTTAATTTGCTCAAAACTCCTGACAGGAGAGGCTGGCTGTGTAATATGCAAATATTGTCTAGTTGCTTGGATAAATTTCTAAACCACCAACAACCCTTAGTCTAATCAGTCTAATGAATTCAGGAACTATTTTATTATGCTTTATTACATTGGATGATGTTGATTTCCAGATAGCAAACAGTATCTTCAAGAATGTCAGTGATCTCCAATAATTTCTTTCACACAGGAAAATTAGTTCCCTGCCCCCTACCACTGCTACTGTGAGGAGTGATATCAGTGCCATTCCAGAGCACAAGAGCAGTTCTTTGAACCTACATAAGGTAGGTATAGTGGCTTCATGGATTCAGTAGCATTCAAAACAAATTTCCGTTTTCATTTTGGTTTTGGTTTTAAAATCCTGTAGCTTACTAAGATCCCTCCATAAAGCCATGCACAAAACTAAATATCGCAGAGAAATGAACTTTGTTCACCTAAGCTGAATGAGGTGGGGAATTAAGAATACATTCTATCAGGCAGCTAGCTCTGCGATACATGGAATAGCTGACTGTCAAAGTGTTTGTCAGATGCTTATCACTATCAATTCTGACTTTCAAATGGGGGTATAGAAGAACTCAAAGGGGAAGGTAAAATAGACAAATCATGAAGTATTTGAATAAAAGTGGAACCACATCTACGTTGCAGCCACACTTGCTTGGATACATTGCTTTCAAATGACAGTATGAGAACTTTTGTTAATTTACCATCACGAGGCCAGTGTCTCAATCTGTGTATTTTTACTAAGGATAGCATTATGATTTTTGTGACACTTTTTGTCCTTTTATGCCAGAAGAACATGCCATATCTGCAGAGCAACAAATAGCAAGTAAGCAAAAAGAGGAAAATCCTGCTACCTCTCAGATTCTTTCCAGCATATTGTTTCAGCAGAGCATGGCACTTTCATAGGTTCCCAAGTAGACACAGGCCTAACTGTCATCTGCAAACTAGTAGTCATTGGAATAACAAAATGGACAGTCATTTGCAGCTCTTAAAAAGATCCCCAAAAGCCCAACACATCAAGCCTTACCGATCAATAGGTAGGATGAGATTCAAGTGGCTTTTCCTCTTCTAAGATACCTCAAACACTCACGGCTGCATAGTTGTTCCTGCTTTATTTGACTTGGCAATTTTTGAGGTCAGTATACTGATAACTCTCAGCCTTGGGGATCCTCAGAAGCCTATATAATGAGGCACAAATGAAGGACTGTGACAATTCTCATACTGAAGATGCAGATATGAGGAAATGTTTCTGCTATTTATGCACTGTGTTCATCTTTGCTCAAGGCAGTAATAAGACTATATGCATGTTCTGAATTAAACTCTCTAAGAGATCTAAGTTACATTCACGTGACTGTAAGTGATCGACTTTGCTTGTCCTGAGAAATTAATGCCATTCAGCTAAATTTACCTTTAGCATGCTCCTAAATTCCAATTAATTTCATTTGTGATTTGTTCATCTGTGATTTTGATTCTCTTCAGATGAAATGTTTCTTGTTTTCACTCAGTGCTGTCCCAGATTGAATGGAAATTGGGGGAATATTTGAATACTTCAATTAAAAAATTTAAGTTCTTAAAATAATTTCAAATAAAGAACTGTTCTGTAGTTACACCCCAAGTTCCATTTTCTAATTCTGTTACATTTTATTCCTTGCTTTTAGGAAAATGTAAGAAGTGATGAAATTAATACTCAAATAACAACAGGTATGGCAAGATGTTTTTCATTCTCTTTGTTGTTGATCCATAAGTTCTGCCCAGATTACCATAGAAACTGAGTTTGTCAGTTTGTTTTGCAAACTGTGTTTAGAATACTTGGGATACCATTGGTATGTGGATGACACACCTCAACGTCTTTTGCTCACCCCTGATTTGCAGTTATTTCCCAAAAGCCAGGCCAGGATTCAGGATATGCAAGGGCTTAAATGGCTGATTTTTCTAAATAGACATGATGCTGAAAACCTTGCAGAATTTGGGAATGTCAACTATACACACTTCTCTTCCACATAAACATTCAAGCAGTTAACTATTGAAATGGTATAGCAAGAGCCAACTTGAGTCAAGTATGAGTGAATGGCCTCACAGAGAAAATCTTCAAAAGCGGATGGAATTTTAAAAGGAAAAATCTTCCCTATAGTATATATCCTTAAAACAACAGAAACAAGAGAGCGCCAAATGCTTAAGAGTTAAAGCTGTGCAAATGGAGTCGATGAATTTGCAAGAAGCAAATTCTCCAGATTCTTCTGAATCCTTTAGCCATCCTCTGCTGGAAAGCAGACTTTCCCAATAACAAGAAATTTGATCATCTGAAATGTGGATTTAAGCTGAATTTATTTTGCAAAGAAAATATGCCCTGAAACTAGAATGTCCCTAAGTCTTGTAGCTGCTCAATGAAATAGACACTTATGTTAGGTCCTGCATTCACTGAATGTTCATTTCACTGGGGACCTTCATGGGACCCTCCAGCCTCTCCAGCTCTGGGGAAGTCACAGCAGGAACTCAAAAAAGGTTCTCTGTGACCACCACCTTGCATTTAGCAAAAGTTTTGAACTTGAGAAGTAAGTATAGAAATCTGTGATTCCAGAATGGTTGTGACATTTAGTTATTAAACTTCATTTCATTGCTGAATTGATAGTAATCTCTAGAAGCCTCATGCAGAGGCTGCAGAACTGCCTCGCAGCTGTCCTGATAACCACCGTCTTGCACTTCTCCACTCTCACTGGTGCTACCTGTTTCTGTGAAATCTGTTGCTGTGCTTTAAATAAGGTTCCCCTGCATCATGGAGCAATAGTTCTGGCTGGTTTAGATAAGATCATGAAGATTGTTCTAATTTCTTTTCAGTTGTCTTCTATCCATATCTGTAATGTTTTCAGAGTAATGCCATCTTGATGATGGAGTTTATTTTAAAATTTGCTTTTTTTCTAGCGTTATGTAATTTCTGTACATTCAAAAGCAGTACTAAAAATTGTTGAGAAAATGTATAATCATTTGTGTTCCAAAGCAGAAGACACAACTAGGTATAAGAATATCCAATACTTGAAGACGAATGTACAGTTATCCAAAGCTGTAGCAGGATACTCACCAATATTGGCTTCTGCTCATGAAAATGGCTGTATCTGCCTATGGAGTACTCAGGTAGCTATCTGAATGTCTTTGGGATGGGACTGGACCACGGAGAAGGTAATTCTACTAATCTTTGGAAACATGCTTTTTAACTAGCAATTGCAGCAGCAGATGTTTTATTGCATTTTTTGGTTTATAGTTCCTTCCACAGACACAAATTAGTTCTGCTTTAATAACTGTAGCAGAGAGTAATGGCAAGTGGAAAATGAAGAAACATGATTTGAAATAGTTATGTGAAAGTCTAGAAGTTGATTTTTCACCCACATCTTTTACCTTCTAAGAAAGGATGATAGGCAAGGCAGAGTGTCCTACTCTCAGAAGAGGAGAAATATGTCTGGAACATTGCACAAGCCAGCTAGCTCTAGTAGGGTTACAAATCAGGAGAGAATAGTATCCTAATACATAGTGTCTACAGCTATAATCAGCTTGTAAAGCCAGTCATACAACAGAATGCCAATGGCTTAGTTGTCATACCACCTCAGACCTATGAGACTCTAATCCAGAAAACATGTTACTCTAAACAAGAGATAAAAAGTAAATGCAGAAAGAAGGGGGAGTACCATGATATGACTCGGTAGTATTGGTCATTGTGGCAGACAGTGATCACAATACGTCAGCCATGTAAGGCTTTAACAGGAATCCCAGCAAAGGCAAGTCATAGCGAGAATTTTTCAGAAAGACAGTGAGGTACCTTTGCAGATGTTTTATGCAAAAATAGAGTATGATGGTAAATGTCCCCAAGTACAGGAGGTGTGGACTGTGTTGGGTTTTGTTGTCTTCATGGTTGATATATTAGTGTGCTTAGATTCCTGTAGGAATCTCAAAGTTCAGATGATGGTGATGTCGTCACTGACATGATTGTCATCATCGTTACATGGATGACACAGTCAAGATTCTCCTTATCAGCAAGACTTTCTCCCTCACCTCCTCTCAAACCTGAAGAGACAATAAGGGAGAAAGTCTGCTAATGCTTGCTTGAAAAATATAACAAGTTGGTGGGGAGACATCATGGCTCCATTTGCAGCAAGAAACGGTATTTCAGTAGCAAATGAGATGCATACTGATGATATTCCACAGCAAATGAGAGATAAGTGGTAAAGTAGGGGTAGGTACAGATAGACTGTGAATTGCCTGAAGAGTGAAATAGCTTGTTCTTTTAACGTAGAAGAGATGGCAACCTGAAGAAGAATATATCCCAGCTATCTTGGTCATTCAGTAGATTAGGAAACTACCTTTCTAGCTGCTTTCTGAGTAGATATGAGCTGAGTTAACGCTGAATAGATCAAATCAATGGCACTCAACTTCTGATGCATTGATTATTATTTTTTTCATGTAGATATTATGAAGAGAAATATGTGTGTGTTTATTCATTTATTTATTTATTTTAGGGAAACTTAGTGAGAGAACTTTTGCCATTTTCAAAATATCCTTCAGTTCCTCTGACAGCACTATGTACAGACATCTCCACTAAAATGCTTTTGGCAGGTAGTAAGGGTGAGTAAACATGTTATTCATTCTGTTCAGGACAGTTTGTAGGACCACAAAGTACCATGTTTTAAATGTGCCAGAAATGTGGAAATGAACGTCCAAATGCTGCCAGACTTTCTCCATCAAAGCTATAATTAAATAATTGAAAAATGTATTTTCTGGTATGAAAGGATGGTAGATTAAAGCTTAGCATTACAATAATAGCATTATCAGTAGAATTGTTTTCATAAAAGACATTACAATTTTCTTTATTCACAAGCCCTGCATATACTTTTCATCTGAATTACTGTATTCATACCAAGGGCAAAGATTACTGCTAAAAACAAGCAAAAATTTCACATCCATGGTAATAAAACTAAATAAAAAACTGCAGCTGTGGCTGTACCAAGAGCCATGATTCGAACACTGGTATGGAGTGCACAGTAATGGCTTCAGCAGTACACGGCTATATAAGGAAAGAAAGCACTTACGGTCTGTGCTAGCAGCTCATTGTTAGACTTTTAATTTCACACCAAATCTGGCTTTCATTTGGCCGAAAGTCCAAGAGTTATCTGCTGCCTGATTCTCCTCCAAGCCTTTAGAATCAACCTGGCAATTTTCCTCTTCTGCATCTGAGATTTTTGTCCTTTAATGTGTCACTTTTCTTCTAAAATACCTATTAGAACTGTTACCTGCCAGCTTCCTGCTCTTACACTGTCAGAAGTTGGATGGAGCAAAGGTTTTTTTCCCATTTGTTTCAAAACTGAGCAATAGCTTGATGTTAATGCTGAAAATGAAGAGGAGTTTCCACTCCCCATTGATTCAAATCAGTAAATGAGTTCAGGAAGACAGCATGCACTGAACAGGTTTTTAATTAGTTGTGGAAAAGTATCCACCCTATTACCTACTCATCTGATACTCTCCCTTTGTCCTTTTGTGTTTGCGCCACTGTGTATTTGCTTTTCATGCTTTCCGCACCCTTCTCTTTTATTTGCAGCTCTACTACCGATTTCTTGTTCCCATTACAGATTTTTCCTTGTTAGGGAAAGGTCAGCTTCCCTGTCAGCCTCCTTGCTTGCTTGTAAATGTACAGTCCTAGAAATCAGATGTGACCAGTATGAAGGTTGGAATTACACAAGAGATTCCTCTGTCTAGTAGTAGAAATGAGAGATAAGAGGCAACTTCATCAGAAAAGAGGGAGCCTAGGCAGGAAACTGAGCAGTTGTGGGTCATAAGGAAAATGATTCTTTGATTCTAGCTTCACATGAGTGCACTAAAAGGTTGTAAAACATTAAGCTTTCATTATGTATGCAATTAATCAAACTTTGTCCATTTTACCCGGATTGAAAAACAGTTTAATCCCCAGGAAGCTCTCATACCTAGTTTGTGCAATAGATAACTGACTTGACAAGGTGACTTATTTTTCACTTATGTCATTTAAAGAAAAAACTTTACGTTCTTTCCATTTCAAACCTATCCAGTTAATGACACATTGCTCACAAAGGGTATACATATTTCTTTGCATATTAATGAATGGTCCATTATTTTCTACTCTGTGCTTGACAATGAGATAGTGACATTCACCTTAAAATAACTTTCACCGACCTATAATCTCTGCTTCATTCTGCCCAGTGTTGACCAAGAGCATATGGTAGCAACTAGTGAATGTGTAGCACTAATGAAATTTATTGATGTTTTGCTTTTTCCTTTCTTAAACAGAGGGACATATTATGTGCTGGAGCATTGCCTCATTCTTAGAAGATCCACAAAACAGTAAAAATGTAAGGAAAAATCTGACAGATTTTCTTAACTTGAACAGTATACCAAGATAAGACAAACAGAGAAAAATGGATTCAGAGCTCTATGGGGACTAAAAATGTTTCCTGCACATAAAGGTCATGTCTTTTGCTTGAAATAATAACTTGATGCTGTGAAAAATAAGAAAAACATAAGTAAAATGCTGTTAGCATTATTCCATTGTGTTCAAGGAGACTATGTTAAGAATGAATTTATCCATGTCCCCTGAGTCATGTTTCTACCACATGCCATTTGCAGGCTGTTTCATGGAGGGATTACTTTTTCACCTCTTTTAATTTTCAGAAAGCCATGCTGATAAATATACCAAGCTAGCAACCATGGTGGCATACAGAACTGCCTGAAATGTGGTTATGTTGCTTTTTTCCCTCAGCAAATAAAGGAGGAGCTCTGCTGGAGGGCACACTCTAATGAAGTGGTTGCCTTATTTCACGAAGAGGAGAAAAATGTGGTAGTGACAGCATCCATCGATGGTTCAGTCAGGTACAAAAATGACTAATACTTCTTACTGCTATGGCCAAGCAGTTGAACTGTCTCCAAAGTTCCCCTTCTTGCTGGACTTGTATATAGGCTAGAACTTAAATAAAATACAACATTGGGTGCATTTTCTGTTCTGCACCTGAAAGAACTAATTTTTTAATGTAACACTTCCAGTTTTCTCAGGAAGTCAGACCTTTTGCAGACTGTCATTTCCTTTCAGCAAGGTGACCTTGAATGCATAGGTAACAGCCCCATCATTTTAGAAATGACCTCCTGTTCTAATCCTATTTTAGCTTTCAATACTTGTTAAATTGACATGGGTCCTAAGCATCGCATCTAACCAATGCTTATGCAGTTAAACCACTGCAGTCTGAAGATGCTTTATAGACAACTGTAATTCCTTCTTGGCTAACAAGTACATTTGAAGGGGTTTCTTTTGGTTTTTTGGGGGAATCAACGGGGAAATTTTGTGTAGATCCTGCTCTGGTGGCAGCACCTTACTGTAGGAGCAATTCAGGATATTGATGCCTTTACTCCTCAGTTTCATAATTATAAAGATGAACTGTCTGTTTTCCAATTTTTACAACATCCTTCTGAGATTTTTCATTTTTTATGACTAGCATACTGAACTCTAGAACAGTGCTGCAGAACTTGATAATGTAGACAGATATTTTGTCACTTCTGTTCCACTTCTAAAAGTATCCATTTTTCTTTTCTGTCCTTTGGCACTGCTTCTACTACATCTGTAGGCTCTGGCATGCCATGGACGGATACTATCTTGGTTACTTTGGACAAGCTAGGAAGTTCGAATTATCAGATATTCGTCGGTTGATTTTGCCTTGTGACGTTAATAACTTTCCTACTATAATTAAAGAGGAAAGCAAGCATGTGGAAAAGAAGAAGTTTGAATATCCTCTAATGCTGGACAGGGACAAGTAAGATCTCATACATTTACATATATGTATGATTGGGGGAACAATTCTGAAAATATACTTAAAAAGCACCTTTCACCTGAAGGTCAGAAAAAATACTAATATTTCCTATGAGTTATTTAGAAAAATCCTTTTTAAAAATTGTTTTACACAGCATGGATAAATCTCAATTGTTATGACTAGGTGACAGTCAGGATTAGGTGATGTTCAGGATTTGAATTCAGTAATAGTGATGACTAGATAATTATCTCAGATTTTAGCCTAATTAGAGTCTGTATGTTATATACACTGTTCAGGTTAGCAGCCTGTTTCCTTTCCAGTTCCACAAGCTGATATACTTCTGGGATCAAAAAAAAACTTATTGAAAAAGCTTAATGTGAATAGTTTCAACCCAAACCCAAATCTTTCTCTAAGAATAAACCCAATTTAATCGTTCAGTTTAAAAAATGGTCTTCTCAAATTTGCTGGGATGTTACGGATACATTCACGTACCTCTGATCATGACGTTCTGCACTGGCATAAATGTTGTGTGTTCAATAGCAGTGTTGGACCTCTCGCCTCCTAGGTAGAGTTCTCAAGGGATGTGGGTTAGTTACAAGTCAAGCCAGAGAGCCTTGGCCCTCTAGCTTAAGTCATATTTCTAGTCCTGGAGCTCCCTGGTTCATTAATTAGTGGGTTGACCAAATGAACATAAATTCTGAAGCAGGAATCTTCAGAGGCAACATGCACATTGCCTTTAGTAACAAAGCAGTCCAAATCTGGGAAAAATTACTTCAGGGCTTAAAAAGTCATGCATGCTCTAGTGGTAAGGTTTCATACACCATGAGCATTCTTAGGCTGCCTTTTAACCAAAGCACTTTGAGACAATGGGAAATCTCTAATGTGCTTTGCTGTTACCCCATTTAGGTCGGTATCCTGCTAACACTTATTATTCCATAGAGTTCTTACTAATGTGAGTAGTCCCACTGAAGTCAGAACAGTACCTCATCAACACAGAGAAGTGCTTGGCTGTGTTTGAAGGACTAACCCCTGGAGTCCTTTCGAATAGTCAGCAGATAGTTTGAAACCTCTGGAATCAAAGATACTAAAATTTAGCCAGCTATCCTTAAAGAAACTTTCCATAAATGACATGCCTGTGTCAAACTGTGACTACTTTTTGAGGAGCTTTTCAAATATTTCATTAAAGAAGAATGGCTATCATATATTTAAAACACATTAATTAAACAGACTGGAAGCAAATGAGAAGCCTGCTTAACTGTGCAGAGAATTGAAAAAAAAAAAGGCGGCCACACGCTGCGTAATACAAAGTTTCAGTCTTATCATTGTATATACTCTGTGTGCTGTCACCTCCAGAGTAATTTGATTCCTCTGGGTTAATTGTACCAAATAGTGTAATGGGTAGCTAGCCAACTGTCAGCCAAAAGGCTGTGTTACTTATGGATGCTAGGTTTAGTTCTTTACAGGATACAGCAGCTTCTCTTGGGTCAAGTCAGTTACCTTCACAATGCTATTACAATTCACTTATTGAATAGCTGTCATATAAGTCCCTAAGATAATATTTTAGAATTTCAATTAACAAATCAAGGTATAAATGCTATTAACAGATATTCTCCAAATGGGCATATACCTGAAAAGGGATAAACCCAGCAGAATAGCATAGGTGCTTACAGTTTAAACAAGTGGCTCAGGTGACCTATTGAAAAATGTCAGCAGGTAGATAGACCGATATAGAAGAATAGTCTCAGTTTCTCTCGGTAGTTTATAATTCCTTAGCTTGTGTGATCTGACAATTTTTCTGATTGTAAATGAAACTCTGTTAATCTACACTAACAGACACTTTACTCTAGATCATTTCTTCTTGTGATTAACTTTGGAAACCAGATATATGAGCAGAGGAAACCTTCTTTGTTATGAAAGTGGCATACAGGAATTGTAGTCACAACTGACAGAAATGCTGAAAAGCCATTGTCAGTCAGTGAGTTAGAACCCAGTTGTGGTAACTAGTTCTGGTTTTGGCTGGGATAGAGTTAATTTTCTTCCTAGTAGCTGGTACAGTGCTGTGGTTTTGATTTAGGATGAGAATAATGTTGATAACACACCGATGTTTTAGTTGTTGCTAAGCAGTGCTCACACCAGTCAAGGACTCTTCAGCTTCCCGTGCTCTACCAACCGAGAAGGCTGGAGGTGCACAAGGAGCTGGGAGGGGGCACAGCCAGGACAGCTGACCCAAACTGGCCAAAGGGATATTCCATACCATGTGATGTCATGCTCAGTATATAAAGTTTGCCCACTTTTACTCTTCCAATTCTCTCCCCCATCCCACCAGGGGCTGGGGGGGGCAGGGAGCGAGCAAGCGGCTGTGTGGTGCTCAGTTGCCGATGGAGGTTAAACCACGACACTAGTGTTTTTTATATTAACATTTCCAGCCTCCTAAAGATGACAAGCCAGTATCTGGATTGAGAAAATGTTAGTGAAGCACTTCATGACACCTATGAAGGTCCTAATATAAATTATATTTTGAAGATATATGGAATAATTTATACTTCAAAATAATTTTATTTTGGAATCAGCTAAATTCAAAATTGTCATTTTGATAGGAGCAACAGATTTTTTCTGTCTTGTGTGTACAGGTGGAAGTCACTGACGAGATCACCCTCAGTTTTAAAAAAGCCTAAACATGTGGACATAATTCAGGACTTGAAGTTTTTCAAAGCTCTGGCTTCTCCAAAGGTAGCTAATCTATATGACAAGTTTGTTTCTGTTTTGTGCAACATACAGGAAATGCAATTGTATTTCTCATTTAGAAATTAGCCATAAATAACACTACATAACCTCCTCATTCAATGGACAAGCTAGAACAAAAATGGGATCAAAGAAACCTCTCTGGTTTTCATTCTCATTGTTTCACACTTCCAAATTCCAGTTTAGAAGGTAGCACACTGATTCACTTGTTTGGTTTAACAGCGTTAAAAAAACCTAGAATTTTCACATGCTCCAACAGAAATCCTAAATATCTTAAGTTTACTTGAAGGAAGTGTGAAAATACTAGAACAACAGTGAATCCTGGTTATACACAATATTTCTTTCAGGGTTCCTATGAAATCAGAAACGAGGAGAGTTCTGAGTTAGTTTAGATATCATGATAAATACTTTCTGCAACTCTAATTGAATAATGGTGGAGCTCCTCCATCTTTTCTTGGCTTAGCCCTTGAAAGTCATGGGAACAGATGAAACTTCTTCTCTTGCAGTTGCAGTAGAAAAGGAAAAAGATACAAATCCTATGACCACTTGTCAAAAAAGCTTCTATTAACACCTTTCTGACCATTCTTCCCCAAAGGTTAGTGGCCAACAGCTAGTGAGGGGTATGAACTCTTAACATCCTCTCCCAAAATTTGTGGTACTGTGAGTCTCCTATGTACCACAATCTGATATCCTAATGCAGCCAGCTGAGGTCCAAACAGTAGTCAGTAAAAGACAACATTACTCCATGTGACCAGCTACTTCTCTCTGTGTACCTTGGGTGAAAGGATGACAAGGTGAGTGGAACACACTTCTCCAATCTTTATTGCCCTGTCTTGCGAGCCAGTTCATAGAATCATAGAATCATAGAATCATAGAATCATAGA
>NW_008824471.1:17135-40018 GCF_000699105.1 Pygoscelis adeliae
CCCTGATCATTTTCGTGGCCCTCTTCTGGACCCACTCCAACAGGTCCATGTCTGTCTTATGCTGAGGGCTCCAGAGCTGGACGCAGTACTGCAGGTGGGGTCTCACCAGAGCAGAGTAGAGGGGCAGAATCACCTCCCTCGACCTGCTGGCCACGCTTCTTTTGATGCAGCCCAGGATACGGTTGGCCTTCTGGGCTGCGAGGGAACATTACTAGCTCATGTCCAGCTTTTCATCCCCCAGTACCCCCAAGTCCTTCTTGGCAGGGCTGCTCTCAATGTTCTTCCTTTCTCACTTGCTTACTGGGACAACAAGGATACAAGATCAGCTCTCATCTCGTCTGCGTGCTTGACTATTTGAAGCTAGTGGATTACTTGCTGCTAAGCAAAGGTAGTCAACCATGCAGTTTTGAGGCATTCTGTCATTTCACCCCAAGGCAGCAACAAGTTGACGAGCTCCCTTAAGTCACAGTTATACCAGTCACTGATGCTGCACAATCTCCAGAGTGGCCTGTGTTTAAATTACAGGGAAACTGATATAGCTGCTTTTGTGCTGTTGGAGCATGCACTACGAAGTAACAGCAATTGATCATTGGTCCTCTGCTGTTCAACAGCTGTAGATACAGCACTGTGTAATAAAGAACAGTGTTAGTGGGAAAAATATGTTGATGCTGCATATAAAACATGAAATTTACTGTAGCAAAGTCAGTGGTTGAGTACCTTGTGGGACAAGTCAGTAGAGGTGGGCTCTGCTTCGGGTTTTACCTAGTCATTTGAAAAGAGGACTCACTGGAGGTCTCATAGCAGATGACACTTGATACATGTAAGCACTGCAGTCCCCTTCTGATTGAGCTTTTGATGAGAAAAATGTTTGATTTCCTATCATTGCCTTAGAGCAGAACAAACCAGTGGACTTCGGTTTGCACTTCAGACTAGAGGTATGCTATTCAGTGGCTGTGCAAACACCTAGAGTATATGATTAGCTCACCATAATTCAGTTGTCCTGTCTTTCTGAAATGGGTAATGCCTAGTAATTAATGCACATGAGTAATGCTTAGAATTGACAGACAGACACTGGAACAGATTCCTTTAGGAATGTTTTACATTGTTGAAGATGTATTATCTCTTAAACTGTTATTACTGCAGCACACTCAGTAATGCATTAATAAGACCATGAAAAAATGTAAGTAGAAAATCTCTGTATAAGGCACCATTTCAAATTAAACTCGTGTTTTCAAATTTGATGGAAACAAGGGTTCTTTGCAATATTTCAGGCTGTAGGTGCATTTTTTTCCTTTTTGGAGGACCATAAATTGGCCTCCTAGGGTGAAATCACGGCTATATCAAGTCTCAGGATTCATGTGAGTGTGAATGAACTGTCAAGATACCTGAGGTATTCTTCGCAAATTCAAAGCTTTCAACAGTTAATAGCAGAAATGTCTTGTTCATCTGTATCTTTCCCAACTGGCTGCTGAAGTGTTTGTGATTTGCAAAGCCCAACAGAAGAATAGCCAGACTGACAGCTCTGTGACGAGGCTGTCATCTGGGAAGGAATTCTTACTCCATTACCCCTTGGCTAGACTTCCACTGTCCTCTGATAGCATGCATCCACCAAACCTGACAAGTACCCTGAAAATTATTCCTTTATTGAGCTTATTCAAGGTGTTAATAGGTGAGAGAACTAAGTAAGTGTTTAAAATTAGCTTTAACTTAGGTGATAAAAAGCATTTTGCTGTTAACTGTCTTGATTTTGTGTCCCTTGGGAAGCTGAAATTTTGCTGGTTATGCATTTTCTATAGCAGAAGAATGATCCCCTCCTAATTTAAAAAAATGTTCAAGGCAGCCTTTACCTGGTACAAAGAAAACCTGTGCATAAACCATAATCTCTCTACGTAGTAATGATATACATTTCTCCAGATAACTTGAATGTTACCATGCAATTCAATAACAGAAGTAATGTTTTCATTACCTTTTGCCTTCAGCTAGTAATGCACTGACTTTGACTTCCCTTGGTCAGATCCATAGAACACCTTTGGAAAGTTTTGAGTCTGGAAACAGGGAGGCTGGTGCAGTATTTGGGTCTCTTCCTATATATGAGGTAAGCACAGTGCTTTCTTTTCTACCTTTTGCAGTGGCATTCATACACCAGAAGCCATTAGCACTAGTAAATTATTACCATCATGTACTCTGGCATTCTATTGTTAACTGTCTGCTTCTCAATTTAACTTTCTAACATGGTTTGCATTACGACCTATCCAACTCCATTCTCCATTTGGGGGAAGCTTGGGAAGCCAGTTGAAGAGAGCATGCCACAAAGTGAGTATTCCAGACATTTACTTCTCCTGTTCAACCTCATGTCATTAACCTTTTGCTCAGACTTGACTCTTTTAGCCAGCCCAAAAGCTATTGATTCTTATCTGCACAAAGCTTTGGCAATTGTAAGTTAATACTGTTTTATGGGTACTATTGATATGATTTATTGCAAGCTGTCTAGCAAGGCTTCCTAGGTTGTTTCTTCTATGGAGAAAGACCAGAAAGTCCTCAGCCTTGTCTATCCTACCTATCATAGGACGGAAAGAATCACCACTAGCAGAGGTGCTGATCTCTAACTATAGAGGGTACCTAGAGAACTAGCTTGGATGAGACTCCTAACATCTAGATGGCTAGTTAGGTGGGATGAATAGGGTACTCTGCACTCAAATATACATGACTTAATGCTTGTATATGCAGCATTATCTCAGAAAACAGAAAACTCGGGAGCACAATGTTCAAATAGTTGGCACATATGCTATTCATCTGACCATTAATGTGCCTTGGAAATCTATGTTTCGTTTTCTTCCAGAAGAAGAAAATAAAATACAGGGGGTCTTGTGCCTTGGCAAGTTAGGAGCAACTACACTGAAGCCAATGGCACTGCAATGGATTTACAATAAAATGAGATCAGACTTTTTCTGTCATCTACATGCACAACAAATAATTTTTTGTCTGTGCTGTTACAAAATGCTATCAAAGTGGTCTGTTCACCTGACTATATTAATTAGTTCTTGAAATTTTGCAATTTATTTTTTAAAGGTCTTCAGTGGAACAAAGCTGAGATGTCCAGTCCCACTGGATGGACAATGGAGACAGGTTTCAGTGGAGAACAAGGTCAAGACAAATAAACATAGTTTCCATCTTCAGGAAAGTGGATTAGCAAGTTCCTTATTTCAATTTTTTTTCTCTGTTTTTTTCTGTTATATTTAAATACATTTCATTATTAAGTAGAACATATAGAAATCAAAACTTTACTTCTATTCCAGTCCTTCATGCAGAGAAAAAATTCTAATAAAGCCAGTGTATGTTTATAACAAGATACTCACAGAAAAGCCCATCTCACTCCACTTTTTGGCGGCTACGAAGGAAAAGCACCTTACTATGATTAACTGCTTAAAGATTCAGAGCCATAAATCTGCAAAAATTCTTCTTTTTCTAGACATACAGACTTCTCTGAGGAACAAGAAACGTTATTCCAGAGGTACTGCTCTAACCTTTCTCTGATGTTTCAGGAGCTTTGATGTCCTTGGATGGGTAAACAGTTGATGGGATGTTCCACAGGTAGCACACATATGCCACAGTATCCTAGTCAAATGTCTGCTTCCAGAAACATTTAGATTTCCTTGTTAATCATGTGGAGATAAGACAGAAGGAAGACTGAGAACTACGTTCAAATAATGAGAAACAGCCCTATTTAAAGATACCTGGATTTAGGTCACAGCATCATAGAATATGCCATCTTTAACTGCACTATTCAGCTGAGCTAACTTCATGTTAATTAAACATAATTACAGAAACAGAAAAAGCAAAAACCAAGCAAAGCTCCTTGCAATAGTTTTGGTTATGCTATGCAGACAAGTCTTCCAAATTATCATTCCAATAACTTTCGGTGCCAATATTTTTGTTTGTTCAGAAGATGCCTTAACCAGAACAATTAACAGAATGAAATGGCCATATTACCCCAAAAAATAATTTTCAGCAGCTCAGATTCCTTCTGGTTTATGCTACTTTGTTTTGGCAATGCACTAACATGTCACGGTAGGGAAAATCTGTTTTGATAAAATTTTTTTACATTAATTTTTCTGATCAATTTACTGCCTGTCAGTTCATGGACAAAATCCTGATCCCTTGTTGCATTAATTTAAATCTTAGCTATACAGATTTAAAAAAGTAAAAACCACTATAGGTCAACTCAATTGATTCCAATAATTTTCATCATCTTTATTACATAGTACAAACCAAGCCTAGGGCACGGTAGAAGTGTTTGAAGGAAGGTCAATGTATGATTCAGGGTGTAATGAAGGTGCAAGTGTAATAGCATTATTTTATCATTATTGTGATTCAATATGAACTCCTTACACTGAACTGTTGTAAACAAGACCAAAATTTGTAAAAGTTACTCAGCATATTTTAGGGTGATCAGAAATCATACTCCTTTTCAGCAGTTGCCAGTGGCTGTTTACTTAATGAGAGGTTAGTAACAATGTCATTCTGGTGGATTTTGCGTTAATTGAAAGTCTTAAACTATTCCCCTCTAGGATGTGCTAAAACCTACTTAACATCTTCCTTGTTTTTGTGATTGGACCCTGAATCCTTAATCTAAAACTGAACCTTTGGGTGGCACTGGAAGAGAATTGGCAAATGTTGGAAATTGATCTCCTCACCAACATTTAAGAAACCAATACATAGGTTTGTCCCTTCTTCCGTGGCACAGTAATGTCAGACAACTTTGCTCTTCTTATGCTTTATTATCTATTTTCATCTCAATAGGAAATCCAAATCTTTAACTAGCACAACTAATAATAGTATCATATTGAGCAGCATCTTTCATCCTGTGCTGTACAATGAGCTGCCCTTCTCCTTGGGAAAGCACATGGCAAAAAGGGAAGGGATCTTGGGTTTATGTAAAAATCATTCCTGTTGAAATCAGTGGGTAGCCCATTCAACGTCTAAGAATTCATTATGGCCCTGAGACAAAGATCTTAACGAGGACCAGTGTAGTATATATTATGTAAAAGAAAACACTCTTGCCTGAGATCTCAGATTAGACATCTGCTTCCTTAGGGAAGATGCTGCAGGAACTTCAATAATCAGTAATGGATAAAATTGGTTTTACACTCTGACAGAAAGATGTATGAATTTTAGCTCCAAAGGAGATTGGCTGTTCATCCAGTCGAACCTTCTGGGTGGCACAAGGCAGAGAACAGCCAAATGCCTGTTTGTGTTACTATTTTGGTTTCCAGTTGAAGGGAGCATCCTAGGGTTCTTAATGTACATTTGCTGCCAGTTACTCTCCATGTCAAAACCACAGGTTTCCTCTCTGCTCCAAGTTTGTCGAGTTTGGACTTTCATATATTGGATATTATGCGGCCTTTTTTCTGCCAGATTAAGCTTCATCAGCCATCAAAAATCCTTTCCAGAGATTATTCTTCTTAATCAAAGAAGTCAGTGTCTGCTCTCCATGATTCAGTCAACTTGTGTGAGATGAGAGTAAGGAGCAGGCTAGGCATTTTACCTGGGGTGCAGCACACTGCAACTTCAGGAGCCAGCTTAGGTCTGGAAGCAGCGTGTTACACTAACACGGCACTCGGTTTGGACTAACAAGCCCTGTCAGCTCCAATAGGTCCTGCACAGGTCTGGCTCCAGTATCCCTGCAGATGGTCCCCAGGGCCTCTGCTTCTGTTCTCCCAAAAAGCCCCTATGATACAGAAACTCATGGGAGTGTGATACAGAGCAATTACACCTTGCGCTCTGTGAGCTGTTTTGAAGGCAGAAGCAAAACACAAACGGTGTTCTCCTTTACCCAGGAGATTCTATCAGCCTCCCAATTACTCTTGATAGCAAAGTTAACTTGAGCTTTGTGAGTCTCTCACTACAAGGTAGATTTCTGTAGCCTTTTTATCTCTTTCCATCACTGTTACCTTTTTTTAAGTGTCTGCCTCAGAACTCCATTTTATACTCACAGTCTTACGAGCATCAGATATGCAACAAGGAGTTAATATGCCCTGCTGTTTCTGCCTGTTAGTTCCTTGCTGATGCTTTCAAAGAGCATGTTCATCCTCTAAGCCAGAAGAGTGCATGCTGAGCTCATATTCAATTAATTATCTGTCATGATTCCCTGAATCCTCCCTGGCATTTCAGCATTCCAGGACAGTGTCACGACATGACACAGGTCATAGAATACATATTCTATCATCCTTTGTCTGGCTAAAGTTACATATCCTTGCCAAGTGTGTCACCTATTTAGGATAATCCATGTAACTAGTGCCATTATTACCTACTATTTTGGGGAAAATAGCAAGTTTTCTATATTACTGGTAATGAACGGTGCTTGATCTGCTGGTCTTCTTGTAAAGACTGTCTTCTGATGAGCTGAATATACAATGACTTGCAACGATTTACCTGTTTTCAACTTGTTATAGGGCTATGATAGATTTTGGGGTAATTTTTTTTTTTTTTTAGCAAAATACCTTGTGGGAGTATATTTAAAAATATTATGATCAACTGTACTGGGTCTGGCTGGGATTGAACCTAATTTTCTTCATAGCAGCCTGTATGGTGCTGTGTTCTGGATTTGTGACTAAAACAGTGTTGATAACACACCAGTGTTTTGGTTACTGCTAAGCAATGCCTGCAAAACGTCAAGGTGTTTTTTTCCACTCCCAGCGACTAGCCTGGGAGTGCACAAGAAGCTGGGAGGGGACACAGCCGGGACAGCTGACCTGAACTGACCAGAGATATTCCATACCACATAATGTCCTGCTCAGCAATAAGAGCCCATGGAATAGAGGAGGAAAGCAAGATGTTCATGGTTATGGTGTTTGTCTTCCCAAATAACCATTATGCGTGCTGAGGCCCTGCTTCCCAGGAAGTGGCTGAGCATCTGCCTGTTGATGGGAAGTAGTGGATGAATTCCTTATTTTGCTTTGCTTGTACATGCAGCTTTCCTTCACCTATTAAACTGTCTTTATCTCGACCCATGAGTTTTCTCATTTTTGCTCTTCCAAATCTCTCCCCCATCCCACTGGGAGAAGTAAGCAAGCAACTGGGTAGGTGCTTAGTATCTGCCAGGGTCAACCCACAACATTAACCAACCTTTTGATTAAAACTAAAATCAAGCTTGTCTGACAAACCAAATGGCACCAGATAAAGTGTAATTTTCCATTTATTCCCTTCATCTGCCCCATGATTTAGCAGTTAGCATATGAAAGGTAACACCCCTGCAGTTCCCTGAGTCCTATTTGCCTTTGAAAGATAGCTACATCAGCTCTCTTCCAGTTACCTGAAAATTGCCTAGTCTTCCAAGAGTATTAAAAATGAACAGTTCAGGTTCAGAGAGTTCATTTCTTTTGATGCTGTTATGTTTTATATGTTTTAAAATTGTGTAAGATTTTCTCTTCGGTATTGTCCCTATTTATAGCTAGAACTAAAGTATTTTACTGTGGTTGCAAGATGCAGACATCCCACTTCAGTTTATTAACTGACTATTTACTTACTCAGAACTGAGTATTTACTCATTCTTTTCTTTTTACCAAACTTTTAGCACTGCTAGGATTTCATAGGTTCTTAATTTTTGAGTTTTACTCTTTTCAGTCTTGCTGCCTGCTCCCTTTGGTTTTCCTTATTAATTGCCCGTGTTTTCCAAGAGCTGATTTGTACTCATGTCAATTCATGCCACTATATTCTCCACTGTACAGAAGAGCCCATCCATAATGTAATACTATTCCCAGTAACAATCAAGTGTTTAATGCTATGCTGAATGAAATCAATGGACCAGCTCTCAGGAGGGAACCATGCTATAAGGAAAACTGTCAAAAATTGATGATATGTATGTGTTATCTTTAGCAGCCTTCCGTCCAGTTACTTCGTTACGGTTGTGCTATTTAAGCTGTGACAAAATTACAGTGCTATAATGCTTTCAGACTTTTTTTTCATAATTCATTAAATTAACAAAACCTGAAGTAGTTCAGACTGCGTGTCATTGCTCAGCATTACTGTTTACTTGAAGAGTTCCAACTCCTAGGGCTTTATAAACACCAAATGGAAACTGGTCCCGACCCCAAACATTTCACACAATGTTATTATGCAATTGTCTTTCTTAAGTGTCACAAGAAAAGCAGAGACACTTCATTTCTTTCAACAGATAATCTACTAAGGCACTGCACAGAATTCATTAGAAGAAGAATAGTTGTTATTGTGTGCTAGAGACCAGAGGATGCTACTGGAAAGAAATTAAGCGCAAGGATGCTACTGGAAAGAAATTAAGCACAGAAAAGCATACCAGGCAAGTGATACTTCCAAATATACCCACCCGTCTTCAAGCAGTCTTTTCAACGCTGGATCTAGTACAAAGCTGTGTGTTAACGGACTTGTTGGTATTAGCTGTGGATTTTCTCTATGTTGATGTCTCTGCATTCCTTTGCAGGTTAGTTTCTTTCCACCAGCATCCACAATTACATTGCAGTCTTAAATGTTCCAGGTGTATCAGTTGTTCTGTTGTTCCAGATCATTACTGTATTATGGAAAGCTATCTTAACAAGACAGCCTCTTTCAGCATGGCAGAAATTCATGGTTGTACTGGCTGCAGTAGTTAGTTTGCCAGAATTTCATTACAGCCCTTGCTAGTGCTTTACAAAATCCGGGACGTTCTTCAGCTGCCCTCACCCACTGGGGTAGTTCAAGCTGAATGGCATCAACGGTGCCAGAACTAGAGGAACCAAAAGTCTTTGTTATGTATCCACCACTATAATAGCTCCCATTATTTGGGCTAGGATTGGATGGAGAAGGCACACAAACATAACTGTTATTTTGTTCTTCAATATATTTACCCAAACTTCTGTTCCCTGTAACCAAAGCCTCAGAAGACACATTGACTAGCTGACTGGCCAGATGACTAATTGAGGAACACGATACAGAAAAGACACCTGAGTTAAGGGAAGTTTTTGAAAGTGTGTAACCTAGTTCTATCCACTGTTCAGGATGTGCTTGTCCATGGATATCCAGAATCAGGCCCCCTGTCATCTGCGATTTTGCAGTGGTCAAAAATCCCATGTACTCCTCCCAGGCCTGTTCTGCTTGGGAAATTCCAAAGGAGGCTTCTTCCTTTTCCCTGTTAGCATCCATCTTGAACCTCTGTAGGTGGTTTATAATGATATGTGGGAAGTAGCCATCAGCAATTTTGTTGATTTCTTCAGCAAGAGCCTGAGCCACCTCTATAGTGTACCTGTCTTGGTTGGTAGACACTTTGCATTTCTTATAATTTTGAATACTTCCAGGAAGACACTTGTAAGCGAAAAGACAAGAGGATGTCTTTGCATCCCAACAGCCAGCTTCTCGATCAGGGATGTCTTTGGGTTCCATTGACCCACCGTGTGGGACAGAGAGAATCAGGTTCATGTTGCCCACTTGATATTCTGTGAAATGATTATGACCAAATATAACCTCTTTGGTGTCAGTGGCTTTCAAAAGCAAGTATAAAATGGAAAGGAGGAGTAGATACATATTCTTCATTTGCTGCTGGAAGAATGCTGCTCAGCAATATGGAATATACCAGTACCTATATAAAAGCAAAAGACAGGTTTTAGATTACTTACAGCTAAGAACACATGAGAGACTGTTCAGCTGCTGCTGGAATAATTAGTTACTGATTAACCTATTTTAATTTTATTCCATGTAGCACAACGAAGAAGAGCATTTATATGAGAAACAAAAATGAACAGGGCACTTAGTGTGGCTAGATGTAACTGATGCAGTGTTTCCAAAAGAGAGGATTCTCCCAGAATAACAGGGCAAGGGAAATGGTAGGTTACTGGGCCTCCTTCATTTCCCCAGAAAGCACAAACAGTATTTGATCATCCTATCCGATCCCAGAGAATCACTAGATCCCAGCAAGTTATTTAAAATATTTTTTTTCCCACCAAAGCCTCCCTTTTTTTCATCTCTGAAATGTAAGAAAATTCTAACAAAATTTGATAGAACATCCATATCTCATTGACCTGTGTGAAATGTCCTTCTGTTATCCACATGGTTACAGAAACTAGAGGCTCTGTCAGCTCAGACCAGCACTGGGCTTGTCTAAAATAAGCAGACTGATAAAAATTGAGTGCTACCAAGCTCTATCTCTATGCTCCAGGCTGAGTTAATTTGATAGCATTATAGATAGGTACCAGTGAGTGCATTAAGGAGTGACTCTATTCTCTTTAGATTTCAAGTCTCCGTTCTCTTCAAGGGAGCTAAGATATTTTTAAGCCCTCACTAACTCTGCCATTTTTTGGAAAGCTGGAATTCAGCAAGACACTGACAGTGCTTTCTGATTTGAAGGCATTACATCTCTAGAAAGATCAGAGTCTTGAGTGTAACTGTGTTGGATGGATGTAAAATGAGTGAGCAAAGCCAGTGAAGAGCAGACTAAAAAAGGATACTTTTCACTTCAATGAATAAAAAAACCCCTCAATATAGGCCAGATGAGGAGTACATAAATGGATGCATTTGCAGATGAGGCAGGCTGCCCTGTTGTCTGTCCTGCCCCTATCATTATGTCACCTGCAGAAATGCAGAGGATAAGAGGAGCAGACAAGGGAGAGAGTAAGAAAGAAGATCTGCAAGAATCTCCCTACAACATCTGGCCCGAGAGCGTGTATGAGAGCAGCCAGTAATACTGAGAGGGCAGCGTGCAGTATGGAAGCACCCTCCCATCAGCCACCTACTCTAAGAAAAGGAGAGGGCAATTTCACCCAAATAATGCAGCAAAATATTGTTTTCCCGCTATGAGGGAATCCTGCTGGCTTTTTAGAGACAACCTCCACTGCGCACTGAGCTGGTCCACACTGAGGAGCCTGTACACGAAAAGCAAACATCTATCTTCCTCTCTTCTTTCTGGGCTGAAAGTCCCATGAAAGTCTGTGAACTAGAACCAGATCCCTGAGAATCTAATCTACAGTTTTCCTGCAGAGCATGCTTAACAGCTTTTTTAGTTTCTTTTTAACCTTTCACTTAAAATGTCCTTTTACTTGAGCTACTGGCTTAAAACAAGCTTTTATCCAAGTCCTTGTATAGTTCACGCTTCCCTAGATTTCCCTGAGACACAGACCTTCACCTGCTAGTTCACTGTTTGCATTACCAGAAATATTGGGGAAAGGAATATTTTCAAGCATTATTCAAAACCCGTTTTCTCAGAAAAAGAGACTGCACATGCAGAGTGTGTAAGTCTAGGAATAGCTCACCTCAGGTGCAGTGGGGCCCAGCACCAAGTTAAATAAATCAACAGCAACAACTCCCAGGTGCTGCTCACCTGCCTCAGAAGGACTCAGGTTTTCTTTGCCTCAGGCTCTCACCTAAAATATGATGACACAGCTGTTCCTTTCCCACCGCCTGCCAAACTGTTTGTTGTCATCTGCAGTAGTTTGCTTGTCTTTTTGCAATTTCTTGTTAATGATTGAATCAAGCTGTTAACGCTACTAGATCATGCCTTAAAGTTATATGGAGAGAGAGCTCTGTATAATTCCCAAACTGGAAGAAAGTCGCCACAGCACAGCTCAGGCTCTGGGCAGACTTGGAGAGTCTGGGGGAACTCAAGGACCCCAGACTGGTTTAAAGAGTTTTCTGGACAACATACAGGGGATGCAGAGGAAAAATGTTAAGTCGCAGTAATACAGGCTAGAACTGCTCTTCTGGGCTTCATCATAGCAAAACATACACCTTTCCAAAGGATTTTAACTCAAAGGGATGGTGTTCAGAGAAGCACAAAAGCACCTGCAGCTAAGAAGGAATATGCTAGAAAATTTACCTGTTTGTCTTCTTCAGCACAAGGGTGAGGTCCACATGCATAAGGAACAAAATAACTGTAACAGGCTCCAAGTTCTCTGTTGATCATAGGTAAACTTACGTTACCGTAAGGTAAAAAAAAAAAAATCCACAATATTTTAAACTAGTAGAATTTACTGCAGGACTAGTTTGAAGATTTACCTATAAAGAAAGGGAGAGAGAGTTGTTCCTGCCTCTGCACCTTCAAAAGCAAAACTGAACTGACCGTTGCACTTG
Source organism: Pygoscelis adeliae (assembly GCF_000699105.1). Lineage (NCBI taxonomy): Eukaryota > Metazoa > Chordata > Aves > Sphenisciformes > Spheniscidae > Pygoscelis > Pygoscelis adeliae. The sequence continues at coordinate 29,205 of NW_008824471.1, forward strand.
GCTTCAGCTGGGGCTCCCTCTGTCCCAGAGGCCTCTAAAGGCCAAGCTGAGCCATGCAGCTACGTGGCACAGAGGCTCCATCTGCACCTGGATGTATCATTTCACAACGAAGGATCACAAAAAGGGAAAAACTATGCACTGGTATACTAGAAGCTTAGCATGCTTTTGTTCTCTATACTGACATATGTTTCTAGAGATCAAAAAAACTTGCCACAAGCAGCACAGCCACACCAAAGGTAAGCTCAGAATAGTTAATATAATCAGGCGGCAAAACCAGTAATGCAGAGGGTTCTGAGGTTTAATGGCAAAAATGGGTGCCCTAATTCTGGTTTTTGTTTTTTGGGGTCTTCTGGGGGAAGGCTAGGAATTTTTCTGAGACTTCACTGTAGGAAAGGTGATAGGATACATCTGTTTGCATGCACACTCATCTATGCATTTGAAGCCATCCATTATCTCTTCCTGGCTGAGAAAATACATTCTCTCTACTCAGAATCATTCCAAGGCATGCCTGGCAGAGAAAAGGACTGAAACAACTGGAGATGACGGACTGAAAAGACCTCTGAGTTGAAAAATAAAGACAAAAGGACCAATTGGCAGGGTGGGGATGGGGGTATCCTTTGGAACACAGGAAGGAGGTGAAGGATCTCAACTTGTAGAATGGAGGAAATATGGCAATGTCTAATAAGAAGGCACAGAGGCATGAAGGAAAGGTAGAGAAAGATGGGGCAGACTACTGGGTTTTTTTCACAGTGAATCCACCAAGTAGAGTTAAATGCAAAAGTCAAACACAGTCCACGGTCTTCCACGATGCTTATTCAGTTTTGCATCCATGACCTGGCACGGTATGATCTCTTTTCCTGGTGTTCTCACTTACTTTGGTACTGATGTGCAGCAGCTCACAGCTACATGTTGCTGACTGACAGGATCCCATTCTGCTTCTCATTATGTATCACTTCACATTATTTTTAGTAAGGAGTGCAGATACCTAACTCATTGTCTATTGGCTGTGATAATTGGATGTACTGTCTGTCCTTTTCAATATTTTCTTAAAGATCAAATAGGCAATGCATGGGTATTGCATTGATAATGCAATATCATTATTTTGCATTATCTGATTCAGCTGATTTAAAAAATGCACCTCTTTTCCACGTCTTCTTTCAGCCTTCCCATTGTAGAGTAAATCATGAACCAGGTTCCTATAAGTTTCTACAGACAGTTATGCAAAATATTAAAAATAATTACTTCTATGTGTTTTTTGTAAATGGAAATTCCTTCCAAAAATTAAAACATTTACACACACCCCAGCAAAAAAATTGTTGGGACCTTACATGCAGACACAGGGGTTAGCGTTCTAGTACCTCTAGAAACACACTGAACTTGCAGGATTTTGAGTGTTACGGGTAATATTCCTGCATGTATGTACCCACTTGTCAACATGCAGTTGCTGTAGCTGCAAACTGTTGCTGCAAATACACATACCTGGATCTTTGCATATGAACTGAGGAAAATGCTTTTTGATGGTAGATACGTGGTGAATTTTGAAAAAAAGAAGCAAAAATTGCCACTAGGCCCTGAGATACTTGGTCTTGCTTTGACAAAAGTCTCACAAACTTCAGAGGGGCTTTGCTTGGATTTGCGATTGTACTACAAATAACACTCCTCCTTGGCTTAATTCTCCTATATATCCCTACCTTAGCACTGAGAAACCTCTGATGAGTAACAAGACTGCCAAGGGAGATTTCACAGCATTAGTGCATTATACAAATGTTGTGTCCATATACTCTTAACCACAGGAAGACATTGTTTCTTATGGGTACTCAAGATGAATGCAGTCAGCGCTAGGTGATTAGAGAAACATTTAAAGTTTCAGAGACAGTCAGTGACTGGGTATTATGTCTGTAGCTCACACATCCTCATATTGACAATGTGTACAACAAAACTTTTCTATGAAGGTAACTAGCAATTTGAAATATAACTCTTCTGTATTGTAAAGACCAAGGAAGACTGCATTTTTCCCTGCTTTCAGTACATCCATAGCAGAGCACAAGCTATCGAGACAAGGCACTGTAGCAGGCTTGTGTGAGGATCTGAGGCTGCTGACAAACATAGGAATAGATTAGATTGAGATGGCTGAAGCAGTGACTGCCTCAGGCATTTGCTCTTCTGCCTTCCTGGAAATTGTTGTTCTCTGAAGGAGAAGAGCGTGGCTGGTGAATCAGCTGCTAGTTAATAACAAGAACTAAAAGAGATGTGTTACATACCTCTTAGCACTCTGGAAGGTAGACTGGTTACTGAATAATTGTCGTGATCCATACTATTGATTTGGAGCTTCCTTGACTTGTTTCATTCTGTTACAGTTGGTCATCTGCTTTAAATTGTTTGACATAATTTATGATCCCTGTTTAGACTACTGGAGTTTTGGTAAGCTACAGATTATTAAGAAAGGAGGAACACACTCAGTATACACTGTCAGATAAATACAGCTAATAACGCTGAGCTTCACAAAGACTTTCAATAACCGACAGCAATTAACTCTGTTAGCTAGTACCATTCTCACGCATCAGAGTGCATGTTGCTCAGCATATTTCTTGTGGAACAACTTATGAACGCAGATAATACAAATCTTTTACCAAACCTACATCCTGTCACTAGTATCTATGTTTATAAATGGGTAAGACTAGTCCCTAAGTGGAAAATTTGTGAATTTTGTGGAGCCTGTGCAAAAGCAGCGAACTGCTAAACATGGCAAGTTAAATGCCATGCAAGTTAAACTGCAGGAGCAGACTCCCAGGTCTGTACCTCAAAGGCCTCTTTGTAGCCCTAGAGAGAGAGATGAAATGTATTACCAGAAACATCTGAAAATAGTCTTAATGATACTGAAAATAAACTCATTAGGTGCAAGATAGCAGTATGTGATTATTCCACAACCTCTTTTCTTGCCACCACTTCGATCTTATTTCCTCCGAAGAGAAAACCATTAGGTAAAGTGTAACTAGTCACAGTGCCATTATTCCACTTGGAATCTGCTCAGGCTAATGCTTCCACCTTAAAAAAATCTGTTACCTGGATATGAGAACAACGTTCTCTCAATTCAGGCTATGTATCGGTTGATTAATAAGCAGGCGGAAGGACTGCCACTTATTGAGCCACCCGTGCCACATCCAAGCACACGTGAGTTTCCATTAGAGGTCTACAAGGCTGTTCTTTACTGGGCACAGTTTGATTTCATCACAGGTGCAGCTGTAGACAGAAAGGACCACTGGAGGGAAAAACACACATGTAACAGGCAAGTAGGGGCAGGAGAAAAGTAGTTCTGTTGGCAACAGAGTTAACGAAGCCTCATTTCCTGCCCCCCTCCCTCAGTCTTCCTGATTTCCAGATGAGGGAAACCATTTCCTTTAGTCAGGGAAGGATAGACAAAAATCTACTTGCAAAAAGCAGGTTTTCCAAGTCTAGGTATATTCCCTGCCCACGTGTCAACTTCACATCTAGAGGAGACGAGAGAGTGCCCCAGGCTCACCCCTTTCTGTAGCTTTCATGCAAAGGACAGCCTGCACTGATCGTGATTTGTAAATCATGATCTATATGTCTGCATGATCAGGGCAGCAAGACCCTAGGGCGCTCCGTGGCATGGATCAAAGGTTAAGTTCTGTAGGCTACCACGGAGTAATGCCAAGCACAAGTATAAATTGGGAGAGGGGTGGCTGGAGAGCAGCCCTGCAGAAGGGGATCTGGGGGTGCTGGTCGACAGCAGGCTCAACATGAGCCAGCAGTGTGCCCTGGCAGCCAAGAGGGCAAACCGCATCCTGGGGTGCATCAAACACAGTATAACCAGCCGGTCAAGAGAGGTCATTATCTCGCTGTACTCAACATTGGTGCGGCCTCACCTTGAATACTGTGTGCAGGTCTGGGCCCCACCATTTAAGAAGGACGTGAAGGTCCTTGAATGCATCCAGAGGAGGGCAACAAAGCTGGTGGAAGGGCTGGAAGGAATGTCCTATGAGGAACGGCTGAGGACTTTGGGCTTGTCTAGTCTGGAGAGGAGGAAGCTGAGGGGCGACCTCATTGCTCTCTACAGCTTCCTGAGGAGGGGACGTGGAGAGGGAGGTGCTGAGCTCTTCTCCCTGGTATCCAGTGATAGGACGCGTGGGAATGGTTCAAAGCTGCACCAGGGGAGGTTTAGACTGGACATTAGGAAGCATTTCTTTACCGAGAGGGTGGTCAGACACTGGAACAGGCTTCCTAGAGAGGGGGTCAATGCCCCGAGCCTGTCAGTGGTTAAAAGGCATTGGGACAAAGCCATGATTCTATTCTATTCTATTCTATTCTATTCTATTCTATTCTATTCTATTAGATTCGATTCTATTCCTCTCCTCATTTTTATTAATTGTACAGAGTATCTTCAAGACTTCTAGCCCTTTGTCAAATTACATGAAAATAGTGTAATTATATGTATGGGTTCAACATTTATTGCAGGTACACATTCAGGCAAGAGGCATGAAGCATGTACATCTTCTTTCCTTAGAAGAACAGGCTGAAAAAAGGCAAGTCCCAAATGCATTATCTATTAAGAAACAAGTGGAGACTAAAGTAGAAAAGAGTGTGCCCCCAGCCAGGAGATCCAGCTGTGACCCCCTCGATGTCCCTGCCCCTTGGGTGCAGTGACTCTGTCCTTTGTGCCTCCCACTGTGTCGGAGACCCCTGTGGACTCACTGGGATGGGAGGAGACCCTGTATTTTAGGATAGGGAGCACAGCTGGAGGAGTCAAGAGAGAAGCCTCCTACCTGCTCCCTCCCTTCAGCCATTACTAATTTGGAAGCGGGGGCTGTAATGAAATTCCAGCCTCTTTCGAGGCTGATTAGCCCTGGGGAAAAAAATCTAAAGACACCATCCTCCCGCAAAATGGGTTGGAGAGCACTTTATTTTCAACACCTTTCAAATGTCCTTGTTCTGCATTCTCTTTTCAGTCTCACCTAATGTCCTGTAGTGAAAACTAATACTGAAGCAAGCAGAAGGGATGGGGACCTGAGCAGGACATGAGCTTTATTCTCCTTTTCTGGCAAAATGGCCAAAAGCAGCGGGGTGTTAGAGACACAGATGAGAGAGCGCTTTCTGCTATGCTATTTCTCAGTGACTAGCAACTAAAGAGGGTTGTCACTTCTTACCAAGGAGAACTCTTCAGAATGAGTCTGTGCCTGGCACTACAGCAATTTAAACATTTTTGTTTAAATTATCCACTTTTTCAGAATTTTTGGAATATGAACAAGTGGACAGCCTTCCTCCTAGACACTGATACATACCTTTGTTTTCATGATGAACATCAGTAGGAGACTGCCCGCGGGTGCTCCTTCTTATAGCTGAGAATTACTGCTTGGGCAGACAAAGCAAACTCAGGGAACTCACAGCAAAAGAACAGACAACTAAATCAAAATGTTGGCAACACATCATGATGGCAGAGAGCAGGTTTCCACTGGCAGTAAGATGGGAGGGGATCACACAAACTATGCCTCCACCCATTTCCACGGGATTACTCATGAGCAGCTTGTTTTTGCTATTCACTGGCAACACGCGGATTAGTGGTCCTTTGCCTTCACTGGAAAAATCCAGGACACAAAGAGAAGGTCAGATGATCTTGGCACCTCCAGCCAAGCATGCTGTTGACAGACATCCGTTTCAAATATTACTTTAGCTGGGGTTGAGCTCAATGAGTTTCACAAGGTATTATTTGGCAGAGCTGTGTTCCCTTCACTGCAACATTCTGATGAAGAAGCTGATGGGCACAGACCTTACCAAAGCAGTAAGGTTTGCACAGGAAGGGAATGCCACATCACCCTCACAGACCTCTTCCCTGGGAAACGAATCCAAGAGCTGTGCTCACCCAGCAGTGAGCAGATAGGAACTGTGACCAGCCTAATGAGGTTACCTGGGATTCTGATGCAGGAAATTAATATGGCTTTTCTTCTGTTCCCTTCTGTACCTGTCAGGGGCTGAAGCCTGCGAACGGCATTAGCATTTAACAGAATAATTTGATAAGTGAGATACCGGTCACATAAATCGTGCTCTTGGCCTGGACTGACTGAAGCAGATGACAGTTGCAATATTAACTAGATAATCCAGGTTTTTAGTGACTTCACTAACATTATTGATACAATAGTTTCCTAATAAATGAGGAGCTTTTAAGTACATTTCCTCTGCTACTAAATATAGTTTTAAGGATGTTTTCCTCTAGACTTTTCTCAAGTGTGTGCGAGTGTGTACTTGAGTTTGCTTGTGCTATTAAGGCCTGGCTTCTCAGCTAAGCTAAGAAGAAGTGTGAAAATATGCTGTCCATAAATGGAAATTTCAATAAAAGGCAGATAAAGGGTACAGTAAATGTAATACTGCTACCTATCAGAAAGAAATCAAATTTCTTTTCTAACAAATTGATTAAATGGTCCAACTAACTGCCAGGCAGACTTTCTGAAATAAAAGTGATCAAATTCTTAAGCAGTGAAGACAATATAGAAGCAATAATAAGGAATTCACTGACATTTTGGAAAAACTAGTATAAACCAGACACCTGATCTACTAATGTCACCATAGCTGATGCTCTGACTGTGAGCTTCAGCAAAGTGCCAGTTTTCATTCTGAGTATTCTAATCTACCCTGTGAAGACAATTCCAGCAGTGCCAGACAACGTAGGGAAGGAAGTTTACTAAAAACCTGTAAGATGTCCTTGTCCATTGTAGTGCATAGTGAGGACAAAATTAATTTTGCTTTACCTTGACTGTGTAAAGGTTAGTTGTCTACATCAGACCTAGTGATCCCACTTCCTCTCTATAGTCAGTGTTGAGAAAGAAGCAGTTCTAGAGGTACTTCAGCACACTTATCTTGGGCACCTACCTTAAATTTCCATTAGGCATCAACTGGGCAATACTCTGTATAGCTCTTCTTTTTTATTACATGACAGAAAACAATTGTAAAGGAAACAAAATGTTTCTGCTACACTTTCTATTTCCAGGTCTGTTTGTAATGTATTCTGCCAGTCACTATTACAAAACTGCCCAAGGAAATGAAAAGCATACAACAGGGATTTGGCATAGTAATTTCTAGTCTCAGCAAATTCTCCAGATACACGAGCCACCTGTGAAAGGAAAGGATTGTGTATGTTATTATAAGCCTTGTACCTAATCACACCGTGGTGCTACTTCCCAGTTTCATCTGGTATCTACGGGAAATAAAACTGCAATACTATACAGTATTCTTCAAAGGAATAACACACCGAAGTGTTACCATCTGACCACTTCCTTCCAACAGACACTGCTGAGCTTGAAGAGCAGCGTCTTTAGCCCGTTTAAGTCAAGATAGCTCTACTGAAACCAACAAAGCCTTTGGCTCATTGTATAAAACTTCCATTATTTCATAGAAGTTACGAGATGTAATGAAGGCAGGTCATGGATAATCAGGCTGAAGACATTTGTAACAGAGTGAATGTTAATGCGTATCATGCTAACTCTTCAGCTCCAAGGTATCCGCCCTTTCAGATTAAGGAATCGAAGAGGAAAATCTGAGCTGGGCAAGAATTCTGTAGCTCTGGCTTCCTTCAATGCAAGTTCCTTGGCTCCAGTGCTTCTGACTCCGAGGTTCACCTTATGACTATTTTTAATGTAATCTACAGAAAACAGTCAAAAGTAGATTTAATTGAATTGCACATGACATTTTGAGTGATACGGATATATTATATTGTCTACCCTGATTATTGTTCTTCCCATGAACACAGCAGTTTGAGGGAAAAAGAAATGTCAGAATTGATATAAGAACATAATCTTAAGAGAAGCAATCCTAATCCAAACAGAATTCTAATTGCAATTGAATTTAAAACTTCTGGAGCATGTCAAACATGGACAGAATCATGGAGTGAAAAAAGAATCAGTGAAGAGGAATTTAATCAATATTTTCAGCTTTAAAACATCTTATGCTGTCACCGTGGCCAAATTATTTCTATGCATTTCTCAGGGCACACACAATGTTCTTAAGAAGTTATAATTCGGATGTGCTCTTTTCAAAATGCATTGAATTTAAGCCTTGCTGTCCACTGTCTGGAAACATTGCTTTTCTGCCCTGCTGTCTGAGTCATCCGTGTAACGGAGTCAAAATATCAAAAGAACTATACAGACTTCAAAATGGCAAGCAGAAAAATAAACTGTTACCTGGTAGATATCAGCCTAGATACATTTCTCACTGCAATTTTTGTTTTAATTTAAGCAAGCATACTTTTATGTTAACGAACAAGAAAAGGAAGCTTTACTACGTATTTCAAACTCAAAACTCATCAACTGCTGATCATTTTCCTCCAGACAATCCATTTTTCACTTGTAACTTGAAATCTTTGCAGTGGACCGGCAGTACTAAATCTCAGATGGCTTGGGTTGTGGCTAACGTGACTGGCGCTGGCCCTGATGTGGGAAATGTAACTGTGTGCTCTGACCAGCCCACTGCTAGAGGGCTGTTTTCTTCACTTCCACGTCTGGCTGGGCCTTCTGGAGTGCGAGCAGGATCTCATCAGGACACACCAGACATGTCACACAAGGATAAGCCCACTCTAAAGTGAATTTATGCTATTGCATTTATACTAGTTATTGCATTTATGCAATATTTATTTATGCTATTTATGGCATTTATGCTATTCCATGAGGCCTGGAGGGACGTGTACATTCATGTTGCTCAGGAATGGAAAACCTATACATAGAAAAAAGTCATTTCCTGTTTGTAATTACAAACGTACCAGCTATTCAAACTCTGTGAAATTTCAAGCAACGTACTACATTTGATTCCTCTTCATCTCTACCACTTTTCCTCCGTTCGAAGACAGTACTATGATTTCTCAAACTCTCTTCATAGAGACAGACATTTACTCATATCAGAATTCAAACACCAGCTTCACACATCTCCACTAATAGCAGCTTAATAAAGCAGTTAGACATCATGCTTTCTTTTTTAGTTACAGAAAATCAGTAAATAAAAACACCTACTCCAGTGCAGTGGTAATTTTTATTCTAGTGTTGGCAAGACTTCTGGTCCAGCGATCTCATTACTTGCAGCTGGAAACATGCACACACCCTTGTATTTGTTCCAGTCTTATCTGAGGTTTTTATGAGTGCGGAGAAAATTTGCATAATTCAGTATCGCATGCATAGTCTGACTTTTGTTCTAATTCTCTCCCCATTCTTTACTGAGTTTCTAGACTGCATTTGTTCTCTTTAGCAATGTATGAAGACATATTTCCTGAGGACAAGAAACATCAGGAGTAAGATCAATCTGAGACTGTTCTAGGTTCCAGCGTGTGTGTTGCCAGTAGGAAGAAATTAAGGTTGGCACTGTAGAGTCCCTTGTCGTCCTAGTCTGTGGTATGTGCTATGTTGGCTATCAGGCTATGGTTCACTGTGTTTAACCTGTCAAACAGGCAGAATAAGGTAGTGCAACAGATGGTTAAATAGGAACTCAATCCCATCCATGACATGTCCCCAAACGTTAACTAGATCTGTGAAGCAAAAATGTTATTTGTATGCCTTTTTGTGTATAGTTGGACTATTCTTGTAAAACTCCCTTGTGCACCACTTCAAATTTCAGTATGTGGTATGGATGTTCAGGGCTTTTTTAAATTAAAGCAGTTATAGTAGTTTGTAAATACAGATTTAAAATTCTACCCTTGACCATCAATTCTTAGCTCAACCTCAGGGTTCCACTGCTGTAACATCCATCCCCCACCTCTTTCTTTGCAGTCAGTGACCTGCTTCCACTCTCTCCCTCCCCACTCGCTGGGTTAGCTACAGGACTCAGTCCTTTGTCCTGCCAAAATTCTGTCATGCCTTTTGATTCCAGTATACTTGATGATTATCGTTTTCATGTTCATTGTTGTTACCCATGTGCTGTCTTCAACTGCACGTCATGGATCCTTTGCTGTGACCGAACTGATCTGGAGCAATCACTGTGAAGAATATCGTCAGAAATGGATTGTTCAGTATGACTGTCATCTCAAAATGACTCATTCAGAATACAGGTTACAGCAATAGTACAATCTGATGGTTACTGTATTTAAGTTCCTTATTCGTATCTCTACTTAGACCAGTACCTTTTACTTACTGGTGTTTAGCTTCTTTACATATAAATATTGTAAGGAAGCAACAGACACAAATACATTCTTACTCCTATGGTGGTCTCTCTGCTGGTTTTGTTGGGTTTTTTTTAGTTGATAACTACCTGAAAAACTTTTCTATATACCATATTTAAAAGACGTGTAGATGAGGTGCTTAGGGGCATGGTTTAGTGGGCATGGTGGTGTTGGGTTGACAGTTGGACTCGATGATCTTAGAGGTCTCTTCCAACCTTAATGATTCTATGATTCTATATATAGGGTATAGATGTGACCAGACAGCAAGGATAAAAAGAAAGAACTGAAAATAAATGCTGAAGACTATGACAACACAATCTTCCCGGGACGTTGACCATAATTTTCTCCACTAGCGACTTAGTGGTTACAGAAAACTTGCATTAGGCAGTATTGCCAACACTAAGCTTTCAAACACAGGCGTGTTAGTCCCAACATAAGGAAGCAATGTTTTCCATTTTTCTACACTTTACTGAGAGACAGCAGAACTGAATTTGGCACGGGACGTGCTGACTCAATGCTACCGCGCTGAATCTATTTCAGCGTATTAAATGTATTTTAGTATTTTTGCAGATGCTCGAATTAGCTGCACTTCCTTTGCTAGCAGCAGATTTCACGGTTCACCCTTCAGTGCCCCGCCCCCTCGGAACCCCTCGCCCCAGCACTT
>NW_008824471.1:40778-67405 GCF_000699105.1 Pygoscelis adeliae
CCCGTCCCCGCGGGCTGCGCGCACCTCTGGCTTAAAGGCTTTACGTCCCTTCGGACGGCGGAAAGGAGCTTCGGCTGCGCAGGGTGCGTGGTGGCACTCGCAGGGGCTTCTCGTGCCTCTGGTTCAGCCCAGCACCCTCTCTGCAACCTGAGCTGACGTTCCTTGTGCGAAGATGGAGACTCAGCCTTGCGCTCACGCTTTCCGTTTTCCCGACTGCAGCTTAAGCAACATCATGGGGATTCAGGGCCTACTCCAGTTTATCAAGGAGGCTGCCGAGCCTACCCACGTGAAGAAATACAAAGGGCAGACGGTAGCTGTGGACACCTACTGTTGGCTGCACAAAGGCGCTTATGCTTGTGCTGAAAAGCTGGCCCGAGGAGAGCCAACGGATCTGTAAGTCTCTGTTGCATTTCGGCCTCGGCCCTCTGACAAGTTAAAGTTTTGTGAGCTTGACATTTCTTGAGCTAAAAACAAAGTCAAAGCAGTTTCACTTTGTACTTTTGCTTCTCAATTCGCAGTCCCAGTTGTACTTTTTGGAAATGGAAATGTTGGCTGTAAGTCAATAGCTTTCCAACTGTGCAAAATAAATACTGAAGTATATATTGGGGGGAAAAAACTCTCTAAAATATTTTCTGTTAAAACACCAACGGTTAGGTGAGTTCGTTTTTTTCCAGCGTGTCTCGCTCTCAATTATAATCTAATCTCTCTGATGAGATTCTGTAGATGCAATTCATACGTTTAAAATTTAGTATCACTTTCAGGAACCTTATTTGTACAAAGTAATAGTTTGTAAATACTGCTGTGACAAAAGTGGTAATGATACCGAGGAATTCTGATAGATGTGTTGTGCTCTGAATAAGGTGTAAGTTTTTTTGCTTAACACTATATTTTTAGTAAGAGTAGCTTTTCTAATGTAACATGGATTTTTCACTTACACAGTTATATTTCTAAGGAAGGAAACCAACAGAAATTGTGGTTGTATTTCAAGTTCAGCTCTGGAGCTTAGGTCAGATTTGCGTAAGTTCTTGCCCATCTCTGGAAAATGGGGTTGAACTCTTGTTTTAGATTGGATATAGTTTTAAATGAAGATTAATCTTCATCTTTTCAGAAATAAAGCTACGCTGGTTAGTCTAGATCAAACTTCACTTATGAAATTTTGATTAAATGTTTGATTGGAAGCAAGAAAGAGTTAGTCCGCAAACGGGTTCAAATCTTTAACTCCTGCTTCTGTTGATATGAAGAACTGTAGAGTTTCATTCAACCCTGCTACCTGCCTTTGGAGGTGGTGGAGATCCCTTGGAGTCCTGAGAACAGGATGCATCCCAGTTGAGAAAGAAATTGACTGGCAGGAGAAACATTAATAGTCATAGGAAACTTTGGAGTGGTTGAATTTAACTACATGAATATTTTATGACCAAATCTTGTTTCCACGCGCATATGATCGCTGATCTTAGACTGGCACTTTAACTATAGTGTAGAGAGTCCTTTCACACTTTAAAATTCATCTGAATTGAGGTATTATATAGCTACAATCCTATTTGCTCCTGTCTTTCAAAAGTCACAGTTATTTTTCAGTTATGTTTTGTAGCTCTAAATCCAGTTTCTTCAGTGCTCATATCCTTAGAATCTAAGTGCTCCTAAGTCCCACTCTCCTTCCCTTCCCTGCCCCCTGCTAAACGTTGCTCTTGCTGTTTTAAACAGTGTCCTTAGAAGAAAAAGAAAAAAGAAAACCAAAACCAAACTTGAGTTTGTTTGGTTTTTTTTCATTGAGCATCATTGTAATGCACTTAGTGTTTACAGCAGCTATTAGATTTTAGTTCTGTGCTGCTGATTGAATGATCTCATACAGATCTGTAGAAATAACATGTAAGGAGATTAGAGGTCCAAGGGAGTACATAAAGTCTGGAATTCCCTACAAATATTTTACTAAGGGACAGGCTTGGAAGGCAGTGGAGGATTGTCTCCTGGTCCATACACCATCTTCACTGTTAGTACAGTTTGGGGAACTCTCCTGTCTTTTGGAATGTTTTCAGTACTGTGCCTGTATTTTTAGTAAGGGAAGATATATTCGCGTGTCTGTCCATAGCATGTATCTACCATCCGGAGAAATGAGTGGGTAGTTCCACAAAGAGAGGTTTAGTACCCCATCGCTTCTCCAACTCTACAAAAGTGCATTTAGTCTGCCTTTCACAAGGCTTCGGGGAAAGATAATGTACTATGCTCGTCTGCCTCCTGTTTCCCTGGCCGTTATGAATTGAGTTGCTGAAACTAAAAAGATGATCCATGGTATAACTTGCAAAGTTTTTGGCAGTGTTGAATCCTAATGTAGCAAAATCAAACTGAATTGTACTCGAGTTATTTTATTTTGTGTAGGAGTAGGGAGCAGTCAGTCCAGTTCTGAGTTGGGAGGTGGTGCATTTCTCTTGTGTTTTAAAAAAAAAAAAAAGAAGACATTCAAGTGTTCTTACTCTTTATGTGATGCTGGGGAAAAATATATGGCCCATTAAGATCCCTGAACTTAGTTAGTGTTAGTCCTAAACTTACAGTTCTCCTTTCCTGCAAACAGAAAATATGCAATAGACTTGTGCTTCACAATAAAGTTTATCTTTCTTTTCTTATTTTTGTTATTGTTGAAACAGTTATGTAGCTTTCTGTGTGAAACTTGTTGATATGCTCCTCTCATTTGGAATTAAACCAATTTTGGTATTTGATGGATGCACCCTACCTTCTAAGAAGGAAGTGGAAAAGGCCCGACGAGAGTAAGTACTGAACTGCATTGATTTGCAAGCAAAGCAGTATGTTTAATACTACAGTTCATTTTCAAAGTTGGAAAACCTCAAACTTCAGCTAGGTAGTAATCTCTGGTAACCTTTCCTGCAATGTAGTGTTATTTCATTTAATTTACATTTAAAAATCATACAAACCTCTTCTTAGAGGTTTTATTCCAAAAATAGAAATGCACTTCATAAATGAAAGCACTTTTATAGAGGAAGGAAGTAAACCTCTGAGCATTAGTTCCTGTAACGTATTAAAGGCTTTTAGTTTACCCGCCCTTGTGATGTCTGGACAAAAATATTTCTTCCCAATATAATTTTATTTTAAAATAACACCACCTTCCTCATCTTTCTCTACAAATAATCAGATAAACTTGTTTCAGGTTTGGATTCCCTATATAATGGGACTTCTCACTGATGTGGTGAGAATTTTTCACTAGTGATTTTTATTTATAAATTCTCATGGGACATATGCTTCTTTCAGCATAGAGCAAACAATTTCCGATATTTGAAATGAAGTAAATGATGCCTTCTGTCCTCTCACCCAATAAGTATCTAATGTCAGATACTCCCAAATTCCATTAAATCTTTTTTACTGCAACCTGGGAGTGGGTGCATCTCTTCTTTTACACTGCTGATTTCAGTTCCTGAGTTGTCACTGTTTTCTGAGAAAACATTGTAAATTTCAACATGCCAATCTAATTGTCCTTGTCAATACAATGACTTAGTCATGTTTTAAAAAATTACGCAGTAGAACAGATGGGGGAACTGTTCATCTGCAAAACAACTTTTTTTTTCCCCCCTCCCTTTCCTACCTGTCTCTTAGTCCTTTCTGCTACTTGTTCCTCTAAGTGAAAAATAATCTGAGATCTGGTGGATGTTTTTGTTTATCTTTCAGGAAGCGTCAAGCCAGTCTTCTGAAGGGGAAACAATTGTTGCAGGAAGGGAGACTGTCAGAAGCTAGGGAATGTTTTGGGCGCAGTGTAAATGTTACCCATGTTATGGCTCGTGAAGTTATTAAAGTAAGTTGTCAATCCTGTTGATACTGACAGTTTTTAAAAAAAAATCTACGCAGTAGGTAGCATGTCTTACTCTGCTTTTGTATGGCTACATCACTAACTCTTCAATGTAGGCAAGAAAAATATTCTCCCCTCCTTAGTCTCCAATTGTCCTGCATACATTGGATTAGTTAGGCACAGTTAACAAACTTTAACTTCACTTCAAGTTTGTTATACCCAGTTGTATAAGTACTGATGATGTGTCAGTTGAAATACATCTCTTCTTACTGCTATGAACTGACTTTGATAACACCAACAGTTTTACTTTTGCTGCACAAAATCTAAACACCTTTTTTTTTTTTTTTTTTTTTTATTTCCCCCTCCCCTTGGCTAGCTCCTGATAATAGACTACTGAAAAAATTTTGACTGCTTAAAAGCCTTTCTAGCAGCTTTTTGCTATCCTTCTGCTGCAGTCATGAGATCTTTATTGAAATAATATTACATTTGTTCTAGCGCTGTTTTCCTTTGTCCAGAATACAGCTTGCATGAGTTTGAAGCTGGCACTTGTGGTCAGATGCAGTGAACATAGTGTTACAGGCCAGCACAGGAAAGGTTGTTTTTGTAAACTAGTCTGTGTAGGTCTAAACTGCTTGAAACCTTGAGTTTTGAATATGAAATACCGGGCATTAATGGGGGTGGGTGGGTGTGTGATTAAAAAGATCACGGTTTCAGTTTTTTAAGGTAGAGGTTCTTATGCTTTCAGATGTCTTAAGGTAATCACTGAAAATCGATGCAAAGTATTTGTATGCTTCTTGTTTATGTACAGGCTGCACGAGCCCGGGGAGTTGATTGTATTGTTGCTCCTTACGAAGCTGATGCTCAGTTGGCTTATCTTAATAAGATTGGCATGGTTCAAGCTATAATTACAGAAGACTCTGATCTTTTAGCTTTTGGATGTAAAAAGGTATGGAAGAAAACACTAATAGCCCTTTACCTCTCACTGATATCTTAAACAGAGTTTGAAGTTGCCAAATGTGTTTGGTGTATGGATTTACTCTTCTACAGTAAGTGGAGGAAACAGAAGAGATGAGAATAATAGCACTCAGCCTCTGTTGTTTCCACTAAGTGCAACAAACTAGCTTATATGGGTGAAAATTATTGGGTTTGCTTCCTCTTAATTTCCAGGTGTTTCTGAAAATTGACAAGTTTGGAAATGGACTAGAGATAGATCAAGGTCGACTAGGAAACTGCAAGCAGCTTGGAAATGTATTTACAGAAGAGAAATTCCGCTACATGTGTATTCTTTCTGGTTGTGACTACCTCTCATCAATTCATGGAATTGGGTTAGCTAAAGCGTGCAAGTTACTAAAATTAGCCAACAATCCAGATATTATAAAGGTAAACTTGGTTTCGCTTTGCTTGTTGGCTTCTTGGGAGCCTATGTCAGTATATATGAAACTAACACTGAATTGAATATTTGAGGGGTCTTGACTTCCTCCATTTTAAGGAGAATGCTAAAAGAAGTATTGTCATCTGTGCTTTAGAAAGATGCTGAGCTAAACTTACTCAAGTGTTGAAGCTACTATGTATTTAATGAAATACACCGAAGTAAACTTAAATAAAGAATTGTTCTAATCCTCGAAGGGCATATTCTATTTGAGGAGAGATGTAATTTTTTGTAAGGCCCTGGATATTTTTTTTCCCCCTCATTACCTGCTCTTTCTTCTGTTTTTGCAGATTAGTTATTGGAACTGCTGATTGAACTCTGTTACTTTTGCATAAGTACACTTTTATCTGTATGGGGGAGGGGCAGGGATTGGGAATCTTGTCTGATTATTTTATTTGGAGAGGAGGAGAAACTCTTGCCTCTAGCAGCATGATAAACTTGATCTTCAAAAGAACATAATCTGCCTTCTGTGAAACTGGAAAATGTAGAGGTCAATGAATTAGTAGGAACTTCTTTTAAGAGTGGTGCAGTAACAATAGATAGGGGGAGCTACAAGATCAATATGTAGTCTTTTGTGATGAGTAATGGAAGGGGGAGAGAAATCTGATTAGTTTTGCTTTTTTCCTATCCTAAAAACACCCACATATTGCTTATGTGTTCTGATAATATGAATGATAAAATTTGATATGCATTAGTTTTAACAGATATGCTTTAAGGAGATGCTCTGTATTTTTATTCAGATTTTTGTATTTATTTATGGGACAAGAAGTATTTATAAAGAGTTGAATTGTGTTATTTATGTGGTTGTAAACAACTTGAGAGTGAGAAAATAATGTACAAAACTTTTTTCCTTCCCCTGTTTAAGTTGAATCTGCTTGTTGTAACAGGACACACATTCTACACTTAATTACAACCAAAGATACTTAATAATTGAAAGGTATTTAATCTTTTGTGTAACTTCTTTAAATGAAACAGCTAAGCAATCTTTTTTTTTTTGACAGGTTATTAAGAAAATGGGGCAGTACTTGAAGATGAATATAACAGTGTCAGAAGAATACATACAGGGTTTTACACGAGCCAATAATACATTCCTTTATCAGTTAGTTTTTGATCCTGTCAACAGAAAATTGGTTCCTCTGAATGCATATGGGGATGATATTGATCCAGAAACACTAATTTATGCAGGACGGTATCCTTTGTGTTGAAACAGCAGAGTGGGGAAATAAGGGTGAGCAGATGTGGTGTCTCACGCTTTTCATTGCATCTGTGGTCTAGTTATATTTTTCATTTCATCTCTGCTGTTGACTAAAGCCTGGCTTTTCTGCAGTCTTAGAAAGTGGGTTTTTTTCTTTTCTCTTTTGCTCTGATTTTAATTAATAAAAAACAGTTCAGGGGTAACTGAGTGACCTATCATTGACATATCATTTTAGGCAGAAGTTATTGATTTTATTTTTTTTTCTTTTTATAAAACAACTTGTTAAATACAGGTTATATTTAAACTGTGTGAGTCACTTTACAACTGTCTTTTAATTTCTGCCTGTGTTAAGTGTGTTATCTCTGCCAGTTTAATTCTTGCAATCTGTGTTCAACTCGTTCCCTAATCTAAGCATTTCCTGTTTTACCAGATATCTCTTCCTATAGAACAAGTAGCATTTTGCCACATTTGTGCAGCATAAATTTCAGCATGGAAGATTAGGAAAATGAAGAAAGAGAGGGGACTGTTGAAGTAGTTACTAGCTTCGTATGTTCTTCAAGCCACCTAATCTCTGGCATTTCCAGAAATTAGGAAGGAGAAAGCTGGTAACTTTCCTGCCGATGATTGAATGTTTTCCTTTTGACTTCCGTGACTTGCCAAGCACTGCAGATCTATTACAATTGCTGTTGCACCAGATTGAAGCCATGAGTAGTAGTATTAATGCTTTTGGTTAATATTCTAGCAATGCTTTTTACAAAATGTGTTTCCCACAAAAATGGGAAACAGCTAGTCTAACTTTCATGCTACAGTTCTTGAAAATTAATGTAATATTCAGATATTTTCCTTTAATATGATGGGAACAGACATTTTGGTGATGGTACTGCTTTTCAAATTGCCATTGGCAACATTGATATCGATACAATGGAACAAATTGATAATTATAACCCTGACACTGCACAGGTAACATCTTTGTTCTGAAGTTACATATTAAGATTTTTATGTGGGTCTGAACATTCATAGAAAAATATGATTGAATGTTATCTGCAACTGACTTGGCAGTGAAAGCTATTCTGCTATTACAGAAACTGTATGCTCCCACACCCGTATTTCTCATTCTTTGTACAGGTAAAATCTTGCTTTCCGTGGCATATTTGACTTCAATGTTTATTTTACTTTCAGACATTTTTGATAAGTCCTTAATACTATTGACAGAAGTAACTGATTTGAAAAGAAAATTCTCAGAGATTTGGATTTCTTCAGGGTATATAACTCTGAGGAGAGTATTTTCCCAAATTAGATGTTCTGAATAGAAATAAAATTTTAACTTTTAATTTTGTCTAAGATGAGCAGTTAATCACTTGCGCCATATTGGAATGAAGAAGTCGTGGCAGTGCAAAAGAAAAAGGATTTGTATGAGAAATGTGGGAACAAAAAAGAAAATGTTTGTGTAGAGTATGTCACTAGTTGTTGTGCAAATGTCAATGTCCTTATATGCTAAATCAGGAAATCATATGTAGAAGGCAAAATTATAAACCTATGTCTTGTTTTTTTAAAATTTTTTTTGTAGCCTGTGCAGCAGAGAAGTTGGTGCTGGAATGACAGACATGCTAATCACGTAAATAGCATTTGGAGCAGAGAGTACAAGCTTGGCCCTAATGCAGATACTGTTCCTCATAAAATGCACTTACTAGAGAAACCAACAACCAAAGGCATGGAGAAGATAATTAGTGTTAAAGGGCTAAAACTTCCAGGCAAAGAGCCTTTGGCAAAAAGGCCAAGGAGTGGTATGTTTCTGTTAAAATAAGTATATAAATAACAGTAGAAGGCTGTGGGGAAAGAAAGGATTTTTTCTTGGACTTGATGGCATGAGATTTTAGATGCCTAACTCCAACTTTTATTGTCTGTATTCTGTTTTCAACAAGCTGCAAGAGTAATGAGCCATAATATTAAAGCCTATGTAACGATTAAGGGTGGCAGCAAATTTTCAGCAGCACTTGATTTTAACTTTCTTTAATTTGCTATAAAACTTCATTGTTTTCAATTTTAAGTTGTCATGTTTAATACTATCTGTTCTATTTTTAGATATTTTTTGTTTTAATTTCTATCTTATAATGGCTTGTGAAGAAATGAATATAGCCTATTTTTCCTAGAGTTGATATTTGGCCAGACAGAAAATTCAAAGAACGTTTTCTGTACTCTTCTAACACTGTGCTGCCTGTATCCTCTCTATTGGCATTCTTTACTCCAACTTTCTCACTTTTTCTAGTAAATCTGTGCTATCTTGTCTTCTACACCACCTAAGTTATATGTGCTGAAATAAACTGTGGGCTTGTAATAGAAGGGGCACTTCTTTGTTCCCATTGTGCTTTATCTGATGTTAAGTATTTTCTCGTCCTCTGCTTCCTTTGCTTTCTGATTATGCTACTAGTGCTCCTTTTTTCCCTTTGTTACTCCTGATATCTTCCTACTCCTTGGTTTATCAAAATTTGTAGTTAGTTTAGCAGCCTGCCTTTAAGTCAAATCTAATTTTGTTTTCAAAGGGTCTAAAAAAAAAAAAACCCACAAAAAAAACCCCTAACAACAAACATACATCATGTTTCATTTCAGCTGTTCTGCCTTCACTCCATCTACCTTTTCATAGGAAGTTACTTTTAAGGCTATGTACTAGAAAACAACTGTGTTAAAGACTTCTAAACTGTAATGTCAAGAATGTTCCTACCAGACCTTACTAATATTTTTAAGCCTGTGAGTAAATATGTAATGCTCAGTTCTCTCATAACTGGTTAATTCTAGAACATGCTTCTACAGTGATGCTTAAATTGTCTTTAGATATAGAAGAAATCTCAGATGGAGAGCTGTTGAACCAATATTCATTTTCAAAAGCAAAAAAATTCAAGAAGGAGAGTGATCATGGTGGTCAAGCACAAAAGAGTGTCTCATCAGTACAAAGTCTTGATTCTTCAGGGAATTCTGTCACTCAGGAAAGCTCTAACTCCCTGTCCAGAGTTAGAAATAAATTTGCTTCCTTTCTACAAAGGAAAAACAAAGAGAAGGATGCTGTAATCGTTCCAGGAACAAGAAGCAGGTATGCTTGCATCACATGTTTTAATAAGTAGCAAAATACTGCTCACTGTCCTGGTTGCTGAAATAACCTGAACAATGAAAATGAGAAAAATGCTACCTCAGACTTCTTATGCAACTGTATTAATGCACCTGTAGTCCTAACCTGCAGTGGAGAACCCTTTGTGCTAGGCATGCTATCTATGTGTGAGATAGATAATGTCAATTTCTTACTGCAGAAATGAAGACTGTGAGACTTTTCAATACAGTCTAGCCTCTGGGTATCAAAATTAATTAGGAATTGGCCATATTTCTTTTCCAGGTAAAGGTCGTATGATATATCTCAAAAAAAAAAAAAAAAAAGTAGCTGCTTTGTGCCAAATATGTAAGCAGTTAGTGAATATATTGACTTACGTTGACAGGGTTTTTTGTTTGTTTCAGTAAAGCCAAACCTGATCATACTGTATGACAAATACCTATTCTTATCCCATCCTGTTCAGTTGATGCTCCTGATCTCTGCACCAGCACTTTGAGAAGAGGGACTTTGGGTTTGTTATGTTTTTTTTAACTGGCTGTGTGTTACAGGTGTTTTGGTTGCATTTGGCCATAGCTACTTGAATTGGTTTTACAAAGCATTATTGCAATTATGTCTCTTACTGTGTAATTTTTATCTTAAATAATTTGAATATTTTTGAGCAGTGTAATTTTACGGAACGGTCTTAATACTGATGTTCTCTAGCTTTAATGCACACCTTCCTGAGCTGAAAGTTTTGTTAAGTTCCATCAAAAACCAAGAGTTGTCAGTGATGGTAGGTTCTTCTGCAAAGCAATGCTCAGTTTCTTAAAAAGCTCTAACTTGTACTTATTGTTAGGAGCTGCTGCTATAGCATGGAAAAGAACTAGATAGGTTCTAGAGTCCTTGATAAGAGGTGCTGAAGTGTTTCACTACTGTTTAGCTTTATGATAATTAATGAACATATTCTTAAATTTTGTAGGATTCCTAGATGTTTCTCTTTTTCAAATGAAGAACCTTATTGGTATTTCAGTCAATGAATGACATGTTTACAAGTGCTTTTTTTTTCCCCCTTTTTTACTGTTATCTGTTAAATGCCTCCCTGAGGGACAAAGGCTTTGCCCATTGTCAAAATAACTTGGGTCTGCAAGCGCACTTCAAAAGTAAAATTGATGGATAGAGACAACTGTTGGATTTTGGAGATGACATACGCATTTGCAGTAACTTTCTTCTCCCTTGCCTTCACCTGTTTTCTACTTTTTTAGGTTTTTCTGCAATGATGGAATTATGTTTGACAGTAGAGCAAAGAAGGATGACTGTGATCTAACTCAAGATGCAGAGTGGGATTGCCAGAAACAGGAAGTAAAACATGTAGCAGAAGATGTTTGTCAGTTTTCAGAAACTGAAAAATCAACAAGGACTATCTTTACATCTGCTGGAGAAACGCAGAAAAATTGCTTCCGGTGGTTTAGCAGCCTCATAAATAATTCAGGAAATCCTGGTCCATCTCATACTGTATTTTCACAGCAGTTTCACCAAGAGAGAAGCAACTGCGTGGTAACCCAGGAAGATCAGATTAATGGGGTACAAACAGAGAGCGGGGCAGTGTGTGGCGAATTGGAGGAAGAATCCTCCCCCTTAACAGAACTGGAACGGTCATCACAGTCTCAAAAGTCCTGCGAGCCATCAGAATGCAGTTTGGAGTCTTCAGAAACACCGCAAGTGTCTAACAACAGTTCAGATGCAGAAGTAAGAAAACTAGACATTGTTTCAGCATTTGCTTTCACTTTTTAAATTATAAAAGAAATTAGGCAGTGAAGTCTTCTCTTCAAAATGATACCCTGCAGATTATGTAGCTTGTGCTAATTTTGTTAGCTAATTTTGTCAATGCTTAATATAGTTGTGTAGAATGGATTGACTTACTAGCTTAAATCAAGTCTGTTCTCTGGTTTTAGTTTGTCTTCAGTCTTTCCACTGCTATCACTACAGCGGGTCATAAAACAAGCTGGTAGGCTAGCTTTTGTTCTTTGCTTTTGTTAGTCCCTGAAGAGGTCCTTTCAGAAAGCATGTGTGTCACCGCAGTGTTGCTTGCTGAAAATAAGCCCAGGTTTTTGTATAAGTTCTTAGAATTGCTGAAAACATTATACCTTATAAAGGATATATGTGTAGATATAAAAATATACATTGTGGGGGGAAAAAAAAAAACAAAACAAGCAAACAAACAAAGCAACAAAGAAACCCCAAACCCCAACTTGTTTTAAAACCAAATGAATTTTCTCTTGATGAAGGAATCTGACTCCAATTCAAAACTGGCTGATGATCAGTGTACTTGGTCTCCAGTATTTTCTGCTGTTCAAACTGACAGAAAAAATACGATCATAAAGACCAAGGTAAGAATTCTTTTAACTTTACTATGAGCTCTACTAAACTCTGAAAATCAGTTTTTGCTTTTTACTAGTTCATTCTAGAACTCTTAATGAAAGAATCTTAAGCAATGCATATGTTGGCAAGAGAAAACTATGTTCTTGTTCATCTATGTCAGACTGAGATGAACTATAACAAGGCCACCTATGATTGATATCACAGTTGCAACTTGTTTGGGGATTTTTAAACACTTTGGAATAAAATAAGAAGCCAAACTAAGGCAAAAACCCACTTAATTTTCCTCAGGCATGCTAAATACACAGGTTTTGTGATGCAAATTGCAGTCATGTTCATAATCCAGATACAGTCACAAGATACAACAGCGTTTCATTGCTTGTCTTGATAAATCTGCTAGTTTAGCAGTCTCCTTCCTCTTTGACTAGAAAAAACGTGTTTCAGTTTCAAAATCTGGAAAGGCTTTAGTCAGCCTTTCTTGTTTAATTGTTTTAGTTAAAAGCCTTGTTAGATGCTAATGAATCAGTATGGAAGGACAGTCAATTTCCCTTAAGAGCCCCCATTTCGGTTATTTTTGCTATTGGTTGGGTACCCATAATTTGACTTCTATGTGGTTTCTTAGAAATGTCACAAAGACAAGGGACATAAGTTTATTCTTATAAAGTAAGAATTCATCTAAGAGCTTTACCATTTCTCTAGCTTACAAAACTTTGTAAGGCCTTAACAGCTAAAAGTGCTCTAACTCCTTAGGCATTGTCATTAGAATTGGCCAAAAGATTCGCAAGTCAAAGGAAGACGCTTTCATCCTTTCACGTACACCCCTACTAACTAACTTCTTTCTTGTAGACAGACTAAAAATCATAAGCCTCTCTGCCAAACAAGAATATTGTGTGTGTGTTGTATAATAGTGACATCTTGTGGTTATGGTTAGTAACTTCTGTGTTAAGCGGGAATTTACATCCTTGTTCTGGAACACCTGATTACAAAAATTGATGCTTTTTCATTAGATTAACATTTTGCCCACTTCTCCTCAAAAAGGCTGAGCAATGAAATGAAATCATCCTGCGATTCAGAATTTTATTACTTTGTTTTTAAGAATGTATTTAATATGTTTTGCTCACCATAAAGGTATATTGGGAGAATGATTATACTAAATATTGCAGAATACACAGTATAGAAGTACTGAGGCAATATAAGCTTCATATATAAACAAATTTTCTGGCTGTTTGGAGCTCTTCAGACAATAGGAATCTGCTGAAAATCCATGAGGACAGTAGGGTTAGTTTAAAGCAAGCGGCTGGTAGGAGGATTTCCCCTGCTTATTTCCTTGGCCATGCATTCCCTCTGCTTCCTTTATGTGCCGGTAATAATACTTATAATGAGTTGGACCAGAAAACTGGCTGAAAAACTGTCTTGACGACAACAACCAGAAGGTCAGTCATATTGGAACTTGGGTCCACACAGACTCTCAGGCTCATGTGAGTTGTAGCACCAGTGAGACCGTTGGAAGAAGTAGCCAGAATTGAAGAGGGGGGAGGTAGAGATTAGGAGTACCACTTCTGACTCCGTTTTCCCTTAGGATTGCTTACTGCAAGTGTAAAATAAGGGACATCTTTGCTGGTGTTAAGTACAGTAAAAGATACCGAAGGTAATAATGAGTTCCAGATTTGAGGAAGAAGCGGTTAATCACTTAAAACATAAATTATTCTGATTTTGCGAAGCTGAATAACATAGCTAATCTGTAGAGAAATTTAATAATTGGGGGAGGCTGTCTGGGGAAGCTGTCAACTCTTATCATGGTTCCAATCCAAAATGTGATGTGCCTAGCCAGTCAATTCTGATATCAAAACTAATAGAAGCTTTTCTCTTAGCAGATGCCTATAAGATAGTGAGTTCTCTAGGACCTTGTAGTTTTTTCTGTGATAGTATTCCAGCTGTGGTTTTTACTGCTAATTATTTTCCCCAATTGCTATGAGTTCAGCAAAGAGGCTAATATTGACAAAAGATAAGAGAGCAATCTGCTCTGGTTTTAAGTTTCTTAGTGGGTGTTCGACATGCAGCTTTGCCTACTTTTGGGTTAAATTAAGTTATAACTGATGTAATTCAGTACCACAAAGAAATGTAGGATTATGGGTGACTTCACATGTGTTTCAAAATGGTTGAGGTGATAGATAAACAGCAAAATACTATAAAGCAGGGAGTTTTAGGATTTTATTTTTATTCTTCCTAGTATTCTTGTTCCAATTTTTAGCCTACATTTTAAACGTTTTTTGGGGGGTGGGGTTTTTTTGGGTGTTTTTTGGGTTTCTGTTTGTTTTTTCAAATTTTATTTGGGGTTCCAAGATCTGCTTAGTCTATTCAGGTAGAAACAGTGTAATTTCAATAAAAAACTATATAACAAGTGTGTGTGGTGGGAGGGATGACAAAATGCAATGTCATTTTGGAAAGAACTGAGGTATGAGTTCTCTTTCAAGAAAGGGTTGCCAACATCTTTTATTTTAAGAAAAAAAAGTGTTGGGTGATCAATAGCAAATACTTGGATGAGGAAGAGCTATTTGCATTAGTTAAGTGAAGCACCTGAAGTAGGCAGAGCTGTGCCATCTTCTAAAGATGAGCCAGCAAAACAGAAAAGATGATTCATTTAGAGAAAAATGCTTTATTCTTAACGTTATCTAAATGGGAAATATGAGCGTTATTTACAGCCTAGGTGTCCTAAGCTAATCTTATGTAGCCAACTGTAAAATAAGAACTTCTTGCAACTGTAGACAGTCACCATCTCTTCTGCAGGTATTGTATTTTGATAATTATGTTTTGGTCCTCATAATGACAGACAAAAGCTAAAATAGCAGGCTAGAAGTGAGTGATCACTTAGAAGCTGGCAATTGTGAGTAGTTCATATTCTACAGCGAAGTGGCAGAATGGCTCAAACAGTAAAATGTTCTAGTGCTTCCAAATGGTTACTTCCCCAAAAATTGGGGAAAACGATAAGCATATGTAAGACAGACGAAAACAGTGGAAAATATGAATAAGCCATTTGTGGCCTTTTGCCCCTTGTGAACTTATTTGGCAAAAAAAGTTTTAACTTTATCTAAAAGTACGCTACATGTATTTGATTATTGTGCTATGATTATGCACATATAGTACAAATGGGAAGAGAGTGATTAAATAGATAGCAATAGGTATAACTTTTATGAAATGTGGTAAGCTACTCAGAAAAAAAATCCTGCAGATCAGGCTTTAGTGTGTTTCTTCTGTTAAAATAAACTTATTACTTTTTTGTGCATGAAGTTAAAAAGCAAAAAATTATCAACAATATTGTATCAGTATTAGAAAGCATGATAGCAGCAGTCTGAGTAGCTATCAGCCAGTTAGCCTGATATTGACCCCAGAAAAATGACAGGAATATAAGAGATTGTGGTTAGGGATGAGAATGTGAAATGTAAAAATCACACTGACTGACATAATTATAGGAATTAGGTCATGTCAAAATGAGTTTCATGTACTTGTAAATATGAAAAAACAAAATCAGTGCTTGGAAACTGCTAAGTGAATTGAAAATGAGGCAACATTTTTTTAATAATAGGGGTGGTGAATAGCTAGAATAAATTATATAATGAAGCCATGTGTTTTTCTTTTAAGTGATGTGTTCAAACTTAAGACTGGTTGCATTTGAGAGAGGTATTCTGGCCAAGCGCAGCTGTTTTGAGTTCCGGGTGCAGAAACAGGATAAGAAGGTCCAATTAGAGGTTTCATGATTCTTGGGGTAATCATACTGATACCTGTGCTCTGCTTAGATTTCATGAAAAAATGGAGTCATAGGTATCACAGAGAGCGATACCAGAGAGTAGCTTCTCTTAAAATTCTGAAAGCTGACATTGAAGTGTTTTTGTTGTGCTCTCATATAAACAGATGAGAAAATAAATATTCAATAGACTTTAAAAACAGCATTCAAAAGAAATGTGTATTTGCAATCTCTTAGAATACAAAGAACTATGGAAACTGGTTTGCCTGTTCTTACAGCTGCGTTATGTCCAATGTGTTTGAGATGCCACTGTTCAGATTATAGAAGCTATCTGAATATACCTTGTTGTGGCAATTCAGACTGCGTTATCTCAACACAATGTAAAGCACTTTATTTTTTATTATAAGCTTTGCAGCATAATATCTGTTGCTTACAGGTTGTCATTTTAACCATTTGTGCTGTAATATTAAAATCTCACAGGTTCCTGGTTTACATAAATCTAGTTGTGTAGGGTCGCGTATTGTAACAAAGCTCAAGCCATTGATACCAGCTAAAGTAAGTGGATTAAGCAGGAAACTGTCACCAGTGCAGAAGAGAAATCACCATGATGCTGAAAATAAGCTGGGACTGCAAGCCACCATTAGTGAACTCCGGAAAAACTTCCAATTTAAAAGGTGAGTTGCTTTAACCCTTTACTTAGCACCCTGTATACTTTTTTTTTTTCCAAAGAAACAATTTTCAGAGCAGACTCTACACGTCTCCTCTACACAATTCAATAAAGATAATAGCTTAAGGTAAATATTTTCTACATACAATTTTTAATTTCCTAAACTTGATATAACCATAAGTATGATTTGTGATAAATATGCTCTTCTAATTCCTTTCTTTCTTTCTAACCAGGAAAAACTCTCAGCTAAAATTCATTTATTGAAGTAGCACATTTAGTTTAACATAATTTATATGAAAATTATTACCATTGTTTGACATCAAATACCAAAAGTGTTAGTCTAAATGCAAAAGCCACATAAAAGTTGCCAAACTTAATTGAATACAAGGTTGTTTCTATTTAACTTTATATGCCTTTCACATTTTGAGATGGCTGATTGTCAGAACTGTTCTGCTTTCGAGATGATGGTGAGTTGATGGAATATTTCTGTTAGCTGAAGTCTCTGGTTACAAGAGACATTTTTGGACATTATAAAATGCTCTTGTTTTCCCTTGTGCAGATGACTTGGCTAATCTGAAGTTTCTGCAAATATCTTCAAGGTTTGAGCTTGAAGGGCAATGATTATTTAAAAAAAAAAAACAAAAAAAAAAACCAAACGCAAAAACCAAAAAGCATAGGTATTCTAACTGACACTATTTCCATGGGCTCAGGTAAAAACTCCTGGTGGCAAAGCTTTCCCAGCTCCAAGTAGCAATCTCAACTTTATTTAAATAAGACTTATTTATTCAAAATTATTATTCTCATTAACCTGAAACCAAATGTGAGTAGGACAAAAGTATTCTGTTTGCACTGAGTAGTAAATGTGAGACGGGTGTGAGCATGTGTTAGGTCAGATGAATGTATTTTAGTAAGTTTGGGCCTTACGGTAGGCTATTATAAACATACAACTGATTTCTGTTTAAAAAATATTACTTGCAGTATTAACATTTTTAGAAATCTTACTTTTTATTATCCTCTAAATGCAGGTTAAGAATGACAGTTTCAAAGAGGAAGTAAAAGTGTTTGTGTATGTATTGCTTGACCTCTAGTTGGGAATGTCTGACCAGAGTTGTTCACAGGGAGAAAATTCATATATTTTGATTTATCAGAATAGAGGGAGATAGAACAGAGTGAGCCTAGATGGCACTCTGTTCCTTTGCTGATAGTTACAAGACTTAGCTCCCAACATCGACATTTTATCCATCCAGTTTTGGTTGGTCTGTAACTTCTGGGTATATACTGGGGATATATATTTTTGTATGTATTACTTACTATTATGTAAATAAAGTACTTGTTTATTAGCTTTTAGGGGGATTCTTTTCTTAATTTATTTCATAAAAAGGTTTTTCTCACTGCCAGGACTTACTTAGCTCTGAGTATTCTGTTTATTGTTTTTTCAGATTTTAAAATGTTTCTAAATTAGCCGTATGTCTTAAGAATTATATTGTCTGATGGCAAACGAATCATGTGGGACCCGAATCTGTTCTGTCCTAATGTCAAGACTCACAGGGTATATATGAAACTACAGTTATTCAGAAAACTTAAATGTTAAGGAAGCAGGTACAACCCAGAGTAGGATGGGATACATACAGTCTTTCAGATATAAAGCTAGTAGCTATCATTCTGTCACAGGATAACTGGAACGGATTAAATCACTTTCAGAGAAGCTGTTCAGTTGTAGTGAAATTGGAATTAAAACTTTCCATCACACATTTTTATTTTGGGCTTATTCATAGATGAGTGGGTAGTTAGGTGAGGGGTCTTGCTTTGTTTTAACCCATATCTTCTTACAGGCCTGTGGTTAAAACGTATCATAACGTTCTTGGGTTTTGTTTTGTCTTTGTTTTTTTGTGCAGAGAGTATGAAAAACTTCCTTCTTGTAAAAAGTCGGATCCGTTGTCTCCGATCAAAGATAATATACAGCTCACTCCAGAAACAGAAGAAGAAATCTTTAATCATCTGGAACGTAGTCATGTTCAGAGAGCTATATTCCAATGAACTGTATGCTATGCACACTAGGATGCATTTTTAATCATTGTCAAAATTTACTGTCTGGATATTTCATCAATTTAGAAAAGATGCTTTGAAAACCAACTATATGTTTTAGTCTGACTAGTGATTTGTCATCTTTTTTATAAAAGTGTGAACTGAAAGGTACAGTTCTATACTGACTGGAATAAAATCCTTCAGATGCCTCTGTTCTCTTATTCAAAATACTAATACTAAACTTTTGTCCAAAACTTTTTCAGCTGCCCCTGGGCATTTTATATAGGTCACATATGCAATCCAAGTTTCTACAACAGCTATGGCAGACACAAGTTTGTGTCTTAATTTTTAGTAGTTGACCTTTTTTTTTTTTTTCTTCCTTCTTTCCTCTTGAGCCTAACCTGGCTCTAAGATAGGAGTAGAACTGCTGTTTAGTGTTCATGACAGCCTTCACTATCCTTCCAGCACTCTGATAACGATTGCTCTTCCCTGTAAGGAAAGATCTGCTCTCTTAACAGTTAGCTTTCTGTTTGATACAGTCATGTTGTTGTTGGGAATATCACAAATATTTGGTCCCCAAATTCTCACATTAATACAATGATCTCCAAAGAAATACAGTGTGTTCCTCTTACCTGCTGCTTCCACGTTTGCAGTCTTATCCAACAACAGACACAAAATATCAGTCCTCAGAGCTAAGGGTTACAAAAGAGCATTGTCCTCACAACAAACCAAGCTTCAGTCTTCAACAGCCCATCAGCTAAGGAGAAAGAATCCAGGAGACTAGGGTCCTTGCTTTGGATGACTGAATTATCATGAAATAATATGATGTGATTTCGGATTTCTACCTTTAAAATCAGGATCTGAGTCAATGTAAAGATATGTCTGCTTTTTTTCCTTTTTTTAAGGAAAGGATAGCATCTCTTTCTGCAGCACATGAAGGTACAAAAGAATATCTTAACCTGTGAAATGTATCCTTTCCATTCCTGAGATGAATACTTTCCCTCCATCTTTGAGCTTTTTGCAAAAATTTAAAGTTTGAAACTGACCTATGAGAGGCAGGTTGGTTTTTTTAATTGCAATGTACTTTTTTCCTCTTTAAGAGAACTTGCATCTATGAAACTAAGGTGACCGGCTGCATTAAATTACAAAGAAGCTGCTTACAAGAGTAGGTTATGTGTACGTTTGTGGGAGCAGTCCTCTTACCTTCAACAATTCCTTATATCGCATAGAAATATGTGATATAAGGAATTGAAGCAATGATGCTGTAGAACAGGCTTCCTCTCATGTGCACCGCTAGAAAATCCCTACTCCTGAAAAGCAGGGGTTTTAACATTGATCTTCAATGAGAATTTTTTATCTCTGGTGTGATGTGACAAATAAAGGCCAGGGATTAATGTTTCTCTGTTTCCAGTCATAGAACTATTGCCTAGAACGAATTTTTCTGTGTTGCTACAGATATATTAATAATGACAGAATTTAATTTTTTTAAGGGAAAACATAAAAATAATTTGTTTTCCTCCATTGCTTATTTATCAGTGTGGGAGTTTCAAGGTTACTTTGTACAGTCCGTCCTTGCCTGTTGCCTGCCCCTTCAGTCAGAGACACTTGTTCCTGCTTTAGTGGATCATCAGAAGAGACAAATTACTCGTGTTTGTAGTTTCAAGGACAGGTAATTTTAAGGGAGTATAGGACATCTTACATGCAAGCTACATGTGTGAAAGCAGTACTGCCTCTTTTAATTCTGTTGCCTGCAAATACTGCCTTACCTGTTCTTGTAGTTCGTTTAACTGAAAATATCATCACTTGTTTTACTCTAGCTTCTTTGAAGAAAGCATCAGAGGAAATAAAGCAAATGTTATACATATATCCATATTGACACTATTTTGTCACGAATGGGTACCCTGGTTTTTTTTTCCTCTATGCTCCTGTATGGACAGGAGAGTGAAAATATAATTGACGACACCTTAAAGGGCATAGGGCAAGTAATAACTTGCTGGAGTGCTACTTCAATGGTAGGTATTAGGGGAATTATTCATGCAAAAGTGCTTCTTGATTTTATTACATTGTATGGTCTTAAAGTAGATTTCTTAAAAATACTTTATAATTTCTGGTTTGTGCTTTGGAGGTCTTGGGTTCTGTCTTCACATTATAGGGGATTCTTTTCAGAAAGCGGCTTATAGAGTAGAGGCCTCTATTACATTACATGTAAGTATATAACACATGTAAGCATATGCTAGCATGTAAGTTTTTTATAGTTAAGTGGTGTGGAGTTCTTGGGTTGGTGTTTGTTTTATGGAAGACAACATATATGCAAATGAATTTGTGCAACACTTTATTCCTGAGTGCAAATTGACTCTGGGTAAGGTAATATTCCCTAGTAAAAATTATTCAGTATTAAAATAGGAGAAATTGTTACAGGTTATGATGGGGGGGAGGGGAGAGATAAAATAAAACATACCCCAATGAAAAGAAAAAATAAGAAAGAAAAAAAAAAAAACTGGGAGAGAAGGAGGCAGAGATTGGTTGTTTTAAAAAGCAGGCGTGTGAAAGTTGGAGGATATGAAGGTGGTTGGAAAACAAGAAATGAGTAGGAGGAAATGAAAGCAGATGGCAACTTGGAGGCATATGTCTTTATGTGTGTTGTTTGCTTTTAAATCTAATATTCTTTTTACTTCTTTAGTTTCTATAACTAATATTCTCTAATTTTATCAGCAGGACTTCAGAGTGGATGGCATTGCTATATCCTATTAAAAGGGTGAATCTGGCCTGGAAAAACTAGATTTACTAATGGTGGTCTAATCAAGCTTCACTTTTGAAAGTGCTGACTAGCCATTCCTTCAGCAGAATGGTCATATGACCTGCAAATATTCAGTATCGCAAAGAATTAATATGAGAGTCTGTGATCATCCAAATCAAGTAATGGTTTTGAAACTGTAGGTAAGTGACTTGTCCAAATTCAACTGAGTCTTTCTGCTTAAATCTTTTTGTTCTAATTACAACAGTTGGTATTAACCACATGTTCCCTCTCACACGAATCAATACAGTAGTTAAAGTCATTTTTATAGGACTGAGGAATATTGAAAGACCCTAGGGCTTTGCAAACAGATTGTAAAAACAGTTGTTATATTTAAATAATAGTATTATAATAGAACTTGCAATACTGTGGCATTTTTCATGTTATTGACATACTGTTACTTTATAAGTACTAGAAGCTCACGGTATTCAGATTTTATGTATCAATTAGTGTCTATTAATTTTGTTGGTAACAAAAAAGGTTACAGTTCTGAGGCGGTGAAGCTAAGAGACAATTCTTTGCTCCTACTACTTGCATCGAAGAATAACTACCAGCTGATTGTTTTAACAATGTCTTGGTCTAGGAATGATATGGTACCAAATTAAAATTATCAACATAGGAGGGAAGAAAAAAAGGGGAATTCCTTTCTGAACAGGAGAGGTCATTTTATACTGATAACAGGCCTGAATCTGGCTGCAGCAACCCAGGATTTGGTTGTAACAGTCTAGAAATGAATATACTTGTTGCTCCTGTGGCTTCCTTGTGTTATTACATACCTTTGAGTTTGGCAGTGAAATGACAGGGTGTCTGAATATTTGTGCCAGCTGGGTAGGTAATGCAGAAACCAGGCAATGAAGTTTAAAGAGCAGACTCAGGGAGAGTTTTAAGCTGAGAGCAAGGGGCCAGAAAAGAGGAGGTGTGGGAAGGGGAAGGCAAAACTCAAAACAATTCCTGAATTTGTTAGCTCAAAAGTGCTATACAGTTATAGGTTGAACTATAGTTGAATTACTGTTTCTCACTGGAGTACATAAATTTAAGTACCCTTAAAGAACGACCGTCACAAATACAGGCTTCAAGCCTCTCTGTTGTAAAATACTGATGGCATATCTTAGAAATTAGGGATGGCAAAACCAAATCATCTTGAGAATATTAGAAAGGGCTTTAGATGATGAGGCCTGATGATTGGGTCTGATGAGGCCTTTATCTACTTTTTGGTGGTATTTGGTAAGTATTCGCCAGCTTCCATATCCACAGGATCGCCCATATGACATAGAGCCTTTTGAATACATAGGATAGAGCGGGCAGGGAATACAAAACAGAGAGGCTATGACTCTACAGAAACTATGTCTGCACTGTGCCAGAAATAGAATGAATTCTGCACACAAGAAAAAGTTGTACTGGATGATGAAAACTTAAAGGTGACGGGGAAGAGGTGAGGAAAAATGGTCTAACAGAATTTAGCATAAAAAGGAAAAACAGCAGGGATAGTTAATAACAAAACAACCGTTCTAGGGAACAGGATTGAGGGGGTGTTGGAAATCAGAAGAGGTGGAGAATGCTTGTAGCAGGAGGTAGCTATGCTGGAGAAATGTGCACATATATATCTGTGCGTATCTCTGTAGACATTTAAAAAATGTGGACATTTAAAAAATGGAGACATTGTGTCTCCTTCAAGCTCAGGTAGAAAAGTAACTTTTCAGAAGTATTCAGAGGTTTAAGACGACTCTTTTTGGCTAATGTGGTAAATAGTTGCTTTGAATGAAAGATAGACTTGGGAAAGGGCTGCCTCTCCTGATGTGTTTGCACAGTGAGGTATTAAGTATAAGGAGGATTCCTCTGGTACTACTGCAGGAGAGGTATTAAGTAGGTGTTTTTCTTAATATTACGAATCCTATATAACAGTCTTCTCAATTCAAGAATATTCTAGTAGAGGCTGAGGAGTTCCAAGCTTAAAGCATTATTTAAAACTGTTTACATCCTTTTTGTGTCTGCAGAATGCATATTCTAGGCATGGAGTGAATTTTGTCAGATTTTACAAGAACATAAATTAATTTGGGGTACGATTAATGACTTCTGTAAGAAACAGATTGGGACACCTCTACTGTGCCCTGCATAGCTTATGTAATACAGTAAAATATACCATTACATCTGTTTAACATCTGATGCTTTATGTATATGCTGCATCTAAATTACTTCTGATTTTTTGATCATCTGTGATCACTTCTTCAAACTAAATTTTCATCTTCACTTTAGACTGAAGAATAATGTTCTGTGGTGAATGACATGAGTTACTGCCCCATTTGGAGTAGCACCTTCCTCCTTGTTTTCACTGCTGAGTTCAGCTTACGCATCCCAAAGTGCACCATATGAGAGTACTGTTGATCTCCAGTGCTTCTCCATGGAAAGTGGGACTACACATTTTCTTCCTTCATATAGGTCACTGTAGGAAACATTAGGTCACTAGGATAAAAATGCTTGTCAGGGAGACTTGCCTTGTGTAGAAGGATTAGTTTCTGTTCCAACAGCTCTCATTCTCCCCAGACTCCTGTGCTCCAGGCAAAATCTTACTTTTTAACAGATGTAAAATTCTGGACTTGGAACATGGCATATACCTGTGTGAGGTCCTGTTTTGGGAAGGATTCTTTAATAGCTTCAAAGTAACTGTGTTTAGTGTTACAAATGTACATGTGACCTGGAGCAAGGCACTGCAAATGTTTGAGGTACACAGGGAGTGTACCAGTAAGACAGACAAGACTGAGTCTGGGAAGATTAGAAGTTTTATTCTTTGCATTACTTTAAAACCAATAGGAGTTAATATGAACTACTCTACAGGCTGTGTCAAACAGGAATTTAGGATTTTGTTTAGCTTTTTTCAAGTCCAGTATCTCAGGGAGCACCAGAGTTCATTTTTTAGAGAACATCCAGTTTAAGTACTTGTAGTGAAGGAGAAATCATTGCAACACTTGTAATAGCACAAGCACCCAAATGATGGTTTTGCTTTTTAAGTGTTTTAAGTCTAGCTTGTCTTTCATCCTTTGGCTTGTGTTATTTTTGGCTGCTGTATTAAAGGAGGTCAGTTCAACAATATTTCTCTGTTAGTTATCTCATTGTAGAAAAACAAATCAAGGGAGTGACTAAATGTATTTCCTCTAAGCTCATACTAATCGGATTTAATTACATTATTGATTTCTCCGAAATGATTGCTATCTTTCCTCATTAACAATTTCTGTTAGTACTCAGCAGAACTCAATATTGAATTCTGAGTAAGAGTTTCCGGAAATATAGTAAAGTTTACCACTTTGAAGCCAAATGAATTTTATTTTTGGCAGTTCTTTACAGCTGGAAGTGGATCACAAGCTCTTGTCTAGCCACCTTACTCACTGCCAGAAGGTGTCAGTACCTCCGTAGTAGCAAAGGAAAGAAACACGGCTTAGATCTTATAATAGTTTGTGGGGTTTTTTGTTTGTTTGTTTTAATTGGTTGGTATTTGTTTCTTTAAAATAAACTACTTATCTTGATAGTAACAAAAAAAACTGTGCAGCTTGCCCCTTGCTGCCACTGTAAACATATTTATGCCAATTCAGAGCTGGTTACGAATGAGATTTAATGAATCAATTTAATTTTACACAGACCACTAAACTTTTTGGCTGTCAACAGCAGAGAAGTTTCCTACTTTCTCATTTTTAAACTAAACTTTCTAACAATTAAAAAAAAAATATTTTGTTACCACATTCTTACTAATTAGCACTCTCCAAACAATTTTAAAACTCTGTCAAGTGAGAGGAAAACAAAGAGTTGCACTTGAAAATACATATGATGTGTTATTTTGTTTAACACAGCTTTTAAACTTAAGGCTAATAAGACTGCTTCCTAGAAACTTAAAAATCCAGATGATATATTTTTAATTCCTACAGTGCTTGCAGTTAACTGTTACAGCATTATGGTAGTATTTTTTTAAGAAACAATTACCTTTCCTGCTCCCTGTATTTGAAAAGCCTTCTTGTTTAATCTTGTTTTTAGAGAAGGAGGTATGCAAAAGCTTTTTTTTCTTATATTCTAAAGTGAGAGAACTGTAAGTAGTAAACAGAAAATAAATTACATCTTAACTTGGTTAACTGACTATGAAATATTGTTATCAGGAATAGCATTGGTTAGGGCATTTTTCAAATGTTTACTCCCGATGTTTACTGCTTCTCTTCAAGCTGGATAAATTGGAACAGTTTTGGATACCAACATATTTCAGTCGCTCATGTCTGTAGAAGTCCATTGGAATTCCTGCTTTGCTGCAGTCACTTTGCTTTGCAGTTTGTGTAATAAGAATAAGAAATGTTCCAGTCCTACTCTCTAAGGATAAGTTTGCAGAGATTTGAAGAGTGCTTGTGTCTAGAGACAAAGGATTTGAGGCATATTCCAAATCCTAGCCTGATTACTTAGTTACTTGTTTGTAACTCCTTATAATACAGAGCCTAAATTTGTTATCCAAAAGTGACCCAGTTTTGAACTGCAATGAAGTGTTATTCTGGTAGGTGAGTTACCCTTGTTTATACTACAAGCAATTGAGTTGAAGGGATGCAAAAAATTGAATTGAAATTGTCCTTGTCCACACGATTTTTCTGATGTATCTAGCTCAAAGAGAAGCTGCAAGAATTAGGATAAATACATATGATATTTACTAAAACACAATCATGCGACTGGGAGGGTACCGGTTCAAGACTAATGCAAAGAAAAATTAAAAAGTATACATTTAGTGGCATGATTATATGCTGATGACATTTATGTTAAAGTATACTAAGAGAATTAATACATCTAAATTCATATAGGATACAGTGGAACACACAAGGCAACTCGTTGTGGTCACTTAATGGAGAGGCCCACATTTCAGGAGGTCCTGTTATGGTACACCACAAATCTCAGGACGAGGATGATTCACTTCTCTCATTGTTTTTTTTTTCCTTCTCATCAGCTCATGAGTTGAGACCCCACTTGTAGTAAACTGATTATTCTTTTCTTTAAAAGAAAAAAGGCTGATCTAGGGAGCCTTTTGATACCATTGTATTTTTACAATAGTTAAGGACTTGCTTAAATGCTTGTTAACACTAACGGCAGTATTTCCTATGTAACCAGTATTGTGTTGGCACAAAGCCAAATGGTAGACAGGGAAGATTCTGCCCGATTGTACTTGGATTGACATTTAATTCTCCTGTTCACTTTTGCATGCAAGTGCTCGAATATAAGGAATTTGGAATACTGCTACTCAGAAAGCCAAGAACTGGCATCTCAGGGAAGTTCGGCGTCTTCTAGTATTGATTCTCTACAATTCATTCAGTTGGAGATTGCACATACATTTATTGTGTAATAATAATTTATAGAATCATAGAATCATTAAGGTTGGAAGAGACCTCTAAGATCATCGAGTGCAACCGTCAACCCAACACCACCATGCCCACTAAACCATGTCCCTAAGCGCCTCATCTACACGTCTTTTCAATACCTCCAGGGATGGTGACTCAACCACTTCCCTGGGCAGCCTGTT
>NW_008824471.1:68338-76458 GCF_000699105.1 Pygoscelis adeliae
AGAATGCTGTGGGAGACGGTGTCAAAGGCCTTACTGAAGTCCAGGTAGACCACATCCTGGTCTATTTAACTAGTGATTGTGATTCTTCATACTCAAGGGAAAAAAAAAGATATTCATATTATATTTATACCCATCAGACAAAGAGGGAACTCGTCTCAACCGGAGTAAATACACTTGCTGTGTGTAGAGTTGTAGTGCCTTGATTTGGGAAGATTCTGGGAATCAAGAATGCAGTACCGACTTCTTAACTTGGTAAATTGGCATTGTTGTCACACCTGGAACTGCTGAAACAGTTGTTGATGTATAGGGGCTAGTAATACTGGCTAAAAATAATATTAAATTTTAGTACAGAAGGTAATGTTACTGAAAATCCAGACCATAGCTGTCTTGTTCATTATTCTCTTGTTTAAAATTTATGACAAAACTGGGAAAAATGCCTGTCACAGAAACCATTCATGTGACACAAATAGAAATAGCTTTAAGCAGGATAGTTGGCAAATATCCTTTCAGTGCATAATTGTTCATTCAAGGCATTCAGTGCATGCCTGTGAATGTGGATGTTTTGAGGTCAATTAGCAGCCATGTTTATATCATTAGCATCATTTTTTTAACAATTAGCTGATTTAGCTTAACTGAATACAATTTTAGTTAGTTCACCTCTCAACTTTTTTCTCTAATCAAGACCATCTGAAATTAGTTAATGCTAACTTTAGTATATTAAACCCGTTTTTATTAGCAAATACAATGAACTTCAATGTTCACCTGAATTACAATGGACACTTTTAAAAATTTTTTAGCTAGAACTAAATAATATAAGTATTGATTTATAAATTGTTTCTAGAGTAAATATACAGAACACTGACTTCTGAGATTATGGTTGCTAAGTATAAGAAACCATTGAACATTTTTTGTTTCCTTTTTTTTTTTTTTTACAAGGTAATCAGTATTGAAAAAAAAAAGTTAAAAAACCCTGTTCTGCTGATCTGGAGTTGCTAAGCAAAGTAGAGATTGGTTAACGGTCTAACGCTGATCAAAACTAAGCTGGATTGTCCTGTGTCTAATGTTCTATGAACGTTCAGAGACTTAAAAAAAATAAGCTAATATTTGTATTGGCTTAAAAATCTAGTTCTTGAAGGTCAGTCACAATAAGAACATCCATCTTCTCACTAAACTATAAAAACGATACAATTTTGGAGGCTTCCATGGTTTGTCTTATTTTCCTTGGTTTCCTGTGTCTGGCATGCACATTTTGCCAATGCCAGAGTCCTGAAATGATATCGCCCATAACTTACCACTGGAAGATGTGTGCTCAGAGGAAGCTGAACTCTGTTGTCTTCTCTTTTACCACTTTGACAGACTTCTTGCAGATCTGAGAGTAGAACTTGGACTTGGTGGGATGATTGCAACTTCCATTTTTAATATAAAAAGAGAGAGGTTTATATTAAACTGGAATGTAAAGAGCAGAGGACGTTTTCAGTCTTTTTCAGAAATGTGCTAGTAAGGGAATGTTCTGGGTTCATGGATTGGAACCCGGATATATGCTAATGATATAAACATGGCTGCTAATTGACCTCAAAACATCCACATTCACATTGGATTGCAGTTAAGTACATTTACATCCATTAGTGTACATTGCAACTAGGTAACATTTACATTAATTTCAGTATAGTAACAGATAAAACCAGGGTATGGTTAGAAAAAAAAAATATTTAGAATCTTATCTTCTACCTTTCAGGGACTATCAGAGCTGCCTGCCAGCAGGGAGTGTTGAGAGGGGAAGTACAATTTGATTCTTTTGCCCTCCCTCCCACCCCCAATCCACTACATGATGACCACATTAAGAAAAAGCTTTTTTAAAAAATGTTTTATATTCTCAAACCATAAGATGGCAGATGGTGACGTGGGTCTGGCTCCTCTATTAAGACTGACTGTCATCTTCAGCCTTTCTGATCAGGCCACCTTATCACCAGCAACTCAACAGGTTTTCCTCTGACTTTTTAAGCACTTTCAAGATGCAGGAAGGAAGAGGAGGCCAGAGGTAGCTTCAGTGGATCAAACCATGCAATCCCTGCAATAGTATCATGACTCATTTTCTTCTGGGCTGGTCTTATCTAGTCAAGGATGAGATAGGTGAGAAATAAGTGAAAGAAAGCAATGAACAGCACCATTGTGAAGAGACTCTTCTGTGGTAGAAAATGTAAAGGTTCTACCTACAATTTTAGAAAACCAGATGTCTGTGGATCTGAAGCTAACTTTTTGCCTGTGAATGAACAGGGTTCTTCACAAAGATTGTGTCAGACCTTTACAGCACTCCAACCTCCTCACATTATCTAATGTTTATTACATTGAGTTTCTTGAGGCTTAGTCCCATTTTTGTGTGCTTTAATGACAGACGGTCTCGATTTGCCTAAAACTACATTATTTTTCGCAGCAGCCCAATATTGTGGCTTCACACACACATGCACACACCCCACCTGTCCCCAAACCCTAATCCTCTTTCTTTTGGAAATCTGCTGTTATAGCCAAGGAGCATCCCTTGTCAAAGGCAGCAAGGGTTAAATGATATAGGAAGCTATAAATGGAATAGCCAGGGTTTCTATCTCTGTGAGAGACAGTACTTGTTGGCACTAGGTCTAAGCAGTTTCAGGTTCAAAATACAATTGGATTTTGAGCAAATTAATTGTGTTTCAGAATGCATTGTGTTGTATGTTGATTGCTAATTCAACTTACCCATTCTAACGCTCATGACCCATTCTAATGTTCCAGGATAAATGAGCTGCAGTCTCTGCCTTTTTTCCATCCCTTTAAATTTAGCGTAGAGCAACATCAGGATGAGAAAAGAATGAATGGAACAGAGCATGTGTGACCTTTCTTCCATGGGGAAGGTGGGTGGCCAGGAGACTGAATATGTTTGCAGGCAGGTACTGCTGCTGGAATTGCAGGGGAGATGAATGTGACCCCAAATTAACAAACTCTTAAGTTAGGGATTATTGCAGTTGTCCCTGTCAGTGCTGCATGACTAGACAGGGCCTTCTACTGTGTGACTCCTACTAACACGTGCTCTACCACAACCAGCTGTCTTCTAGGAAGAGTTTTAAACCGCATGGAATTTGAATTACACAAATCTGTAATGTCTAGAGATAATTAATTCCTGACATAGACAAAGTAGTGTTTAAAAACTTGTGCTTAGGTTTGGGGAGAGGGTGCAATCATGTTTGGCTGAGAGGTACAGAATGCAAATCAAGGGGTGACTAGAGCTAAGCTGTGGTGTACTCTGGTTCATTCACAATTTTGGTCTGAATTTGCTGATGCTGCATTACTGAATGCACACTATCACACATACAATTTCAAGTGTGTGTTATAACAGGAAGTAGTTGGCATTAAATTAAAAAACAAACAAACAAAAAAACCCAAAGTCCACCTTAAAACTCCATACCTGCAAATGGATTTGTGGGGACAGAGGAGGCTGGCTTAATGGCAACCCTGTATGGCCAGCCATGTCTGCTGAGGACTAAGGCTCCTTATCCCTCATCCTATTCAGGTGCATAAAAGATAGCAACAAAGTAGGGAATAAGCTATTACTTACGTCCATTGGCAAAAAAATAAACAGTGGTTTTAAGCTGCAACAAGAAGAATTTGCATTAGGCAATAGAAAAAATTCTTTGAGAATCCACAAGCTTTCCCAGTGAGCATCCTCCAGAAATTGTTAACAGATACAGTCCTGTATCTATGACATAGTCCGAATGACTTCCTGTGATTGCCTCTAGCTCTGTGGTATTCAGCTCTGCAAATCTGAAGTATTTCAAATACAAATAAGGAAAGAGATGTGAATAAAAACTTTTATTGTTAACTCTTCTGTTCTTGAAATGTTGCACGTCACATTTAACACAGAATAGTTAATATTTATTGCCGCTGCTTAATATTATCCAGAGGTCAAAGATCTATTACAGGTGGTACTGGTCAAACATGAAACAAATTCAGCATTTGAGCTGGTGTTTTTAAACACCTATGTTGATTCACAGAAGTCAGTTGAGTCTTGAGTAAAAAAGAACTTTCTCAGGCATCTGGTCTCACAGTCTCTTAGTGCTTATTACAGCTGTATGACTTTACTTGGGAAAATAAAAGTGGGACTGCAGGTCAAATCTTGTTCTCCGCTACAGCAGAGGAAAGCTAGAATAAGTATATTTGAAATTATTATTTCACTTTTATACCAGCACTAGTAAACTAGTCTACAACTTGAAAGAAAAGAATGAATGAAACAGCTGTGGAGTTCAATAGGCAGCGGTCTTTGCCTTGAAGACAAACAATGATGTCAGTGAACTAACTTCAAGGTCGGGTAAATAAGATTACAATAATAATCTGTGCACTTGGAAATTACAGAAATCTTCAGTGGGCTGTATT
Source organism: Pygoscelis adeliae (assembly GCF_000699105.1). Taxonomy (NCBI): domain Eukaryota; kingdom Metazoa; phylum Chordata; class Aves; order Sphenisciformes; family Spheniscidae; genus Pygoscelis; species Pygoscelis adeliae. The sequence goes on from NW_008824471.1 coordinate 72,740, forward strand.
GAAGACATACCAAACAATCATTCATTTCAGGGAAATTGCTACTGCAGACTATTGTAACTTTTCCAGAAAATTCACAAAATTCCTCTTCTCCACTTGTCACTTTTGGCTTAAAAAGAAGCAAAAGAACTTTTGATGTTTTAATATATGAATAAATTAAAATGGGAGCTAGAGCAAAGAAGAGAAGCCTTCCATGTTATTTTTGCTGAGGAAATAGCAGAATGGCAGCCAAATCATAAAAAATTGTATCTATAATTGTCTTCAAACTTTGACCACCATAACTTATCTGTTACCCAAAACTTTTATGTGTTTTAAACCATTGTTTAACAAAAGAAACTGAGAGCATGCAAAAATTGCACTGGTACAAATATGGTGGTATTTATCTGTGGTTTTTATTGATTCAGCTAAGCACTGCCAATGGGTGTGCTTTTATTTTTATTTTTTTCTTCTTTAAAGCCAATTGAAATTTGGCTTAAAAATACTGACCAGAACATAGGAGCATAATTTTTTTTTGCACTCCTGAAGCTAATAATGTCTCAAAATAAAAGTGGGTATAATCCACTTTAACACGAAGATAACTGACAAGGTCTCTCAGTCTTTCTCTGTTGTTGGACAGAAAATTGTCCAACAATAAACAGGAAAAAAATGTTTGCTTTGGAAGGAAAATAAGAATATTTTTCTGAAATAGCTCATAAAAGACAAAGAGAAAGTCATTTGCTCATGCCATGCAAGAAATCTGTGGAAGAATGAGGAGTAAGTTATCTATGACTAGGACATTTCTGTTGCTGTCCTACATCCTTCCTACCTTCTCTCACACCAGGAAATAATCCTCAAGTTTTGGTAGCAAAACCCATTAAGATCTGTCCCAAATCCTCTTTGTAAAATACTATGCAATTTAAGGCAACACAATGAAGTAATAGTGTGTGTGTGTGGGGGTATCAATTATTAGAATAAATATTTACACTACATTAGTCTCCATAGAGCATTAACTAAGACTATTTTGGTAGACCAATTCTAAATAGTAAACAACAAAGTGCTACCTATAAGGTCTTAGACCTAATGGTGAAATCCAACTTAACAATACTGCAGTTGACTTTAAAGGTAACAAGGCTTTATACTTTGTAACAGTGTGCATATCTCAGAAGGTATAGGTGCTCTGACGTTCCTTGTAGGCAAAACTCTTCTCAAATTCAACTCGCTACCTGTGTCTAGAAAGCTAGGTCGTATTTGTTGCTATTTTAATAAAACACAAAATAGGACAGTTGCCATCCATCTCTGAAAACCATGTGTGCCTGCTAGAGGCACACACAGAGGGTCTGTAAATAAGGGAACATTTTGTACAGTAAATCGGAACTAACTTCTGGTTTACTGGCATGCCCTGTAATAAAGCAAAACAAATGTTTACAACTTTCTGGCCTTAAGACCCTGATCACAAAACTATACCTGAACCCAGCTTTCACAAGGAAAGAGTCTCTCCAAACATACATTTTCAGTTTAATAAATAAAGAAGCTCCCTGCACTTACCAAGTATTACCAAATTTAAGCAAAATAAAGTGGTCCTGGAGTAAAAATGTTCTACACAAGGTGTGTAAGGTAATTCTTCCACTCTGCTTGGCACTGGAGAGTGTCAAGGAGTACTGTTTGGGGCACCATACTTAGAGAAAAACGTAGATGCACTGGAGACAATCCAGAAAGGAGTAAAAAGAATGAGCAACAGTCTAGAGGGAGCATGAGGGAGGGTGGAAAGAATTGGCATTGTTTAGTCTAGAGAAGAGAAGACTAAGGAAAGATGGGATGTCAGCCCATAACCATGAACAATGTTTCTGCAAAGAAGAAAATATAAACTATAGATGGAAAAAGAAGTAATGAAAAAACTACAGCAGGGGAGATTCAATATCATTGCTAAAAGTAACTTGCCTTGAATAGGTTGGCTAAGGGCTTAGTAAAGTTTTCTGGCTAAAGTTTGTTTTTGGTTTAAAAATTAAATGCCAATATCTGGCAAAGATGTGAAGCGCAAATAAACTCTGTAGATAAGTTGTAACTTCTAGGCCCATTCTGAAAACTTCACAATAAACTATCTAGGATCTCCTGAAGATTTTTATATTAAAGGAATGTCTGCAGTAGGTTATGCCCACTTGGCATGATAGGATGCTAGCCGCTGAATGCAACCGAGTGAAGCTGAACATAATTAGTGTCAACATTATAAGTAGCAGCACTCTACCTTCATTTGGGTATTCATTTCATTTTTCAGACCGGCAAGGAAATCTCATAGGGTGGTAATGGTTCAATCCCAATTTTTCATTGAATTTTGTCTTTGTGTGGGCCACTGAACAGAAGCATGAGCTTTGCTCACAGTCATAGTTGTTAATTCTGTGTAAGATCTGGGCCTCTTTCTATTCCTAGCCTATTAATATTTCCAGAATTGAAATGCGGCTTTAGAGACTTTCAAACCAGTTGTTCTGAACCTTTCTATGCTTAATGAGGAAACTGATTTTTCCTTTTTATATCAATCTTCTTTAAGTAATTTTGAATGTTTTGAAAGCTGAGTTTTCAGCCCTATCTTCCTGCTCATTTCCTACTCCTTTCTAGAGATCTAAATAATAAATTCACTGAAGAGTACCCACTGTAGCTATAAACAAGCTATAAGCAATCCAGGAGATTATGTGTAGATATGCACATTAAGAAGTGCATAAAGATTAAAGGACATTTTAGACTTATAACCTTCTGAGCTGAAACTTGGAACTTTACACCTCCTGTGTGGAGAGGAGTTCATAGTATTTGCATTACTCACATTTACTTTGTTTGTGCTTCTAGAGATCTGATATCTAGGAAGAGACCATTTACCAGTGATTCACAAATACACTTAGTCAGAACAAGCTGGGCTTCCCTATTCAGGGTGCTACTAGAAATCATCAGACATGGCAGGTCGATGAAGTTACCCCATCACAACTGTATTTTACCTAATGTGTTATATTGTGCCATACCTTCTTATCTTCTTAAGGATGCAAGTTTTCTGGAGTATTTACCTGCTTGACAGAATACGATAACTATGGCACATATAATTGTAGCGAGAGTAACTTCTGAGTTGCAGTCAGTTCTAGCTTTTATAGTTTTCAGTAGCAGATCTCAAAGCAACAGAGGTCAGCAGTGCTGTCCTCATTCTGAAAAAAACAGAAACTGTAAGATTGGGGCTGGGAGGATTAGCCACGCTTCTCCTGTTAACCAGTGACAGTCAAAAATAGCACTTAGGTACCTTGAATCCCAATCCTGCACTGTATCAAGGAGACAGCATTCCTAAAATCACCTGAAAGCATCTTGAAAACTATATCAGCAATGAAACCTGGCTATAGGACTACTAATGGGACCCTCTGCAATGGGTCACAGATGGTCAGAAAAGGAATGGTATAAACATGCAAGCCCAAAAACTTCGATTCATAAGGATGACTGTAGACTTACCATTACTCACCTTTTAGGAGGTCTAGGAACACCATTGCCTCTCTTGATGTATTTTAGGTTCTGCACCAGAAAAGCTAAAAAGAGGGGGGTCGAATAATAAAGATGTGTAAAAGGAAGCAGGAGGGATGTCCAACCAATTAGAACTCACCCCAGCCCTAATTCCAGGAGCAAACATTCATCTCATTACCCCTCTCTCCTGGCCCTGAAGGTACTGCTTGTGTATAACTTTGGGTGATAAAACAATATTCTTGGAAAAAAGTTGCATT
>NW_008824471.1:76482-91971 GCF_000699105.1 Pygoscelis adeliae
AAGATGCATGTTTCTTCTGTACAATCCTAAATGAATGGACGACGCACAAGAATGCGTCAGTCCAGTGAGTTATATGTCTAAGCCTCCATTGTCTGGAGTATAACTTACAAAACCGCTTCTGCACTTGAGACGCGTACCTAATGCTATCCTAATATGGCTGTGGTTGAGATTGCCTGAACATTCCTCAGCTGCGCCTGCAGGAGAATGAGGGCAAAAATGTAAAATCTCCCACATTTATATCTGTAGTGAAATGCTGGCGCGCTCCAGCAATCAGCATTAATACTCGATTTGGTTTTGTGGGTTTCTTATTTAAATGCCACTAATTTAAGTTTGGAAAACTTCGGTCTCCCATATGTGATATGGATTTCAGATGTGAATGCGTATATGCCTGTATGTGTGTTGGAGATGAAGAGGTTGAAATAGCCTTAGGAGTCTTCTATAATTCTTAAATACCTGTGGGTTAACCTCTAAATATTGCATATGTGTAATTAACTTCTCCAGTGCTGCATTCCTGGACAACTACACGGGTATGTAGGTACAAAAAGAGTTGATTTCCAATGGTTTCTGTAATGCCACTGAAGTCACACATACTGAAGTTTAAACATCAAGAAAAATACTATAACTTAATTAAAAAGAAAACAAAGATGACTTCTGAAGTGATGTAATGCAGTGTATTTTCATGTATGTGATAAACTATTTCAAAGACGTTACTAGCCAGTGAGATCACTCGATTGGCTCCATTTGTGCTTTTCCAAAAATAGATGTGGCATTGTGCATTGAGAGGTCTATTCCAGTTGTGCTGCAGGGGAATCCATTACTTATCGTAGATTTCTTCTGGAAAAACACGCTTTCTTTTTTTCAGGACAGATTAAATGTTTGGACTTCAGGACTGTGGGAAACCAGGCATCAGTTAGAGCGGCCATCTGTTCTTTAATCCAGGGATTGGCCTGTATCCTGAGCAGTTGCAGCACCTGGGGACTTTGAATGTCGTTCAAAGCTACCTTAGCTCTACCCATCAGGCTTGCCTAGAACCTGGCTTGACTGGACCAGAGGTTCTGGCTCACAAAGTGTCTGTCGCAGCTAGTGTGAGGCAAAATAGTCCCTGAAAAGCATGGTAGGAATGATAGATTATTGGGGGGGTATCTTTTTTTGTTTGCATGTGTCTGGCCCACTGAGTGGACCCATTTTGCTGGAAAACAGTTAAATCTGGCAGATTTGTTTTCAGACAGAAACATATCCTATTTTCATTTTTTTTTCCTTAGTGACTACATTTTTTCAAACAAAACCCTATTATTTTTGATCCATGTTTGAAATTCACAAGAAATTTTGCTTTGAACAAGTAGCATTAAAGCTGGACATTTCACAAATATTTGGGAAAGGTGACATCTCTTGGATAACAAGGCAGGTAAATGCTCAAACCAATGCATTCTAGCAATGTTATCTAGCACTCATGATATACGAAGGAGAGATCTAGAAAAGGACTTTTTGCCTCAGCTTGACCAGGCTGTAAATGTCTGGCCTCATTAATCCAGAATTCTAGGTTAGCCTTTGTTCTAAATGCCCTACACTGCATAAGAAGAATTAGGTATCCTAGGCCATTCTTATGTAGTTACTTTAATCAGACAGATGTCTGCGCTGCTGCCAGAAAAGATTGGTCTTGTCTTTTCTCCTCCTCTCCAGTAACCCACTGCCTTTTCCCTGCTGCTTTCCGTGTCCTACCTCTAGTGTGCACATAGCAACCCTATGAATCAGGCCAGAGAACATTACCTGTCTGAAAGCTAATATCAAGGAAACAAAAAAAAGTCAGTGCTCTTACAAGGAAACAAGGGTGCAAAGGTGGATAGGACTGCCCCTTTATGGAGCACTGTAGATTTATACTGAACTGAAGTGACCACATACCCATGCTCTCAGGCATTCAGAGATAATAGCACCTAGAGCTGAAGAGAGACCAGCTTACCAGGAAATGGGAGGAGCTATCATAAATCCCAAGTTCAGCATGAAGATCACTTATGATCTCTCTTCCAAAATTTCACACTTAAAGGTGGAGATGGATACCTATCGTACATGGTACATCAGTAACCAGAGCCCACAAAAAAAAAAGGAAAAAAGATCAGGATACACATGTGCTGCCTTTGTTGAAAGTGCTTTTGCCACCAGCCCATAGACTGTCCTGGAGTTGATGTAGGGAAGTCCTTCCATTGTGGCTGAAGGTGCAATAAAACCCCGTGAAGGAAGGCATTCCAGATAGCCTGGGACAGAGCTGGGTGTGAGAAGGAGCCTGGTGCTCTTGTCAGCTGAGTTGGATGTTTACCTGGGAAAAGAGGCTGGAGTTCTGCTCTGGTGTAAAGTTTACATGTTTCGTAGTAAATAAGCTGTGGTGAGAGCAAGAATAAACAGTAGACATGAAGAAAATAGAAACCTATTTAAGTTCATACTGCCAAAGGCCAAGTGTGCATAAAAGCTTCCTTACTGCAAACTGCACCTGAGATGTTTTAAAATCCTTTGTAGATAACATTTAAACTCCATAAGATATCTTAAGGAAAACCAGACAGCCATCTTGAATGAGCCACTGAGATAAAGTTTTTATGATTATTCTCCTCTATGCCAGCAAAATTGGCATTGGAACAGGAAGAGAAACAATAGGTTAAATCTTGTAGACATCAGCAATTAAATCCAGAGATGTGTTTGACACTGCCCCAGTGATTAATATGCACAAATCCAGCCTAGTTCTAGTATAGTTTAAAGATATGTCTTCCCTAGGTAATCTAGGCTGGGAAAGCTCATTCCACATCAGTTAGGATTTCTTTTAATTTGAGTCACTTTTTCTATCACAGCAATGCACAACTGACATGTATGATTTTATTTATGCTATGTAACCAAGTTAATGTTCTTATTACTCTGCTGCATATCCCACGACACCTTTGCAGGAGGGATGATTCATCTCAACAGGCTTAGCTAGTGAAACTCTTTAAATAAGTATATGTGAAACATATGGTTCAAGACAGAAAACATTTTGAGAGTGGAATAAGGCCAGGAATAGCAGCTGTCGCTAATACAGTATAGTGAGATTTGATGTCTCATAGAGGGCAAACGAAAGTAAACTTTAATCTACAAGAATCTTTGAGTTTACAGTCTAGTTAAAAAATACAGGGCTACAAAGCATACACTACTTTTAGGTTAAAACTGACTTGTCTTTTCTACCGTGGCTCCATTAAAGCATTTTGCTTTGTAAGTAGGGCAAAGTTTCCATGTGTAGGCAGGCAGAGACAGCTGGGAGTTATCCAGAAGATTCAGAAAAGAGGAAAGCTGGCAGGGAGGAGCTGAGGTGTGTGATAGCAGATCAGCTTCAGGAGTCAGAGGGACAGGGGGGTATTCTGCTGATTCATTGCTGGGGCTTAGGTTGGAAGTCAGAGCGGGTGAGACTGGTGTTTGTTCCACTCTAGCAAGTCCAAGTTTTTGTGCCCCCCACTCCACTTTGGGGAATCCAGTGCCGTCAGGGAGGGATATGTGCTTGAAAGTAACAAGAATATTATAAAGAGAAATCTGTAGGTAGGGACAAAACAGGTGTTAAGGTGAACACGTGAGGAATTACAGTTGTAGTGGAAGAGAGTTTATATCTGTGAGAGTGCTAGACCACTACTTCAAGGAAGAAGCTGTTTCAGAGGCATTTTTTTTTCCTGGTTTCGCTTGTTCAAGGTGAAATTTCTCCCTACATTATTCCATTTTTTGTGTCTTCCAAATGACAGTACCTGTGAGATAACCAGACTAGGCGAGTGGTCTTTTCTAGGAATGCAAGAGACACTCTTGTATCATAAGCATCAAAGCATAGTACCTGTCTTTAAATCCCTTCCTTAGTCTTCCTTCTGTGAAAGGATGCTTCTCTGCTTCAGCTGATGGCGCTGTGGCTTGTGAGGAGTTCACACAATGCAACTGTAAGACTCAGCCACACTGAAACTGTCAGAGAAAAAGGAACAGAGCATATGTCTGTGGCTATGTGTGGACTTGTATGTTTAAAAGGTGATAAGGAGCATGGCAGTGTTAAGACCATGGAGACAGGATTCTCAGGAATGGGAAAACACTATATTTTCCCTTGGACATATTCACTGGTTTTGTCTGAAAGAGAAATTGTCTTACATAAAAGTAACATGTTTTGCTCTTTGTATGAAATCAACACTTGTACCATCTTTCACATTTGAGCAGCCACAGGTTCTTAAGAAGGAAAAACATAGAACATTTCCCTTCAATTTGTGTGTCCCACCCATGTATTTTTCCGTGCCATGTCAGTCCCAGTCTCTGGAGCTGGCATGGGAAAACAAAATATTAAATGACATATGCCCCATTCTGGATGACCCCAACGTCATCCTAAAACATGAGGGCAAACCATTCTTTGTTTCCTCTCCTAGCTGTCAGTTGCGGGTATATCTGGGCAGTAGGAAGGTCATAGTCTCCCCCTGGGGCCATGACTGGAAGAGAATGCCAAGTCAAACCTCATATTATGCCAACAGGACCAAGTGGTGGATCTGTCACATGCAGCTAGCTGTGTGCTTGAACCCTTTCTGCTCTTCAGCATTGTGTAATAATACTGCACATTGGCTCAAGAAAGAGAATGAAAGATACCATTAAAACTGCAGTGGGTAGAGGGACCTTTATCAAAACAAGCAATTCAAGAATCTAAATAAATGCAATAAAACTCTGTATTTATTTTCATTCTTCCATTTTTTTCCTCCCTTATTCCATCTCCTATTTCCATTTTCTTCTTGCTAGTTTTCAAGCATAATACAAGATCTTCTACAGTCATGTCATCTTACCATAGAACAGCTGTAAGACTTCATTAACACTGAGGGTTTGAACTAAAGATCACTTTTCAAAAAACATCCAATCTTGATTTAAAAATTCCTAGAGAGAGAAAATCCACTGTTACTTTTAACAGATTGTTCCTGTGTTCATTACCTCCACCAAACAAAAAAATATCTCAGTATATAGTCTTGCTTCATTTAGTTCCAACTCCTACCTACTGAACCTTGTCATACGTTTATCTGCTGGACTGAAGAACCCATTATCAATGCTTCCTGCCTAAATTATTAAGGATTTTAAAAGAGTGGTTTAGCCGTGTATTATCCATGTCCTAGGCAAGGTAAATAAGCTGACTTCCTGGAATCTCTCTCTCTTTATGGTTTGGTTTCTTTTTTTCCAAAACTTGAATCACTCTCTTGGCAATTCTCTGAACTTTCTCCAAGTTGCAACACCAATCCTGAATAGTAAGCGTTAGACTGGACGTAGCAGCAGCCATTCCAGCGCCAGGTGCAGAAGTAAGATTAAAATTCTTTTCCCTGTATACATGTGCAAGGATTGTATTAGCTTTTTTTGATGATTGGCGACACATGGTGGCTACCATACTATGATTATTCTCATGTTCTTCTAGAAGACAAGGCCCAGTATCATCTCCTGTAATTACAGCTCTAGTCAGACTTTATATGTGGCTGTTCTGTTACCACTGTAGGTGCTCGCCTTCACATCACCCAGTAGCAGTGACCTGCCCTTCACTTTTTATCACTGTTCTTTGGGACGTCTGCAGGCTTTATCAGTGATAAATTTATGGTGGGGAAGATTGAATTGTTTTTCTTCTAGATGTTTTCTTAAAATTCTGTGCTAAAAATAGCACAGGCCTAGAAACGTGGCTATATAGAACTGAATTAGAAGTACAGTTACTTGGAGATGATTTCCCAATTTTCAAGAGTTTTTTGAGATCTGCTTATAAGCTAGTGCATTTTTCTAGCTCCTTTAGTCAAAATACTCTGTAATACCAAGGCAGACATCTGACAGATTAAGCCGAAGTCTTAACATGTTAATACCAATACCTGTTTAATCCTAAACTATAATCTTATTGAATATTCTGATAGACAAGTTATATTTTCAGTAAGCACATATTAGCATCAATATTCACCTCCTTTTAAACTTTCAGTTAATCAAGTCCTTGATATGCCCTACCATTACTGATGTCGGGCTGGAAGGTGTGTGTTTATCTTTGCTAATTCATTTACTCTTTCAAAATACTGTCACAATATTAGCTTTCAGTTAGTCCTCTCTGAGTTTTCAAGTGTCTTAAGTGATATCAACAATGACTCTTTTATGGTCCAGCAATGGTAATTGCCATTTAACTCTTGGAAAATCAGAGCTTAACTTCATTATTCAACTTTACTTCTGTAATAGGGATATAATACTTGCCTTAATCGTAGGATTCACTTGCATAAGTGGCCAAGTGATCAAAGACGTTTCCCCAGTTGTAGGGGCTCTGCTGACCTCATGGGGACAGCTGGATTGTGGAGTCTGTCAAATTAGTTTCAAGCATTAACACTTTCAGCAGTGGCATGGATTTAAATCACCTCATGCTATTTTGAAACCACACCCATACACTTGCATCAGTATAAACTTTTTGAAAGCAGATCTATGAAAGTAACTGCATGGAAGTAAGGTAGTCTGTACATCTTTTGTGTGTGGCAAGTAGGTGACGTGTAAAGAATAACTGGTTAACCTGTGTGTTTTAAGCCTAGTGATAGTAAAGAGATTTTAGGCATCATAGAGATGCACACGCAGGCAAACACACATGGCAATAAAACTTGACCCACAGTGTATCTACTTTATGACAAGTAACAGAGGATGAAATTCCACTTAGAAAAGTGGGGAAAAAATGTTATGGTATATAATGTAGTTGAGAGAGCAGGCAGATACCAAACCAAAGACCAGACAGAGAGTTGTGGAGGTCTGGGGAGAGAGTGGAGGAGGTTGATTTTTTGATGGAACATATGAAAACCGTTCAGATAATCTCCGCTGCTCATGAATTCACTCCCTGTCTGTTGCCATGTAAAATATTAACAGTACGATACATCTCAACCATTGTTACTCTGATTGCAGTTATGTTGTTGTGTTTCTTTCTAAATATTTTTAGAATCCAGGCTCCATGTTTCAGATGAAGCACAGTATGGGGAGGTGGGCAGGGTCTGGAAAGCTCCTTTCTAATATGTAAGTAGTCTGTGGCATATTGGCATTAACATTCTGTTTTGAAGATGTTTAGTCAGTTTGGCATGGAGGGGCTGGACATGACAGTAGGAGTTGAGTTCATGGTGTCACAAACCTTTTCTCAGGTACCCCTCTCAACTTTTGCTCCACTCATACACACATGCAGAAGTATTTGAGTGGCAACCTTGATTGGGGCACTGTTGCAAATGAAAAATATAGTATAGCTGCACATGGTAGTGCCAGTGAAATAGAAAGCATAACACAGAGGCAGGAAGGGAGAAGCAGTGGGGCTAGAGCAGCTAAGCCCCTCTGTCCCCAGCGTTGAAGTTTCAGCGTGGTGGGGCTTGATTGATGCCTGTCAGTATTCAAGAAGCTTTCCTGGAACAAATCTTCCCGGTGCTACTGTTGAGCTTACCTTTTTCTTCAGAGAAAAAATACAATATAAGAAGATCCCATATGCCCTCCACAGTTCTGCATCCCCTTCATTGTGATTACACAAGTGTGTGCAGTTCAGCTGTATAATCTAAGAACTTTCACTACCAAGAAAAATGTTTTCATGTCTAAGGAACAAAGATGTTTTAATAGAAAACATAGAATCAAAGGAAACAAGGACCAGGAAAGGGCCTCCAGAAATCTTCCCTTTGCCTCATGGCAGGATTAATTTAGACTCATCTTCCAGAGATGAACACTCCACAACTTCCCAGGCAAGTCATCACAGCATTTCACCACCTTTTTCATTAGGAAGCTTTCCTTGCTTTTTCTTGCTGCAATTTAAGCCCATTACCTCTCATAATAGCCAATGTAAACAAGAGAAGAAGATTCTTCCCCCTCCTTTTCAGAGCCTTTCGTTTGTGAGGAATACCATGTCCCTTTTCCAGCCTTTCCTTCTTGAGGCTAAACCCCGTCAGTTCTTGCACCTTTTGTCATAGGCTACAGTCTAAGTCTCTGCTCATTGTCAGTATTCTCTAAATTCTCAACTAGTTTGTATTCTTCCTGGAGTGCAGTGCCTAAACTACACCAATATTTCAGCTAAAGCCCTACCATTGTTCAGTACAGCAGAAGGCTTATTTCACACATCTTGCAGGCTCTACTCCTGTTTAGAAATCCCAGTGTGGTGTTTGCTTTTTTCACAACAGCATGATAGTGTTGACGCATGCTTAGCTTGTCATTCAGTACATCCCATGGACTCTTTTAAGAAGAAATGCCACCAGCCAGTTGTTTTCGATCCTGTATTTGTGCAGCTGATAATTCCTGTCCAAATGAAGTATTCTGCATTTATCCCTCTTGAATAGTGCCCAGGCAGTGATGAGAGCCCTCTTCACTCTGCCTGTAAAATCTTTGCCAACGTTTTTTGTTTCTTATTGCAAACCCCTCAAGATACAAAGGACTAGCTATTACATGGAATTTTTTTGCCTTTGGATTTACGTCTTTATTTGTTTAGAAGGCATAGGGACTAAGGGTGTTAGATGAGCACCAACTCTATTAGCAAATACTTCGTATGTGGACAAGGAGATAAGAGACAAAACTTCTCAATTTGTGTGGTAAACTCCATAAATTCTGATTTGTTTAACCAGAGATTAAACACAAATGTGAAGCAAACAGCATTAAGAAGAAAAAGGCAGGAGCTGACATTGATTAAACCTTTGTAAAGTTCCATGATGTCAGGCAGATGATTAAAATTTTAGTCAGGGGAAAGATCTCCAGCATGTATAGATTTCCTTTGTGTTCTCTTGCAATGCAATCATGACTTCTGGTGCAAAGTAATCAAGGAGTTAGTCACAAAGAAAACATCTCTTTCCAATATTTTGTAAAAATAGGTCTTTATAAAGTGCTTACCTCACATTTAATAACCAAATTAAGCAGATCTTCAGCAATTTATTCTGGAGCCAAAACTAGTGCTGAACACTTCTGAGAATATGACAGAAATAAGAAAATGTGGATAAATAAAAGTATCATTAAGTGTGATTCTGAGCACATTTTTTATATCACTAATTCTTTTACTGGTAGACATAAGTACTCAGGTGTTGTAGCAACTATGATGTTAGATGCTACGCTGATTAGATTTAGCATGTTCGCTTCAAATCCTGCAAAGCACCAGGATTTGTTCTGACCTCACTTCTACAGTTTTGGAATCACTGTTCAACTATTCTCTGTTTAAAATTAGTAAAACAGAAACTGGGCCAGATTCATTAACTGGAAAGACACTTATATTTTGAGCACTGAGAGCTGTCTGAGCCTTGAATTCTGGCATGCTGTAGATGCTTGTTAATCATCTGATTTATTTCCTCTAGTGTCCCAGAACTAGACCAAGAATAACTTTGAAGCACCTATTTTTATTGTTTGCATAATCTAGCATTGCTCAAAAAATCTCAAACAGTTATTGATTAAGGTTGTGTTGCAGACTTCAGTGTGACATTAACTTTGATAACTACATAAATACAACAAACAGTACTCATGGGCCTAGTCGAAGGGTCAGAAAGTACAAGGGTAGAGAAAAATCCTGGCCTGTAACAAAGGATTTTATTTTCAAATGTCCTGAACATAGGTGCTGTCCCTGCTATCTGTACTCCTTATAGTATTAATCTCACAAAAACCAAAGGTTTGTTAACCGATTTCCAGAAGGGTAGGCCCTACATCAGAATGAGAAGATATACACATACAGCCTAAAAAAGTCATTTTGCAGCATGACTTGTCTTTCTCAACTTCAATTTGACTGTAACATCCACCAAAGAGTTTACCAACAATAACCTACTGAGCTTCACAGTCCATGCATAGACAAGTTATGTTGTACTCTTGCTTCTCTGCTTACAAACGTACTGAAGGCAACTTTGATTTAGTCTTTTCTCACTTCAGTAAAATTCTGCTGAGATTCATAGATAAATCCGCTGATGGGCAAAGTAATTCTCCAAACTATTTTTTGTGAATCCACAAAATTGGCTCGTACCATGGTGCTCTGGCTTTTCCTAGTTTGCATTTGCCAAAGTGCTTTCAAAGAAACTATTCAAACCTTCCCTAATACTGCAATTTAAGCTTTGGCTCTAGTCACATAGAAAAGATGGAGCAGGACACAGTTTCTGTATCTCTGTATAAGTACGAGGAGACCTAAGAGGTAATTGCTTATTAAAGAAGTATTTAATTTAGCTACCAAACAGTGAACTGCTGCATCAAGAAAATAATTATCAACAAGAAGTCAGGATGTGTGGTTTCTGCTGCACACACACGTCGGGATGGCTTTTTCCTGTAACTGTTTTTCAGCTATTCATCCTCATTCTCCTCTGGCCCACCCTGTGATAAGTGTTGAAGGATACCTTGAAGCGCAGCTTCATGGCACTTTTGATAACAAGAGCCTCACTCCATTGCCATGTATAACTTTCTTTCCTCTTTCTCCCTTTGTTTTAGCAACTGTGTACTTTTGGCTATTCCCCTTCCCCTCCTCATCTGAGGCTGTGTTTCAGCAGTATATAGTGTGTGTGTGCTGTGTGTTTCATAAATGAAGTGCTTTGGAAACAGTTGTGGAAGGAGCCTGGCATTGGGGCAGGGGAGCTTACCACTAGAATCTCCTTCCAGAGTTTTTTCTGAATCACCAAATAAGATGATTGTCATCTAATCACTCAATAGACAAGTTAGACAGGAAATGCAGGAAGTCAAAACTAACTTTAAGACAGGCTTATTCCTCCAAATGAGAACCCAAACATATTTCTTCAGCTCTGTGTGAGTACTAAGCCACAATCCTAAAGCCACTACTGTTTCAAGACATGCTTTATGGGTAGAGAAAGCTCTGAAAAAGGCATCACAACCTCAGCCTGCAGGAACTTTGCTGACTTGTTTACAGCACTTTTGGAGAGACATTTTGATAAAGTACATCTTTTCTAACTTCTCACCTTCTTCAGTTTCTCATTTCTTGTTGTTTTTGATGAAAATACATGTAGGGTGTCCACTCTGCAAATTACTGTTGGCCAGCTCTGGATCTTATGCATGCAAAATATTATGAATTATTATAAATTTATTTCCTCCATGTGCTGGCAAACTGCTCCCTGCTGCACCTCCGCACTCTGTTTTTTGTAATGATGTGACATATAGGTACTCCACTATAGCTCGTTATGCAGTACTGCAGTTAACAAATCATTCACCAGTAAAAGATCATAAAACATAGCCTGACTGAAAGTGTGTGGATCTCATTTACAGGTAACCAAAACACATCCAAAAAACCCCACAAAACACAAAACTTCCTATGCTGAGAATTAGCAGAAAGCTCCACCTTATTTTAAAGTGAGGAGACAAGTCTAGAATAGAATAACCCGTTTCGTCTTTTCAGTGTTACCCGAGTGCCTGTTCCCATACATACTGCAAATTTTTATGGCAGTCACACAGGTGTAACTGTATAGTCAACAAGCATTTTCTTTAATTCATCTTTTCCCTTATACAAAAATAAGTTCAGGTTTGGATTTTCCCTCCTGATAAACCAGCATAAGCAAAATTAATCTGATGGGGAAAAAATACAGCAGTTTGAACTGGGAAACAAGATACTTGGCAAAACCATATTTTGAAGAAAAACTTTCCAGAAAATTAAACATAAAACCTTTCATTTCTGCTACAGTGCTTGACCTTTCCTTCTTCTCTCCACCTCCTGTGGATAAGTGCTTCCTCCCAAGAATGGTACCATGGTAGCTTTAGCTCTGCAGCCTTTATGGCTCCAGGCAGTAATTTCAGTGTATGCTCCAGCTTCTACTGGAATTGCTTCATTTACTTTATAGGGTTTTGCCTAAATTTTCCACTAGTAAAACTGAAGCCTCTCACAGATCTTGCAGTTGGATAGTTTCTTTCAGAAAGGAAAGGTAGGCTGGGGGTCTAGTTTGGGAGCTGGGTTCAAGCCCCTTAGCCACACACCTCTGCTGTCACTCTGGGCTTTACCTACAAAGGCCCTAGCTTCTAGCTGCAGAAAGTTAATTTTCTGTGCTGGGTCCAGGGAGACAGGAGCTTCGGGGCGTGCACAGTGTGGAGTGTGTGGCTCAGCCACTTCAGGGAGAAGAGGGAGTCATAGCAGGGTCTCCCCGACTCTTTATCCATTGAGTTATAAAGGAGGCTCCTCTGTGAAGAACGTGACAGTAGTCTTGCTCAACACTTGCCTAATGGGCCAGCTGCCTTGCATGTCAGAGCCAAAGGAAACCTTCCTTTAAGGTCCTGACACAGCCTCGCCTGCAGACCCATATCACCTTCAAGACCTACCTATACCAGTAGCAGTTCCCCCCTCAGTTCCTCTAACATCCCCCTTCTGCACCAACCCCTTCCTGGAGATTGTCACCTCTCGCCAGCCTGCCACTGGATGAGCTCATGTAAGGCATCCTCCTCTTTCTGTGGCAAAATCAGCTGCGTGAGCTGGGGCACGAAATTAAGATGCTACATTAACCTACCTTGTTGTGCCTGTAGCAAAAATAGTTCACACTGATGAGCAAGGCTAAAACACACAGCTGTTCTTCAGCTGATTCAGGAAGGGATGTGACACCTTTTCTGTCTCAACCAAATTCACTGGAAGGGGGGGAGCTACCTAAATAGCAGTAACAGCCTCAGCCATCCCACTTCAACTGCTGCTCCAGACCTGACAGCCTGAGAGAGACCAAGGCATAGCCAAATTTTGTGGCTCCAACTTAGGCTGAATTACAATAACAGAACAGCTGTGAATTCTCATACAAGTTTGTTACATGGCAACTAAGGGCATATTATTTATAGTTTTCAGCAATCTTGGAATCTGTAACCAGGTTCTGCAAACACAGAAGGCCTGGTCCCTTTCCAAAAAAAGAATGGGAACAAAAGTCAGTGAGCATGAGAATGGCTGGGAAGAGCTGAGGGTTAAACCAAATCCAGCTGCCTCCTAGGAAAATGCAGTAGGCCTGAGGCCTCTCTTGACAGTTTTGACAGGTTTATAATAGAGCCAATATAGTTTTGAACAGCAAAATTATCTTCATAACCCCTGCAATGCTTGGGTTACCCTGACAGTCTAGACAGCACAGATGTGTCTGCACTAAGCTGGTGATCCTGCCCTCACCTGTAGCACAGCAGCTGTTTTTCCTATTGATGGCTCTTTTATTTTGTTGATGACTAATGCATCAAGCTGCTGGAAAATGAGTTACTCTTCCTCAGCCAGTCAGCATTCAAATATGTGGCTCATATCACTATCTGACTTTTAATTTTTGACCACAGATGCAGTGTTTGAGGGGAGGAGGGTCAGACAGAGACCATACTCCTATCCATCACTTGACATTAAGTTTTTAAGTTCAGAGTAAGGGCCAAGTTGCCTTGTGAAGTAGTGCCAGTGCCAAGAATAGAATTTCTTTACTCGCCATGTCTTCCTTTCAGCACCCTCCTGTGTGTTTTTTTCCATTGACAGAGTTCACTTTTTATTCAGGAAAAGGCTATATCCACCCTCCATCTGTGAGCATGTGTGTGCGTGTTTTCTTTTTCATAACTCCTCTTTGTGAGCTAATGCCTTAGTGAGGTCACACTGAGGCTCAGGCTTTCCAGTCAGTCACAGGCAGGCTTGTGAAGAATACGTGGCTGCAGCTGCTTTGGGTGGAAGCACTGAAAGGCATGCTTAACCCCCTGCCCGACTCCGTCCCCTCTCCTCACCCACTGGTTGGCTGACCTAAAGATTTCCCTGCAAATCCATCTGGCAGGCTGTAAAGTCTTGGCTCTGTTCTTGAGAACGGCAAATAAGCTTTAGGTCTACCAGGGGTGTCTTGATCAACGGCAGATGAACCTGGTTCTTTTTGCATCATCTCAAGGACCATGCAATCGATAGCCTTCTCACCTTTCTGACATATAACAACAGGCTTGGGCTGAAGGTCTGATTAGGATCCAGACCATGCTGTTACGCACAGAAAGAAAGTGAAGCCAGGGTCTTGGAGTATTGGCAAAAATAAACACCATCGGCCAAGCCCACCCTGCAACAAATCATAAGCAGCCTCATAAAGGCCCTTTACAGTCCCTGCCGGACATGACCTAAGTGTTGAGTGGCCTGAGCAGCCCCTCCTCAGTCCCTGCCTGCCTGCTCTGGAAACTCCATGTACACCCAGCCGGGCACACTCCCTCCCTCCCGAGGGTCTGTCGCTGGAGGGGGAAGGGACAGTGCTGCTTTTCAAACTCTGGCTTTGATACTTGCTATACGTTCTTCAAAACCTACCTGATCTACGCTGCTACAATTGTGTGCCATAGGAACATTATGGTCACAAGAGAGGCATCAGGTGGAAAACAAGGGGCAGGGAGTGATATGATTATGACTTTCTGGAGGGGAGCCTTAAGGGCATCAGCCACCTTCATTAAAATTATATTCATGTTCCTCTAAACTGGAGTCAGACTATTATTAATACAGGACCTAACTGCCTTTGCCTGTTGTGGACTATAGGAACAAGTAGCAGATACCTAAAAAACTTAAGCTCTTAAGAAGCAACCTCAAAACATCAGGGAAAAAAAGGGGGTACAGCTACCATTACGAAGCATCTTAGGAAAGCTAAAGAAACTAAGCACATATCCATAGGCAGAACTTGATTTTTTTTTTTCCTTCTTCTAAAATTTGACAGTGTGATTCAAAACTGTATGAAAAGAATGGGATATTTTAAAATTCAGGAGACTGGTCTAGAAATCTTTCCGGCACAGTGATGCTTAAGGGAAGTGTGTGCACTATTAGAAGTGTTGTACATAGGTTATACTGTAACATATAATAGGCAGAACTTGATTTTTTTTTTTCCTGCTTCTAAAATTTGACAGTGTGATTCAAAACTGTATGAAAAGAATGGGATATTTTAAAATTCAGGAGACTTGTCTAGAAATCTTTCCGGCACAGTGATGCTTAAGGGAAGTGTGTGCACTATTAGAAGTGTTGTACATAGGTTATACTGTAACATATAACGAGGGAAAATGTAGGCCCTCTCTGGAACGAAACGGGAGACCTGGTTACCTGAGATACGGAGAAGGCTGAGATACTCAATGACTTTTTTACCTCAGTCTTCACTGGCAAGTGCTCGAGCCTCACCGCCCAAGCCGCAGAAGGCAAAGGCAGGGACTGGGAGAATGAAGAGCCACCCACTGTGGGAGAACATCAGGTTCGAGACCATCTAAGGAACCTGAAGGTGCACAAGTCCATGGGACACAATGAGATCTATCCACAGGTCCTGAAGGAACTGGTGGATGAAGTTGCTAAGCCACTATCCATCGTATTTGAGAAGTCACGGCAGTCCGGTGGAGTTCCCACTGACTGGAAAAGGGGAAACATAACTCCCATTTTTAAAAAGGGAGTTTTAAAAAGGAGGACCCGAGGAACTACAGGCCAGTCAGCCTCACCTCTGTGCCTGGGAACACCATGGAACAGATCCTCCTGGAAGCTATGCTAAGGCACATGGAGGACAGGGAGGTGATTCGAGACAGCCAGCATGGCTTCACCAAGGGCAAGCCCTGCCTGACTAACCTAGTGGCCTTCTA
>NW_008824471.1:92711-95014 GCF_000699105.1 Pygoscelis adeliae
GAAAGATGGGGACAAACTTTTTAGCAGGGCCTGTTGCGATGGGACAAGGGGGAATGGCTTTAAACTCAAGGGGGGTAGATTTAAACTAGATATAAGGAAGGAATTTTTTACCCTAAGGGTGGTGAAACACTGGCCCAGGTTGCCCAGAGAGGTGGTGGATGCCCCATCCCTGGAAACATTCAAGGTCAGGTTGGCCGGGGCTCTGAGCAACCTGCTCTAGTTGAAGATGTCCCTGCCCACGGCAGGGGGGTTGGACTAGATGACCTTTGGAGGTCCCTTCCAACCCAAACTATTCTATGATTCTATATATGAAATTGAATTTCTCAATCACCTTTCAGGGATTCCTTGGAAGTTTTCCACAGAAACCCTCCCTCTCTCCCCTTTTACATCATAGTCCATAAGTTGAAACCCAGCATTCTAAAAATACTTTCTCTCCTGGTTAGGTCTTTCAATTTTCTCCTCACAGTTTCTACAGGGGCTTTCTTGAAAGGGGAATACAGAAGTGCTATTTGATGATGGTTATATTCTGTCCTACTATTTCATCTGACCTTCATTTACTGTATCTTACATAAAACAAAAAACCTCATTTGAAGAGGAGGATACACTGTTAAACATACTAAATAAACTGTATCTTTCATATTTTTACCCTGAAGCTACTACCATCTGGAAGTAGTTAGCACAGGAAAACAATAAAAAAGCCCATCTAAGTTCACAAGACTTGTTGCCTGCAGTACTTGAGCAAGAAGATTAGTGTCCCCATTCATTCATTTATTTATTCTACCCACACACAATGTTAAGTAATTTTAAAATCCAAACAGTTTGGAAAGCTCCTGCTGTTGCTTGTGTGCTAAAGCCCAAGCTGAGGTTATCATGTTTGCCTTGCAGCAACAAATGACAATTTGCACTCCATAAAGCATTGTGCACAGTTTATAGATGGCTGTAGGATGTCAGCTGTGGCAAGAAAAGTATAGACAGCTGAATCTCTAGTCTTAGCAGGCACAGAAAAAGATTTCTTTCTACCTACTTGAAATTCAAATACATTGGTAAACCTTCCCCCTCCTCCCCCAACCCAAGAGCCTATGGGTGATTTTTTTTAATTGCTACTGTGTTCTTCTCCAGTTGCCCTTATGAGCATTGAGAGTGCACACAGCCCACAGCGTATGCCTCAGGAGTGAAGTTTGCTCGGGTCTTTTGAAAACAAGAAAACTATCCTGTTCCCAGAGCAGTCGCTGTGCAGGCATACATTACAGACATGAATGGCACGTTTTGTTAAAATATCATTTTTGTGCAGCAAGGTTGCAGCCTCGGATTTTAGCTGCTTTTGTATTTCCCTTTTAATAACTCCAGCAGTATCTGTGGTTATTAACATTAGAACTGTAGACCTTGGTGAAGTCATAAAAAACAGAGCTTAATGTTTTTTTCTGTATGGTTCCACTTGGCTATATTAAAGTCACAACTCCCCCAGTACTCTTTTTTTTTATTATCATGTAAAATAAAAAAGAGACCTCAACAGCAAGGGCAATTTCAGCCTTCATCCCACACTTACGTTCAGTGTCCTTTCAGTTTGATTGGTTTTATATTTGAAGATGGGACACCGCGCTTGATCTTACAAAGGGCTGAGTGCTGTGGACCCAATCTAAGAAGTTACTTCAGCAGAGCATGTACACACGTAAGTGCTTTGAAGCCAGAGCACCTTCCAGGATTTAGCTGGTAGCCTATGGCAGAAAAAGAAGTATCCTCAGAATGTTTCCCTTTCTCCGGTGGATATTTTGGATGTTAAAGAACACAAGTTCATATTGTAATTCAGAAATGAAGACACTTCTACAGACAAGTGGCACCTCTGCCTTCCCTTTTTACATTTGGGGGTACATTGGAAAGAAATATAAAATTTACTTACCGCAGCGTGGTGTTCTTTATTGCAATAAATACGTACCTGTCTCTGATCAATAGGTATTTGCTCAAACAAATATTAGCTCTTCAAACAGCAGCTGCATTGGAAGCAGCTGCAGTTATCTCAGTTGCTTGTGTCAGTCAAAGCAAAGTTTTTCTGTTTGCTTCTTTTCTAATCCTTGCTCCTCGCACTTCAAGAGACAATAGGTTGAATCCAAAGCTTCTAATCACACCAAAGCAACTCCACCAGCAGGATAACTGATTTATTTGGGCATCTAACTCCTAGTTTATTATTTTAAGACTTTTCAAAAACTGTCTTTGATGGTTGATCCTATCTGCTTTAACACCTGGTAGAAGGGCAAGTCTATTACTATTACCCAACAATGAAGCTTTCCCAACTCACAGGGCTTCTC
>NW_008824471.1:95031-97475 GCF_000699105.1 Pygoscelis adeliae
AGGTTTATAATGGTGCTCTTTACCTGCAACTGACCTTCTCCTTGTGTAACTTTTTTGGCTGGATCTGTGACTCAGCCTGTTAGACACCATAGCCTAATGTCAATAAATGCTGGAGGGATCAACACTTACACCTCAGCCACGACATTACAAACCAAAGTTGGCTCTCAGACATAAAATTGCTCTGGCCAAGAATCTGTAGTGCTTTCCTCTTCATGTACCAAGTATCACACAAGACAGGAAGACAAACAGAGGAGCCAATGAAGCAAAACATTAGCCCAGCTCTTAGACTGGCAGGAGAGCTTGAACATAGCGAGACTTCCCCTTGCTCCCCCCACCCCAAGGTTCCCACAGCTGTTCAACATTGCTGTGTGGTGCTCCTGCCAAACAGGTGTCTCTGCCTCCCTGAGGGCTGGTAACAAATGACTATTTGAGTTCAGTTTGTGCAATGGAAACTGTTTCCATTACAAGTGTAAGTGAAATCTATCCAAGCAACAGATTCTGGGATCCCAAAGCCCACATGTTTTCATAACCTATACTGACATAGCATTAGCCTTTCCACCGAGTCGGTCAGGTCAATGATTTCTTTGTTCCTCAGCTCATGAAACACAAGTTGGCAAACACCACCTTCGCTAAGGCAGGTACCCCTCTAAACCCCCCCCCCGGTTTAGCAGCTTGAACCCAGGTCTGCTCAGAGCTTTAAGTTTAAGAGATTATTAGCGCAAGAAAACCACTGCAAGAAGCTTACACACACATTCCTTCCTTATGCATAATTTAAATACTGTCAACACTTCTTTCTTTGCAGTCTAGTAATTCCTACATTAATCATTCTGCAAATCAGTTTGGTACTGAACAGAAGAATTGCATCATATTGTAACAATTTGACCATCCTAAGCTGAGGCTGCCAGAGGTTGATTAATTAACTGCACACTGTGACAGTTTAAAATGACCTGGTGTTTTAAGTTGATTATGCACGATCAGAACACTTACAGCTTTCCAATACATTCCTCACGTATGAGACGACCAGGAAAGCTAGCTTGAGCTATGCTTCAGACTAAGCCTCATGTCAAATGTTCCTTTAGTACATGTTTAGGAACCAAGTCTGTGTGTTAGATGAGTCAGCATCTCACTACATGACAGTTTTGACATTTTCTAGAGACACTGGTATACCTCTTAATCGCAAGGTACATCACATAGCTCTATCCATCCTTGAAAGAAGGCTCACTGAAGGGGAACTGACAAGCAGGTGCCTGTAGAGATGGATATGGACTGTCTACCTACAGAGACCAGACCAGCAGAATTTAGTAAGAACAGACTCTTGAACACTTGATTAAACTACAGTTCAAGTCATGCTATCTGCATTTAGGTTATACTGACTAGTAATCAGTTTTCCTTATTTAAACAAGCAGTTATCTATACCACATATACTCAGTGTTTTCTGTAACAGCTGACAGTAGTTTACTGAGGTGTTAAAATTAACACTGCATTTGAACCCTGCTCTAGCACTAGTACAGTCTACTTAATCTTGCAGCTTGGATATCTAGCTTAATGAGCCATATATAGGTATGGTTTTGCTCCTGTGTGACCTGACTTAAGCTTTGTTATTCCATTCAAAAAATTGAGTGGCTGTGCAAGCAATGCTTCATTTAAGAGGCATTGAGCTCAAATTCCCAGAATTATTCTAGGACCTTCTCCTAGACAGACTTTTACAGTCTTTCCCCAGATTAAAACTAACACTCAACTCAATACTTAAAAGCTTCTTTATTTTACTCTTAGACTTAGGCTTTAAGGACACCTTAAAAAATCAGTTACATAACAAAGATTGATATTGCAAAAAAAGTGGAGGTGCAGTTTCAAAAAACCCCATAGTGTCTTCAAATATAAAAATATATATCCAAATTATTATCTAGGAAAAGTGTACCACCATTTCCGCCTTAAGCTGGCCCTGCCAGCTTTTGGGTCATAACTCCCCACTACAGAGCTCAAGAGCTCATGAGCTCATATTGGAAGGAGCATCTCCGAGGTTCATGTCACAGGCATGGTTCATAGCAAACTGCTTCACGGCAGCACATGGACCCAACCTTAAGTTTTTTGAAGGCATTCCATAGTTTTCCCTTGAGCAGTGGGTAAAAAGCATCCAAACATCTCCTGGGAAGCATATGTCATATACACAAAGCCATCTTCGTCTTTGTAGTCCCTGTACACTTCTGCCATTGTCAAGGACATACTGGCTAGGCTTTTGTTGTTCACCAGCAGGTAGAAAGCTTGTGTAGCAGTTAGAGCCATCCTGCTTCTAATTGAAGAAGGGGGGAGAAAGAGGATTAAGCATTAGCAAATTTAGGAAGGTTTCAACTTCAGTCTATGAAATACATTAAGCAGAGCAGTTGCATGGACTATGTACAAGAAATGCTGTGTAGAGTCATTATGTGGTTTAACGTCTTCATCAG
>NW_008824471.1:97500-98538 GCF_000699105.1 Pygoscelis adeliae
TATGCTTGGAAGCTGAAAGGCTTGTGCTCTGAGGAAAGGCTTACATTGCTAGACCATGAGTGCTACTGAGCCTGGGCTTTGAGTTCCCAATTACCAGAGAAAAGTGCTAAGTAGAAACCAAAAGCTTCTGCAGTACAGCTGTAGTAAAGGATTCTAGCATGGTCTGTTACACTTATTTTAAAGTCCGCCTTCAAAAGAAGAGTCCTTCTCAGACACATTACATATGAGGATCAGGACTCAAGTTGTCCAGGAGCCAAAAGCATCTTTTACAGAATTTAACATCTAGAACGATCTTGTCCATACTTTTGGGGGTGGGTGTGTGTGCTAGAAAGCACATAGCTTTCATACTTTGTCAGAGAACATCACTAAATACTTTGGGAGACTTCTTCCCTGAAGTGTTTTATAAAGAATAGTTTAAAGGCATATTTCATGTCACTCACACTTAAGAGTTGCTTTGAACTTGAGCAAATTCAGCAAGGTGCAGTAAGAGAGCAAGGCAGTAAGCGCTATAAGCGGAACAGAACAGAACAACAGAGCCCCAGTACCAAGTTCATCAAGGCAGAAGAAAGCGAACAGGAGTCTGGCATAATCTTTACTCACTACAGCTACAGAGAAGACTATGAATCCACAAAGCATAGACCACATTTTTTACCCTAATGCACCTGAAAAAACATCTGTTGATATTCTTTAAACACTTGCAAGAAAGGGAAGCCATTACTAATACCTCCATCCTCCTCCCCACCAGAGACAGCAAGATGTTCCAGCACAGCGCTAGAAAATACCTGCTTGGAGAAGAGCAGCAAGCCCCAGCTGCAGCAGAGACCCGCGGGTGCTTGCCACCTACCTGATGATGGTTATGAACTGCGTCATGGTCAGCTCCTCGGGAACAAGAAACTTGGTTTTGTCCAAGAGAGGAAGGTATTTCTCTTTGTGGTACCTCTCAACAATTACCTGTTTTAATTAGAGTCACGCTCAGCAAAACCTAGAACGCTCAGGTCCCTTCCCCCCTCCCCTCCCCTCCCGCACTTTAGGGAGAGG
>NW_008824471.1:98984-115619 GCF_000699105.1 Pygoscelis adeliae
GCGGCCCCGCCGCGCTCCCGGGCGGCCTTGCCTCCCCTCGCACGTTCTCCGCTCCCCGCCCCGCCGCCAACGGGGCGCCAAGGGAACGTGAACTGTGGTGCTGGTGAGCCCGGCCTCGCAGCATCCTTTCTGTTCTTTGCTTGCTTTGACATCTGTCACCCACACCGCGAGATGCTTTGCATACAAGACGGTATAATACTTTGGGGGGGGGCCTTTGACTGCCCTACGGGGTGGTTGAAGGGTGCGGCTCGAGGCTGGGCTGTCTCCGTCTGTCTTCCCTTTCCAGATGGCCAGTCCAGAGGCCAGTCACCTTCCCCGTACTTACAAACTGCTTTCAAACCATTTCTTTGGTTTTAGGGGAAAAAAATCCAACTGTTTTCATACCGTCAGGCTACCAGATTGCTTATTTTCTGAATGACTTGGGAGGTGAGCTTTAACTCTTTTCGTCTCTAAGGCATGGTCGTGATATTAAGGGTTTCCAAGCAGCCTTCAGGTCCATCTATTTGCCAAATATGATGAGACAGGTTCCCTGCCTTTTGGCTTGCTTGTTCACCTGCTTTTACTTCAGCTGTCAAGATGGCTTCGCAGCCAGACATGGCTCAGCAAGGAGTAAATTTAACTCACGGCTGGTTGTTGTGTATATAAGTCATCTTAGTGGATGGCTGGAATTGATCCCCATTACTCATTTGCTTTGCTTATGCCTTTAAAATACAGTCGTTTTCATTTTATTTGATCTACCAGGCTAAGGGCAACTGGAACTTTCTAAGGTTATGAGATACTCATGAGTTATGGCTTTGGCTGCTTTTTCAAGGCAAAATCAATGACTGTCACCTAAGATCATTTTGAAAAGGAACATCTTCTTCTAGTGTGTATGCACTATGTATGCATATGTCACGATTTTCAATCAGCCTTTCCAGAATAGTTCCCAGTGGCTGAAGTCCTTAGCGCTGCTGAGCTGTCCTTTTCTCTTGGTCTGGAAGTGATGAGCTTTGGTCACAGCACAAGCTCCCCCATGTGGCACTACGAATTTAATTGCTCAGAGAAGACAAGATTTTTGCTTTGAGTTCATGAGCAAGAGCTCTGAACTTGGAGAGAGGACTTGAGCCTACGCTGGAATGGTTTGGATACAGCTCGTCCTCATGAGCAGACCTCTGCATCAGGGCAGGTAAGCTCAGGGGTTTCCTTACAGAGCTGAGTCTAACTTCAGTTCTTTTGAGTAGAGGTGGGGTGACAGACTGGGGAAGCGTGAGTGGAGGAGGAGGTGAGCCACAAAAGTGGCACAATGCCATAACTCAGTCTGGTGATAGATGTATTTAAGGAGATGAAGCGTAGCCTATATATAGCACAGGAGCAAAGTCTGGGAGGTAGAAGGATGTGTGGAGATCACAGAGTGTGTCTTTGGACATGGGGTCACTGTGGGGCTTCCCAGAGCTCTTCAGGAAGTGGACCAGTTCTTCTGGTCCCCTGCTGGTTTCTGCCCAGTAGATCCAGCAGGAAGATCTGTGATCCGCTGTGTGCGGAAAAGAGGGAACCTGCCACACCAGGGCTCTGCTTTCTGTGTCACCTCTCACTGCATACAAAGTGGCTCCGTACAGACATCAGCGGCCCAGCTTCCAGAGAGAGGTGATTTCTTTTCATAACCGTAAGCTCCTACAGCAGCTGCTAGTAAGAAAAATGAATATGTGATAAGAAGGGGAGCTAAGGAAGAAGAATTCCCTGGTGATCAGTGAACCTGGTGATCAGTTACAGCTCTAACTTCTGTGAGAGCTAAGAGTGAGCACAGACCCAGGCTTTCGTTAACATGTGCTAACTAATAATGTAATGGGTTTCACTCTCTCCAGGCAGAGAGAATGGGAGCTCTAGTGTGTGACTACATAGCACCTGCACTCGCTCTTGCATTGAAATACCCAGTTTCAGACCCAAATGTGGAATTTATTCCTTCTCTCCTTTCCCTTGTAAGTTTTTCTTGCATGCACACAATTAATGAACTGTTAGAGCAATTTTGTGTAGAGAATGGAGTACTCAGAGGACCCTGCTGAAACAGAAACAGAAGGACCAAAGGGAATCGTTAACTCTACTTTTACCTGCTTAAATGTCCAAAGACTACACTCAGGAATCCTGTAAGTCCCCGAACATTAATGCACAAGCTTGGAGTTGCATATCTTATCTAGTCCAGTTTCATTGCCACGCTCATAGCCTCTCCCAAAGTCCCAGGTTGCAGCTGTGTTAACTGAATTCTGATGTATCTGTTGTCTCTATACTGAAGTGATCCCAGCTTCATGGACTGAATCATATACAGAGTCTGGCTCAAACGAAGTTAGTGTAAAAGCAGCAAAGAAATAGCATGTCCTTTACACTGGCCCATTCCAGCTGAAGACAGTAAAAACCTTGTCTCATAGCCTCAAGGTGTTTTAGTCAGGGAATTATTTTCCCTGTATGGAAGGGTACAGGGTGTCCAAAATTTGAGGATACTGTAGAGTTTTCGTTTCAGTAGAAATGAGGGAGCTCCTGTGAATGACAGAATTGCAGTATCTGAAGAGAGTCTGAAATAAGCTGTTAGGAACTTTTGGGGAAAGAACGAACTGGTTTGTCCCAGAAGTATGGCTGAAGTCTGAATACGCGATACTACCGCAGGGGAGAAGTGAGTCAGCTAATTGAGCAAATGACTGAGGGCTTTGCTTCCTGACCAAGTGATGGGGTGCTTCTTTCATAGACTTTCTAGCATATGTGAGTTGCCCATCCTAAAATTTGACTTCTTTGCCTGCCAATTTGTTTTACGCTTTCAGGAGTTTTCACTGCTTACCTTGTTTCTTGCACTTTTTCATCCCAATTTCCTGCATTTTTTGGAAGTTGGGCAGGGAAGCAGGGGGAGAGTGATGGATGGGCTCTAATGTAAGGCCTTTTTCTTAGACTGTTCTGTTTCATTCATGCTCATGTTGCTCAGAAAAAGGTCTTTATCGGTGTTAGAGGAAAGGTCTGAAGAGTTAGAAAAAGTACATTTCCTCAAATTGTTCTTGTTTGGTAGTTATTCATCATTCAAATCATATAGGTCTGTATGCATATGCAAGTCTCCCTGTGCTAAGCAAAATATAAGCAACTCAGAAAAAAACAAGCCTGCTCTGAAGAACTTGAAATCTGAATTTCCCAGACAAGATAAAATGAGGTAGAAATAATTACGGCCGCTGCAAAAATGCAAGATGCAAAGAATGCGTGCAACATTTTGAACACAATTTCATGAGGAAGGGTATGGTACAAATGATACCACGTTTTTGGAGCACAAATGCATTGAGTTGATCATAGGACCACCCTGCCTCTTGCAGAATTTTAAAAAAAAAAACCAAACCCAGACAAATAAACATCAATATTTTATATGTGATTGTATTTAAAAACTATAGAAACCCTGACCAGCTGCCTTTACATAGCTGAATGCTGCATGCTAAAAATCACACTTCCAAAGCTTTCCAGTAGCTGCTGCAGGAAACAAAATGAGATCTAAAGTACAGAGTGCTTGAGCAGAGAGGAACAAGTTGCTTCCAAAAGGGTCTAGCCCTGACACCTCACAAAGACAGCATAACACCATAATGTTAACCTGTCAGGTGTGGCTGTGTATGTACGTCCAGTTGCCATCTAGTGGATCTATAACTTAGTATTTCCTTAGAGAGAAATGCTAAACACCTCTTTGAATGGTGAATTCTCCTCGAGATTTGTGAATTTTCCTCTGGTCTTTCCCACTCCGAAGCAGAGGTTTTGAATTACATTACTGTAGCATGTATAAAAGTTTGAATGACATCATCTGTAATCTGCTAGGGCTTGGGCTGGTTATAATAAGCTCTGTAACGACAACAACAACAAAGTGTAAAAGACACTGGGGTTTTTGCATCAGTGTGTTAGAGTCTCTTCCTCCCCTCCGCAAGTGCTTTGCGGAGATATGTCGCAGAGGCACAATGACATACTCAAAAGCAGGCATCTACTTTTCTCCAAGTGGTGTGAGACCAACAGCACTGCTTCCAGGTGGATCTGTGAGCTGTTGTGGAACTGAGGACCAAGAGCTGCCTACATTAACCAGAGGACCAAGATGCTCTGGTCAGACTGCTTGAGTGGCATGTATGAGTGCTATGAGGGTCTAGCTAAGATTTTGCCTGTTGTAGGAAGCATACAGCTAAAATCCAGTAACTGCACTGCATTCTGCCTTCAGAAGCCTCCCCGGTGCCCTCCAGTGCTCCCGTACCCTCATGGTTAAACGCCCTGTGAAGTTTAAGGAATAGGAGCGATCAGATGGCTCCGACTCCTGAGCTTGGGGAATTTAAGCCGTGGTAGTTTAAAACTAACCGCCTGGCTGCCTGCCCCTCCTCATAGCTGGAGACTGCCTCCCCAGCAGGCGCACCTTGTGCCAGCGCCCGAGAGCAGATCCCCTGCTTGGTTAATACGCAGTGCAATGGCCAAGAGCAGGCAAGGCTTCAGCGCCCGTCCACGCCTGCCACTCTTGCCACCAGGGCAGTAACATCCAGCACATCGGTAGGGTGGGGGCAGCGACGTTTTAAATTGCCAAAGCTTTATCTGCCAGAGCTCAGGAGGCAGGGCTCCCAGCCTGAAGCCGGACTGAAGCTTGTTAGTCTGTCCTGCCAAGCTAGCTGAACAGTGCGACGCCTAATGAAGGCAAACCCAAGGGTCAGACTTAGGCAAGAGAAAACCTCTATAAATGTAAAAATGTGAAAGGCATTAGAAGTGATTTGTGTTCCGGTGGAAGAGATTCGCTCCACTGTTACGTGGTGAAAAGCACTCTAGTATGCCATAAACTGAGAATAGCTTTTCTTCGTAAGTCCGTATGCAGGTGCTACTGAGTTAATTCCAGCGTAGCAAAACTTGGATGACAAATGGGGCTTCGCTCTGGCTGTAAATTCCATCCAGCACTTAATCCTGAACATAAGCGGATATGCAAGCAAGAGGGATTAAGTGCAGAAGGCACAAAACAGTTATGTGTAGACTAGCAATTTAAATATGAATGATACAGTGCTAGAGGGACTGAGATTTATTTATTTAATCAGCCTAACTGAATAGGAAGAGAAACTGCAGCATGATGTTCTAGGGAAAAAATGCGACTTGGCAAAATGAAGGCTTATTTGTTGCACTGAGAAAGCCTATGAAATTCCACAGTATTATGCATAGTTATCTTCAATACGTGCTTTCATGAGGGTTGTCTATAAGTGAAAATAAAATAGTTGAGTGAAGAGGGGTCTGAAAAGCCCTCAAGCAGTCAGACTCAGCCAGCCAATTTAATGGGTTTTAAAATATTTAAAATATTTGCACACTCCCCGAACATGGCTAGTTACAGATAGGGAATCCTTTGCCTCCTTCTTCCCTTCGCAGCTCTGAACCTGCCTATTTCTCCTCCTGTGACACAGAAGCAAACCCACACTTGTAGGTAAGCCTGAAGTAGTTGCTTGCCAGTAACTAGCTTTCTGAATTCATAAGTCTTCATACCAAAAAGCTAGCTGGAGTACTCATGTTTTAGGGGATGCTTAGTCCTGTATTGCAGATTTATGGTCCAAACTGATCTGTTAATAAGACTCAGATCACAAACTGAG
Source organism: Pygoscelis adeliae (assembly GCF_000699105.1). Lineage (NCBI taxonomy): Eukaryota > Metazoa > Chordata > Aves > Sphenisciformes > Spheniscidae > Pygoscelis > Pygoscelis adeliae. The sequence continues at coordinate 104,570 of NW_008824471.1, forward strand.
CCCTTCTCAAAACGCTGAGATAAGTTTAAAAGTCACTAGTGGTATTTCTGGGTTGATTGGCTAGTGTTTATATGTACTTTTGGTTCTTGTTCTTTGTCTCCTGATTTTTTAACCTTTATATTGAACTAGATCATATCTCTGATGGCTTTTTGGTGTAGCCACAAGGATTAGAAATTAGTTCTGTTACTTTTAAATGAGAGACGACGTGACCAATTTACACCAGAGCTTGGGCTTCTGAGCTAAAATGTCTCTTCTGCAAATGAAACTTCAGTTAGACTCATTTAACCTCTTCTCTCTTTCTCACCTTTAACTGTCCTGCTGGTGTTCAGCTCATTTCTTTACCAAGTTGTAGTAATCGTTAGGTTAAAATGCTGTTGTCTCTGGTGCACATAATGCATATGCAAAAGTAGCATCCTAGAGTTGGCAAAATTCAAAGGGTATTTTATTGTGACAGAGTAGTTTCTTTATGCTAGTTTTTTGTTTCAAGTGCACTAATCATGCTTTTCCTGAGCGCTCTATCTTCCATTTAAATATTTTAAGACATCTCTCAGCATTAATTCGTTAAATTTTCAACCATATTGAGAGAGCTGGGCAGACTGAGGTATAGTGAGGTATCCTCAGTAGTTTTTATATTGTTCCACATGGTAAGCACTTCTGTTTCAGCATTTTAAATTTGAGAAGAATTTGAGACCTAGGTTCTCAGTAATTTTCTGCAAGTGTTGCTCAAATTGGAGATTCTATCTAGATGTAAAAAAAAAAAGCAGTGACTCTTTTTGGGTCAGAATTTTATGCCAGAATCAAGCTGGCATAAGCTGGCAAACTGTTGGTCAAGGTCCCTGCAAGTACGTCTTTGATTTTCTGTTTCCTGCTATACCAGTGGTTCACCACCTTTCTGTCCCACAGGGGCTGAGCTCAAAGTCTAGAAAGATACTAAAAATGGAAAAACATCATTTGATCCTCCTTTCCCACCATCTGTTCTCTTGTTATCAGTGCTAAGATACAATGTATTATGTTTTCTGTCTACAGAAGCAACAGAATTGATGTTGTCCTTGCTAGCCAATGTCCTTGGTCATCTTTTTGAGAAACCGAAGAAATGTTCTCCGGTGTGGACAAGACACTTAGTTTTTCTTTGAGGTATAGTGCTTCAGTTAATGGATTTCCCTTTGTAAAATATCATAACCTTCTGTAGTCATGGCTACTTTACACCTAGCAATAATTGAATAATGTTGTTCAGAGTTTCTTGATAATAAGGCCCTTCTGTGGGATTCGGCCTGGTTAATGAGTGCTGTTGCGGAATCATTGGCATTTTTAGGAGAGTGTGCACATTTGCTCATTATAAGGGACTGCTGGTACTTCACATGCATACCAGCAACAGTTAATGCAAAGGCATGATAAAAAGGGAAAAACTCCAAATTTGACTCTGAATAGAATGTACTGAGCATCTGTTTGAATAAATCTGATTTTTTGGACGTCTATTATGGGTTGGAATTCTGGGAACACGATTCCCCTCTTCTGTTAATGTGTCTGCTGTTTGACTTGGTAGCACATTTGCATTCTGTCTTGCTGGTTTTAGTAGTGCTCCTACTATGAGTACAGATCTCAGCGCTTGTGCCTTGGTGAGAGGGAACAGCACCCCGTGCTATGCAAAAATGGATTTAAAAGTTACGCTTTGTCCATATATGATGATAATCTTGTTTGAAGAGGTTTTCCTTTCATACAGGGTTTTAAAGCATTTTCTCCAGTATGGCTGAGTTGTTTTCAGTTGGGACGTCAATGGCTTTATGTCCAGCCTGTTTCTGGCCTCCCTGTTGAGTCTGCCAAGAATGTGTCAGACAGTGCCAAAAGTAACTATTGGGTTTTGGTTTGTAGATGCTGGAAACTGGTTTCTATTTTAACCTTCAGAAAGGGTGTTATAACTGACAGAGGGCAGAGGATTTTAAAAATATCTTTAGCATGTCCCTATGAAGCTGGCAGCTTTGTTGTCATCCTGCTGGAATGCCTGACAGAAGGGTCAAGAGAGTCAAGCTCTCTTTCAGGGTCGAAAGCATGCCTCACCAAGAGAGCAATGCACAGAGTTTCCAAGTGTGGCTGGGACCCTTGGATACCTCCCTTTTCAGGTGCATGTTAAAGAAAGAGGCCTGATCCGTACTGGGAAATTGCTCTGCACTTAATGAAAATCTGGACTCTTAAGGTGCCCACATTATGTACTCAGAAACTGTGGCTCTCAGGACTGGAAGTCCCTTTCAGATGCTTTCAGCAGAAATGTCTAAGGCTTAGACAGGCCAAACCCCCACACTGTAGGAAAAAAAACGTCCAAGTATAAAGGAAAGATTGAGTTCCCGGTCTACAAATTCAAGACTGTCGCTTTGTCTTAGAAATCCTCTTTTAGGGAATTTTGTAAGATGTTAGGAAAAATGCCAAAATTAGTGGATGTAAGAGAGACGGATGTTGCTTAGCTATTTTAGAAGAGGGACCCCTAGATAACTATTCCCAGTGTCTCTACTGAATTGTGTGATCTTAAACAAGTTCGGAACCATGGCCAAGCCCGTGAGCCATATCATATACTTAGCTACATAACAAATGTGTTGTGGAGCTCAGTTAATACTCATGTGCCATGAGCAAAGTTCTGTAAAAATGCCAACAATTTATTGAATGTGAAAATGCTGACAAGTGCTTTGGACTGATACGGGATTACTGCAAATCATAGCCCAAACGTGTACATGAGCAGATATTCAAAATTGTCTACTTCAGGAATCTTACTGGAGATGACTAAGTCCAGAGTCCAGTCTTCTCAGGTTCTGCATATGGTCAACAGAGAGAGAGAGAGAAACTCTTGCAGAGGGTCCGTTCGGTGTCAGTGCTCTGAACTGTCTTCTGCATGAGTCCTTCCCTTTACGTTGGCCACACTGAGTGCTTGATTTGAGTACCTGAAGTAGGTACTGTGAATACTCTCCAAAGAGCTCAGCCTCATAGGAGTGGGCTTGAGTTCTGCTCTTGGTCTCTTTGAGATGAATTTCCTTTGCCCAATAACACACAGGTTTGCCCAGTTCCTCAGTGCTATCAAGGGAAATTGTCACAATAGGTTATACCAATGTAATCCAGCCTATCTATTTTGCGCCTTTAACCTGAGTTTTGCTTAAAACTGTTACACAGAGTGTGCCTGTATAGCTTAGAGAAAAAAAAAAAATAGCCTTGTACCGCTAACCATCTATGGGAAATGGATTTATAATGAAGCACTGAGGAATACTATGTGTAAGATACAAGTGGGATGGGAGACACTTAACAGAGGTCAGACTGGTGAACCCAAAAGTGCAAAACACTGGCTTGTTGCACAATTCATAGGCTTTCGTTTGTGTGACTAACATGTATGCAGTGGATAAGCCAATTCTTCCTGACCTTTGCAGTGCTGTGGTTGCCATGGGCAATCTTTACAGAGGAGTGAATTGTTCTTAAACCACAAATGGAATATATTGCACATGAGGGGGCTGTTGACTGCACAAAACATGTGCCACTGTCTTGCCTTTTGTCTTCTTGAGCAGACCTAGCTGCTTTGGAAAGCAGGCGGCTTTCATCACCTGTTTGCTTTCAGGTTCCCTATCCTCTTTCAAACAGTATCTTGAAAAGCAATGCAATGCTAGTTTCAGTGTAGCAGACAAGAGCTGAAGGCAGAATAGATCTACAGTTGTTACTGTTGGTGACTGCGGCCATACAGTGGTCGCTAGCAAAAGAGAATGGCCTTTGCCCAGACACCCCTGTGATTGTAAGGGGAGACTCTCAGAAGAATAAGAATCCTGCATAGGAAATACTAATCAAGAGGATTTTTTCCATGTTTTAAATAAAAGATGAAGTAAAGCAGATCTGAGACCTGGTGAAAGTCCCACCCTGTATAAACACATGGATAAACAGGATAGACGTGATAGATGGCAATTGCAGAGTATTGAATGGCTCCTGTTGGTAACTTGAGGGAGCCCATACTTAAGGATCAAATGACTCACAGAATTGCTATCTGGCCTGTTCAGTACTAGGTTCCTGATACGGGTCTTGCTTATTGTCAATATCTCATATCAATTTGTCTGTGATGAAGACTATTGGAACACATGCATAGGATAGTGCCACTTTAGTTTCTACTGTGCAGTTTCCTCCGAGTAGCACCATTTTTGATAGAGAGGGCAAGCACCAAGTATAAATTTTCCTGTAGTTTTAAAGAGGATCTCTCAAACACAAGGTTGAACCACACTTAGAAAACAGCGGTCCTTCACAGGAGACAACCTTATCCTAAATTTCAAGAGGCAACCGCTGAAGTTGCCTGCTAGTGGTTGTGGACAAGCATTAGATCCGTGGAGCCTTCTGGCAAATGTAAATCCTCTCCCCTCACATGCACTCCTGGCTGTTTGCACCAGCCTGATGGATGTTTTATGCTGCTACCTAAAAGACTTGTAGTCTCTTGGGCTCGCTAGCCAGAGGTGTTCATCTTTAAAACTGGCTCTGCTTGCAGGCTGTGATTTTTCCTTCAAACCAAACAGCTCCAAGAAGGCTGTGATCAGACTCTAGAAGGACGCATTGAACTTTTAGAAAGAAAAAGCAAGAGTTGTCCTCCTTAATCTGTTTAAATATATCCTTAAATATTTCATCAGGTGCTTTTCTACATTATAGTATTTTGTCTTGCAAATAGCTTTACCTTTTCCTTTAGTTCTTCATATACTGGCCTACTTATATTTATTTGTGTGAGCAGTACCATGCTACACTGAATTATACTGACTATTATATTCCTGAAATACAAATACTGAAATGTATTTACATATCTCACTAAGAGCTTATTGGGAAACCAAGTTAGCTTTGTAACAGCTGAGACATTAATTTGCATCATCTTTTTTACTGTGGACAATCTACACGAGTCAGACTCACTCTTGCTAATTGTCCCTGTCCCTTATGTAGCATTAGCTCCATGCAACTGTTAAATGCAAAAGCTGAAGAGAGATGTTTTATTAACATAAGAACTCTTCTTGCCTTTGAAATTTCAGTATCCTCAGTGAACTGAGCTAAAAGATTCTGTTCCTACGTTTTCTTTATTGTAAGATGAGATGCTGTAATCACATCAGACACTGCAGTTTTTTGTGTGTATACTAGTATATATAAATATGTATTAGTATATATAATACTAAGTATATACTTATACACACAGAGACATGTATATATGTATGTTATTTCTTCTTTTTCACTGGAGGTTTGTAGTCAGATGTACACAGTGGATTAAGTAAGTTGCTATGGATGTAAATGATACTAAATGATTAAACAGCCCAGCTGTCTGTGGTCAAATGCAGCATCTCACCAAACGCTTCTCCAAAATAAAAATTCTTCCAAGGAATGATTTATAATTTAGACCTGTAAAAAGGTTTCCTGGATAGCATTGGTTTCCCATGTGTAATGTGGTTTGAAATCTACTTTCCGATCCAACTTTCTGCAGTTCTCTCTGAAATGGGCTTGGTGATGGATGGTGGCAAACGGCCTAAAAATGACTAGATATTTTGCCTCTCTAACATGTCTCCAGAGTGGTGAGTTAGTGTCTAGCATCATGTTAATGTCACAAAGTAAAGGAAGTGGGGTGAGAGAGTCACTAATCAAAAGTTACTTGAGCTGGACTCACAGAAGAAGAGCTAGGGAGCCAGCTGCCCAACCTGGATCCTCTTCTTCCATGAAGCCTTAAATCACTTCTCAGAAGAGATCTTGATCAAGCAGAACAACCTTTGAGATTTTTTTTTTCCTGAACAGGAGCAGAATCAAAACGTGTTGAAAGCTTTCATGAAAACAGACGTGGGTTGAGAAAAATGTCAGGGTGGGTCAGAGTGAGGTAGATTGTCAGTGTGGTGGTGGGACACTTGGTCTAGGATGTAGAAGGTGCTGGAGCAAGCCTCTGCCCAGAGGAACAAAAGCAGAAGGTTTTCATCCTTTATTATTTTCAGTGTCTCTTTTTTAGAGCCTCAGTGTCCTGTGCGTATAGTTAAGTCCCACTCACCAGGATGCAGATACATGAGACCCCCTCTCCTCTCTCATGCCAACACAACCTCCAATGCAATGCAGTTTGGTAACTCCCGGTGAAGATATTCTTACCATTAAACCCTGTGGAGCTGGGCATCTTGCCACTTTTGTGTGGCTCTTTTTTTTCGTTTCCCATAACTGAAAGTACAGATAACTAACGTGGGCCAGTCCCAGCCTGCTGTCTGTGAGCTGGCTATAGCGTTCTGGCACTATACAGTGATCATTATAAAATCATACTTTTTCTGCCAATGGAGAATTACTCCAAGAAAGGCTTGCCTTATGTGAAGGCTCAACTCTGAGACCCCAGATTAATTTCCTAGCTGTGCCACAGCCTTCCTGGGTGCCTTCGGACCCTTTCTCTTCTGGTGGGATTTTTGACCTATCTAGGAGAGAGGTGCCAAATTCCTCATTTGTACTTTGTGCAGTGATTAGCAGAGTACTACTTTGTCCTCATTTGGAATATGCTTGATATCTTGAAATCCAGAGAGAAAGAAGTAGCTACTATTACTTACTATGCTTAGAATTGGGGATAGCCTATGAATATTCTCTTTAGAAAACTGATTTTGAGAAGGATATTTCTCCATTAAAAACCAGAATTGCACACTGTGACTTATGCATGTACTTTTACATTATGGACTAGGTAATTTTTGTCAGATTGCTTTGAACAATGAATAAATTCAAGGAGACTGAAATCTGTTTAGACACCTAGTCAAGACGCAAGAGCAAAATTCATTGAGTTAAAGGTTTACAATGCATTGCTTTTTATGTTTCAACCCAATGTTTCATTTACATCCCTGGTGGTCAGAGGGTCTTCCACTCTGATATGAGAACTGTGTGAATTGCACACACCAGTGATGATCCTGGCTGACCTACAGTCAATTCAGTGCAGATGGCAGGTTCGTGTCTCTCTCCCTCTCTCCCTCAGGTGCGTTGCTGGTGGGAGCAGTAGCCTTCATGCAGCAAGGCCTGAGTCTCAGTCCAGCCCCCCTATTCTGTTTCTAGTTGTGGCCCATATAAATGGCCATATGTAGCTAGTATAAATGCACTGTATTTAAACTATGCATCCACTACCGACCAAAGTTGAGAACAGACTATGTGGCTAAATTGACCTTTGGTCTGACCCAGCCTTTTTTGTCCTAAAATTACTAAAATGTCTAAGGAAGAATATGAGAACATGAAATGATACTTGTCCATCCTCTGCCATTTGAAGTGCAATAATTCCCCGAGCTGGGGATAGTACTTAATACCCTCAGATGTAATTTCTTCCATGAATCTGTCCAGTAGCCTTCATGCTGGTATAAGCAGTATATATATAAGTATCTGCAAAAACATGCTAGCAATGATTCCTACAACTTAGCCACACATGGTGTGAGGAACCACCTCCATTTGTTTATTCTGAACCTTCTGGCTGTTAGTAGTTTCATCCAATGATCCTCCATTCTGGTACTGAAGGAAAGGACAATCATCCCCTGTTCACCCAGTCTGACATACCACTCATCTTTATAATGATAACTCATCTTTATAAATCCTCCTGCAGTGTGAAAACAAAACACTGATTTTATTTTTAGGTATAACAGATTAAAACCAATGTTTTCTACCTTGGATGATCAAATTAAGCAACAAGAAATAGCCTGCCTTTTCACAGCATGCCCTGCTATTCTGCAGCTTCCAAATAAGAATGTTGATTTAGGTACAAGGTATTGTCTCTATTTTCTAAATTTGAGTGCCCGAGTTAAAAGATTTTTGTGCACTCTTTGATTGGCCTTTCAGGGTTATTTTAAAAAAAAGGGGGGGTGGGGTTTCCATAACATTAGCAGAGCTGACTCAGACACAGAAGGAACACGTCTGCAGAGGGAGAAGGTGTAGTTTTTCGTATCATCTGTTTTCTCACTGTAACCACACTGTGACAGACTGGAATGAAAACTCTAAAAACTTTAGTCAGCCTCTGGCTCTGTGCAGAAAGTCTTTCCCTGTCAAACCTACAGGGGACATTTGTTTGTTTGCCTGATAGGCAGAAGACCATTTAGAGGCTGGGAGTTTATTCACTGTGGTCATTGCACCTCCGGAAAGATATGAACAAAATGTGAACGTGCTCCAGACTGATTTGGGCTCCAAACATGCAATAAGTAATATTTTTTTTTCTCCCAGCTGACAGTAGAAAGTAGGGCTGTAAAAGGTCTGCCTAGCAGAGGATTACATGAAGGTCTTTAAGAGACATAGCACAAAACAATTTTTGCACAATACAGCATGTCAGATGCAAGCTGAAACAATCCAGGATGAATGTGCTGCAGCCTAAGGTTCAGGCATGGTTTATTTAGGATAATTGCCCAGCAGGGTAGTTGTCCCTTTCCAGAGCACACTGGAAAGTCCAAAAGCACTAGAAGTACCATCTTGCAATATTTCTGAGTACCTCTATCAAGCTAACAAATACCTTCAATTTTCCCTGGCTTCATGTCTGTGCTAGGAGAAGTCAGCAATCTGCAGGACCTCATTCTCGTACTAAAGGGTAATGTTCTTACCGCAGAGCAGCCAGACTGCTAATTAAACAAAAAATCCTTTACATCTCCAAAAATAATACAGCTTAATAACCACCTGTTAGAGAACTATATATTTTGATAATGATTTTAATGGGGGGGATATTATTTGTATTTTCTTCTTGTTTGTGTCAGCTGAGTGCTAGAGACACACACTGTACAAAAGGAGCATTTTGCCATAAAGAGTTTCCAGCCTGAGCAGTGGGGAAGACACCTGTGTTTGTAAGGGGGCAGAAGAAACAGTAAGATGTCTCTGGGCAGTATGAGTGACGAGGGTTTTGGAGTGCAGCCAGCTGAAGCTCAGCCTCTCTCTCTAGACATCACACTTGAAGACAGACCAGAAAAAGGTTCCTGATACTCAGGTATGTTATGGGAGTTTCCATAAATTGAAACGTCAGTTCCCATTGTTGTTAGTGCTATTGCGACTGCAGAACACGTGGTTCTGTATCCACCGTCTTTCTCCTTCGTGTTGTGAAAACTGGGGCCTTAGACAGAGCTTCCAGATGAAGGGATAAGATTTAAAGTTTTCTCACGGAACAAATTTTATTTGATCGATTCCACATTTTAGAGACTAAAATTTCTTGCACTCAGTGAACTTCTGCTGAATGTCCAGAGTCCTGAGGTAACCCCGTCTCCCTCTCCACAGATGTCTGCCCACAGCCGTCCCCTGGGAGACTGGCCAGGGAGTCAGGGAGTCTGGGAAGCCCCAGCCTTCAGTAACACTGATACCTGGCTTTGCTGTTGGTATTAGGACGGAGGCAGCTTAGCGGAGCTGTTCCAGCGTCTGAGCAGCTTCCTGCTAACTGGACGACTGGGAACAAAAAAAGATTTCATCTGATTCAAACTGAAACCCAATTCTGAAAAAGATGAAGTTTCCTGTTAGCAGGAAACTTTTCCCCTTTCCTGGCTGTCCTCAGTTCTAGCTTGGGTCCTTGGATCCCCTCATCTGAACTCAGGATGCTTATGCTTCTTGACTTCTGTAGTTTCAGTACACAAAGGAGATGTATAAAGACAGTTGATAATAATGACTGATGTTAATGGGAAGTGCAGAAGGGAATTATCTGCATTTAAATTACTAATGTGTCTCCTAACACTGTTTCTGTCTAAATCACTGGGAAAGTCAGACTAGATTTTAACAGATGGTGTTATACAGTTCCAGAAAAAAATAATCTGACTACTGTGGTTGGAAGGGAATTTACTCTGTCAAAGCCTAGATAGGTTTTTAAGTCAACAAAATATATGTGGCAATTTCACAGATTCATACAATGTGTAGGCCAGAAGCAAAGGTTAGGCATTTCACTCTCACATCACATGTAACACAGGCAATAGATTTTCACCTGGTTTCTCCTGTCTTAAACCTCTTCTTACATGAAAGCAGATTCTACCACATTATCAGGTAGCCCTTCAGGTCTGTTTTCTCCCTCGCCAAACTTTCAGGTCTTGTTTATTACACACTGTGCATGTTTCAAATGTCATCACCATAGAGAATGTGGTATAATATTAGATAGTACAAGTTTCAAGGAAATAACTTGCTCACTCTTCCCAGCACTGCTAATGAGGGTATTAAAGGAGTTTCTCTTCCACCTCTGAACTTCAGACTGGCTGTCAGCTGTTGTACTGTGCTTGGTTTGGTTTGGTTTGAAAAAGTAATTGAGTTAATTTTTGGTAACTGTAGCTTACAACTCTGTTCTGTTGGGCCTATTAAATGAGTGATGAAGTAGTGTCTTCAATATACTTTCCCAATAACATTTAGCACATGTAAATTTGAGAACAAGTTTGGTAAATTGGTGTCAATAACGTTTGTTATGTAGTTTTTAACTGCCAGGTTGCTACTAATTCTCAATCACTTGGACTTTTGTACCCTAAGTCCCAGGATCATCACACAGCAAAATCCAGAGGAGAGCTGTTCCCCCAGTACCCTCCCTGCACCATGCACAAGGCCCCAGACAGGGTTTTATCAGGGACACTTCTTAAGCCCACTGTCTACTGTGGCCAGTGTCAATGGCTCTCTGTGCCAGCACTCCTGATCCCCAGCTCAGGTAAGCATTCTGTGTTTTCATACCTGTCTTTGGGGTGAGATCTGAGAGGGATGAGCGAGCCTTCCAGTGGAATTAGGATTCTTTATATCACCAGTCTGACTGCGAGGTATGACAGGGCTTTAAAGGGAACTGCCTTTGAGCCATGAGCTGCAGAAGAAATCTTCCTCAGAATATCTAGTTGCATCAGAAACTGTCCTCCCAGTCCCCCCTTCAATGGACGTAAACCCATGGCCAAAGCTGTGGTCCAAAGATGCTCCTTGGCTCCTTCCAGATGCTCAGCGTGTCAGATCATAGAACCATTAAGGTTGGAAAAGACCTCCAAGATCATCGAGTCCAACCATCAACCCAACACCACCATGCCCACTAAACCATGTCCCTAAGCGCCTCATCTACACGTCTTTTAAATACTTCCAGGGATGGTGACTCAACCACTTCCCTGGG
>NW_008824471.1:116360-117244 GCF_000699105.1 Pygoscelis adeliae
CCTTCTTGGCCGCCTGGGCACACTGCCGGCTCATGTTCAGCTGGCTGTCAACCAACACCCCCAGGTCCTTTTCCGCCAGGCAGCTTTCCAGCCACTCTTCCCCAAGCCTGTAGCGCTGCATGGGGTTGTTGTGGCCAAAGTGCAGGACCCGGCACTTGGCCTTGTTGAATCTCATACAGTTGGCCTCGGCCCATCGATCCAGCCTGTCCAGGTCCCTCTGCAGAGCCTTCCTACCCTCGAGCAGATCAACACTCCCGCCCAACTTGCTGTCATCTGCAAACTTACTGAGGGAGAAAGCAGAAACTTACTGAGATGATAGCAGATCTTGGCTCTCCTTAACGTCACATCAGCAATTCTTAGAGGAGGAGGCTCCTGCAAAATGGTGAGGTGGTAGTGGGGCAGGAGGATTCATAGATTGCCTCCATCATCCTCCTGCCTCCACATAGCGGGGCAGGAGGAGCTGGAAGAGAAGGAAGCAGCTTGGCCCCAAGCCAAAAGGGAAACTCAGAAGCTGCAATGACTGCTATGCCCAGGCAGGCTGGGAGGAAAACATTGGGCAGCTAGCTCCAGGTATCAGTGTCCAGGCTGGCAGACATTGTACTTGCCAGTCACATTGACCAGTTTTTTTGCATTTTAATCCCCAGGTGGCATTTTTGTCCCATAGGACAAAGTTCAGCTTGTTGGTTATATTGAATCCTCCCCATTCCTAACATACTTCTATTCCACTGTTCCTGATTTGAAAAGTTTTTGATCGGCCCCTCAGATCCTATCCCTGTTTATGTTCTTACAAATAATCAGCCATCTTGTCCTCACCAAGTAACGAAGTTGTGTTGTCTCAACACTTCTGCTGATCCATAATGTGCTGTTCAGGTGGAAGCATTCCT
>NW_008824471.1:117277-120033 GCF_000699105.1 Pygoscelis adeliae
TAAAGCTACACACCCCCTTGTGTGTGTCTTTTTTATGAGGGGTAAAGCATTGGTATGTTGAGTTGATGGCCCATCAGGAAAGTGAGAAGGGCACTAGTCACTCTGAATTGTTTTTAGTCTTCCCATAGGTGATAGCCATGTAGAGAACTTGGCTTTTAAGTGCTTTGCACATGGAGAGCAAAGATATTTTCTGGGACAAAAAAGGTCTGACTGCAAGGACTGTCTGGTGAAGGCCCATGGGCTATGGGGCGGTGATGGCCCATCATGAGACGGGAATTTGGCAGACCTCACCAAATAGTTTCAGCCAGAGCAGAAAACAGGTGTGAGTGGGATGGTATAGAAGCTCTCATCTCACTTAGAGAGGAAGGCAGCTTTCAATCTTCCATGGCCAAATCAGCCTTTTCCTAGCCCTTGTCAAACTTCCCACCCCCAATGTGGATGTTGTCAGCTTCCAAGGCAAGGACTCTTCCCTTGCCCTCTGCCCCTTCTGAGCTGCACTCCTCACCTTTGGTATCCTCCTCACAAGCACGGTCAAGATTTCTTGGGTTTCTTGAAGGAGGTCATCATCATGGGCACACAGCAGCATACATGAAGGCCAAAAAGGGCACAGCGGGCCAGAGAAGAGAATCAGAATAACCATGCTTGTTTAAAGGACAATAGGATGCATGACACATATGGGGAGTGAGTGAAGTAGGCAAGCATTAAGGATGGGCATCCCTCAACCCATCTTCTAAAGTAAGGGAAAGCTGACACAGAGAAATCTTGGAAATCTGTTCCCCTTTAGTGAAGCCCCTACATGCACCCAATGGAAAAGGCATTGCTATTTAAGCACATTCTCCTTCAACCCACTTCTGGATCTGGATGCACAGCATGTTTGAACCTGCATTTGTGAGGAGACATGGCATCTCAGACACAGGTACCACCCTGGACACTTGTATGGGGATAAATGGCAGTTTTCACAGTGCAGACAGACATGAAAACCCCAAGAATGGTCGTGTTTCTGTTTTGAAAGAAGATATTAGCATCCTAATCAAGTCTGAGACTACAGCCGCAGGAGCCATGGGTATCAAGTATCCTTCTGGTGAAGCTTGCTAAGATCAATAATGATAATAAAATCAATAACGATAAATCAACCATGTGCTAAAACAAGCGTGGCAGTGGAGAAGTAGCCCTTGTTGTCATAGCTGCCCAGAGACAGGCACTGGGCGCGTGGATACCAACCATCACTGACTCCACTGCAGTTTGGGTATCCATAGAACTCAAAGGCTTGGATAACTTTGTGAATGACTCCCACATCCTGTTTGAATGAAAGCAGTTTGGAGAATGGCCATGGACACCTAAAATGCTACTCTGCTTATGAGGGATTTGACCACCCCAAACTGGTTAGTAACCAGCTGGGCTTCACACGGCACCTCAAGGTGAGAGCCGCTGGCTCACTGTAATAATGGCAAAGTCCTGACAACAGCTCATGGCAGAAGGCAGTAACAGTGTCCCTTCACATCTGAACAATTTGCATCCAATGCTGTTCATGTCAGATCCTGAGGACAATGTGGTCCTCCAAATCCAAACTCATCTCCTGCAGCCAAGGCCACCCATTGCCCTTGGGCAAAGTAGTCGCAGTGGGAAGGACAGCCAGGCACATGCAGATGCAGAGTTCCTGCACTGTGCTGGAGGAGAGGCAGGCTGCAGAGTACTGAGCTGTTGCGGCAACAACAGAATGTGAGCAAGTTAGCACCGAGAGGTGGTAATCATCAGCTCTAGTAGCTGGCTGGCTAATCAAAGGTAACCGTTTACATGGAAGAACTTACTTCATGTCTCATTTTGAACCATTGGTAACTCCCCAAATGTGGAGGTCCTGGGAGTGACTCACATGCTTTTTGCCTTGGGGTTATTTGTGACAGGATTCATGAACACAGACGAATAAATTAAAGCAGATACACAAGACATTACTGTGGCACATTACAAATTTTTGATTTAACAACATTTTGATTTAAGAAACCCACAGAGTTAATCTTGATTTTATGCAGTGTAAATGCTTCATTTATTATGTACTTTCCTGGAAACATAAGTTGTCAACATAAAAATTCTAGAAAGCTGCCTTTCACTCTTGGTCCTCCTACTCCTGTAATTCTGTCTTTTATTTATAAAGTCTTCCACTGATGTATACACCATCTTATTTGGAAGCTTAACAACAGAGACATAAAGGCTCTTTAACTAGAGTCTTCTGAGAGGCAGAAGAGAGTAACAGAAGGATGAGTGTTGGTCTTTGCCTACTGGAAGCAAATAAAACCCTGGTGACAGTCCCCCTGCCACTGTTCTGTCACTCCTGGAAGCCAGGAGAATAGTTCTTAGCAGATTACATTTCCTTTGAAATTGTAAAAGACCAAATACTGAGCATAGCACATAAGATGCCAGTGATTCACCTCCCTCTGCATGTATGTGATTTTTTTTTCCATATTACTTCCCCCTCCCCTCCATATTACTCATTAGGCTTTGAACTCTCTTGTTTTCCCAAGCTGGCAAGCTCCTAGCATTTCTCTGGCTACAAATTATCTTAGAATTGTGGTGTCAGAATAATCAGCACAATATTTCAAACCTCTCTAACAGAAAAAAATACTTGACAGTCTTAAAACACTTTTTTTTCCCAATTATTTTTCTTGTCAGTATGTTGTGGTTTAACCTCAGCCAGCAACTGAGCACCACACAGCTGCTCGCTCACTGCCCCCCCCGCCCCCCACCGGGCGCGAGGGGGGTAT
>NW_008824471.1:120201-120719 GCF_000699105.1 Pygoscelis adeliae
TGGCTGTGCCCCCTCCCAGCTCCTTGTGCACCTGGCAGAACATGGGAAGCTGAAAAGTCCTTGACTGGTGTGAGCACTACTTAGCAACAACTAAACCCATTGGTGTTTATCAACATTATTCTCATCCTAAATCCAAACCACAGCACTGTACCAGCTACTAGGAAGAAAATTAATTCTATCCCAGCCGGAACCAGGACACAGTATTTTCAGCTTTATCACCATGTGAATGAAAATAAAGGACTCCTGCCCCCAGGATGCTTGTTAGAGCTCCCAACAAAGGTACATGACTGCATTTACCATCAGCTCCTATGTATTTTGGAAATGGGACTGAGCCTAAGGATTTTGATGAAACACACTACCAGCCACTAAAATTAATAATCGTACTGGATATCAAAATCAGGTAAATAATTTAAGTATTGATTTTGTGTTACATTATAATTTCTGGATCATCATTTGTATGTGCCATTCATGATACATTGTAATTCTTACTCCCCCATCTACACCTTCCAGAGTCTTCT
>NW_008824471.1:120783-151635 GCF_000699105.1 Pygoscelis adeliae
GAAATAACCTACTTACCATGTTTCTCTTGCACCAGCAACCCCTTTGCTCTTTGAAAACTAATTTTTTTTAATGTATTGGATTGTCTCGGTAGTATTTATTTAATTATATCCTTACCAATTGCTCTTACTTTGCATTCAACTTTGGAATATGGTGCTTGTCTATTTTTCTAGATATTCTAGTTACTCTGGTAACAGCTATTACCCTTCTTGTAAATCTTGTCTTGCATATAAAACAAAACATTTTGCGCAGGTGTTCCCTTTAGTGAGGGGCACTTGTGTTTGAAGGATCTCTGAGCAAGACTCAGAAATTGTAGGTTAATCGCACTGTCATAACCTCTACATAAACTTAATTTTCATGAAAAGAACATAAACCAGAGAAAGACAGAAGTAAGGAACAACAGTTTAAAGAAGATATAGCATCTTTTTATTACTGGAATAACTCTAACTGCAAAGAACACAAAGTCTACAGAAAATGACAGAATGTAACAAACAATGTAATCTGCAAAAAAAAAGATACGGCAGCAGAAAATATTGAAAAGACAGTCACAATAGCAGTTAAGGTTAATGAGAGCTACTGATAACACTGTTGGTAACTGAAAGTTCTGAACAGCAGTCTAGCAAGCGGAAGCATCTGTGTAAACCAGCTGTAGAATAAATCCAAACATGAAATGTTTCATTAGATATTTATTCCTATTTGATTTTTGGGACACGTGTTGAGAAATGATAATGTGGATAGATGGAGAAACACCGTCAAAATTTGACTATCCTGAGACTCTGCCTTGGCATGTATACTGGGAAAGAAATCTTAGGAAAAATGACAGCCAACGCTAGTTTTCTTACAATGAATGTTTCATTTGGGTACTGGCAGAAAGAAAAAAAAAAGTAGTTTGTACCTGTGCTCTTTCAACATATTCTTTGGAAAGTTTTGCTTTACCTGGCCTTGAAATATTTCACAAAAAGATATAGTGTATTTTCATGAATGCTGAGAGTACACCAATGATGTTCGCATTCAGGGACAACAAAAGTGGACCACTCTCAGAGATCTTGGAAAGGTCGGGTGATGCTGGCTTAAAATTCAGTTGACAGAAATGGAAGTTTAATGCTACAGGCTGAACAAGAGATAAAAGACAGATCTAGGAGAAATACTAATTTATTATTGATTACTAATTTATCTGCAGAATAAGAACTTGAACAAAGGTATATTGAAATGATACAGGTTTTTGGAAATCCTATGTCGTCTGGCTGCTGAAACAATCTTAAGAGTTTTATCATAGAAAAATACAAAATGGACACAATAGGCCAATTGCAACTGAGAGTTTGAAAATCTCAGGGATCAGAGAAAGCAGACATCTGTTCCCAGAGCCTCTGATAACACCAGGCAAAACTGCCAGTTGATACTTCTAAGCAAGGCCATAGGGCAAGACTTTTTCAAAAGTAGGGCAATGACTAAAAATATGTAGCTTGTGCTCCTAGCACCTTAACTAAAAGTGAGTGGTAGTGTGCCCAAACCAAAAAGAGCCTAGCACAGGTAAGAAGAGCATCCTGTTTCTGCCTGTGAGACACACATTGGCACAGACAGACTGCAAACCGTTACTAGCAGTACAAGGTCAGCAGGCACTCTTTCTACTTTCAGTTGCAGTTGTATGAATGGCAACCAGAATACAGACCTGGAAAAGACTTCAGCAGTAGCTGGCATTCTGTCTGCAGTTTTTGCCAGAACTGAAAGGAAAGACAGATCCTGGCATTTTAGAAGCAATAGTGGTGAGGAAAACTACTGGTCCTGAAAGGCATGGGTCACTATGCTACGTAGTGAGCCCATATTGATAGAGTGGAGAGGTTTCAGAGTATCTAACGCAAGGCTCCCATTTTGAACTGGCCTTTGGCACAGCCTCTCTCTGAACTTGACTGGAGAGAAATTTGTCATTGACAGGATGTCCTCCTCTACTCCATATCCTGTGTCTAGCAGTTTTGTAGGAAATAAAATTGGAGTTGTGAAAAAAATGCTTTAAAAGCTGAAAAATCAAAGTCCTTACTTGGTTGCAGTGATTTATGTGACCACACTCTTTTAGCAGTCATGTGCAGAAACATCATTGATAACACAGGACTATCGACAGAGTCAGAGTTTCCTGACTCTACCAATAGCCCCAATATAAAAAATATCGGCACTATAAATCCTTATAAACATTGCAAGGTTCTCAAATAGAAAATGTTTTATGATGGGAGCTTAAACACTCAAAAATGTTGAAAAGTGTACTAATGATGTGTAATGAACACTTCAAGGTGATGCATACTTTATATTTGTATATGGACAGTTAAGTACCTTTCGCACTTTGTCCCATTTCTTTGTCCTGGTGGTTACCTTCCATTTAAGCACAGAAGCTTTGCCAGAATCCTCTGTAAGTTCAGGGAGAATCATCCTGTTGAGATGGACTCTCACATCTTTAACAATACCAAATTTCCTTCTTAGTTCATTGCCTTCTTCCCGTCGTGCTTCTTTCTCATTTCTTTTTTGCAAGCCTTCTTTGGATGGGAACGCAGTCTTGTTGAGGAACTGAGACAAGAAAGAGTAGAACTTGACTATCTGAAAGTGAGTGTTGGACAGCCGTTTTCCTCCCACCCCAGTTTAACTTCACAGCTTGTTTCTACAGTCTCCTCTACCTCAGGGATGTGGCTTTGCATGAAGGAATTTTTCTGAATATTCTTGTTACTCTGGTGACAGCTATTATCCCTGCTTACAAATCTTGCCTTGCACATGAAAACAAAACATTTTGCAAGGTGTTCTCTTTAGCAAGGGATATGTGCTTTGAAGGGTGTTTCAAAAAGTTTGTAGCCTCTACATCAACTTTATTTTCAATGAAAGGAACTTGAACTGGCGAAAGACAGAAATAAGGAACAAGAATTTAATGAAGTTATAGAATCTTCTTACCTCTTGAGTAATTCTAAGTGCAAAGAATAAAATTTCAAGAACCATCTGAAATACTGAACACTGAAGCATAATTCAGAGTTATTCCTGTCTCTTCAGGGGCTTAAAAATAAAGATCAGGATTTCTACCTCAAAAATAGATTGGGGAAAGTGTTTGTATCACGGATTATTACAATAAAATGGCAAGAAATTATGGAAATAATAAAGCAAAGCAGGACTATTTAACTGAAAGTTGTCAAATATTAAAACCTTGCCATTCTTTCCAGATAGGTCATTGTTATTTGTGGCTGTTTTGGCAATTTCGGATGGATTTGAACTAGGCTCAAAACAAATTTATAAAAGTGTTGCTAACTAGAAGGAAGAGTGAAAACAGGGTTAGGCCTAACTTTTTAAAAGATGTGATTATTTATGTTTTGTTGGTTTTGGCACAGTGCTGGAAACCTTACGTTTGAAGGATGTTTCTAGAAATGACTAATGGGAGAGAAATGGCTGTTTTGTTTGTGCTATATAGCTTGTATGATATTTGCCAGAATTAAAACAGTGGAGTGTTTGTGGGAAAATTACACACGGGAACTCAGCTTTGCGAAGATGAATTGGGGCTGTGAGGCCCATTTGTGCGGACTCTTGCCTGAGGCAAGGTCGCAATGAGGGCTACCCCGGGTAGAAAGCAATACACGCTGTTGGAAGCGCAGTGGGATATGGCTCATACTTTACATGTTACTTTAGTTTGCACTGTACATTAAAAATGTGATGAGTTTGTTTTATGTGTGAGCAGGAGGCCACACCTTCACTACAGGGCATTTGCTGTCAGGAAAGATAAAAATGACCTGATGGGCAGAAGAAGCTGCGAGGTGGTAAATGGTATCTGGTTTTCTGTCCTTCAATTAAAATACTCTCTTTTTGCCTTTAAATAAAGAACAGAAACCCAAAACCTTCAAGACCTTTTCCAAAATATGCTGGTAAATTAGCTAATAAAAACAGGACAGCTTGTCAATTTATCATACTACGCAAAACAGATAATGAATAGAATAAGAAATAACAAATATCAAGCAATGGAACAATTTATACTCACTGGATAGAATACCGTAGTACTCTACTCAGTTAAGTTCATGTCACATCCAATTGTCCCATTTATTTTGCTTGCAGGAAATGAGAACATACCAATGGGATGTATCTACATCTGTGCACAGCTAGCAGCTGTGCAGCCCTTGGCTTTTAGCAGACACATGCAGAATATGGAACATGTTCTATTCTTGTACTGTAGTTCCATAAGGCAATCAAAAAAACTTTACAAACAACATTCCAGGTTAAGTGCAAAAGGTATAAATCCTAAGATTTCTATTTTATGCTTGGGCCATAGGTCAACAAGCTTCTATTGGCTTTTACAGTATTAGGCTGTTTAAAGTTAAATTAAGGACTGAACTAATTTGTGTTGTGGTGTTGGTTTGCTGAGTAAAAGGATCCATACAGTTCTTATGAATACCATATCCTGCCTTGTTGCATTTTGTCAGGTGGTGTCAAGAGGAAATAACCTCCTTTTCCAGCTCCTCTGAAGGCTACTCAGGCCATCTCTGGGCCTGTCTGCCTGCAGGCTACTTGTCTGGGAACAGCTCTCAAACCAGAGAATGTATTAAGTTCAGTATCTTATGAAGGAATTCAGGTAGCAATGGTGGTCCATATTTCACAAGAGAACAGACATCTCCCCCTTTATCAAAAAGGGAGTGTGAAATAACCTTGAACTGCCAGGGTTCAATGTACCAAGAACATCAGCTTCAAGAAACTAGCACAGTACGGGGTAGACAGGCAGGCTGGGTGGGTGCTATAAAACTAGTGTCAGCAGTACGTCCTGAAACTCTGAAATGGTCTGTCTGGATTTATGCATTGTACGCTTCCATATGATATTGTTCCTCTTAGAGGATTTCTGTTGGCTTAAATTGATGTTGGATGCAGTTAAGGTCCCCCCAGTCTTTAAAGGGACACAAGACTGGGACTCTTCTATGTTATATGACAATACTTATTTGAGCCTTAACGCAAATGTTAGGACGTCTCTGTCTCTAAGGACATGTAACATGTTACTAGCAGCACACAATCTGGGTCAGTAGCCAATTAGGAAAGAAACTCAGAATAATGCATTAGCAACCGCCTATTTTGCAACGCAGGCATTCAAGCAAAATAATTTACTTTTAGTGAGTACCCCTGACGCAGTGCTCTTGGCAGTCTTTTGTAGGTAGATGGTTGTTAGTTGAAATCTATTTCAATTCCCGATTGAGACTGTCCAGTCAGATGGCAAGCTGTACCCAAGAGAGAGAAGAGCTCTGTTCTCAATCTCTGCTGTTATTTTCCTACTGAGGTGGTCCTCACGGTCTCCACACAGGCAAATTCCCACCGAGGAGGGCTGTTCCTTTGTCCGTTGACGGTACAGTCTCTTAGGCAACTGTCTGTATGTCAGATTTTAATGATATAACATTTAAAGATTTATGTTAGAAAGATTGTTGCCAATTTCTTCATTGTGCCACAAGATTTGAATATTGGAGGCAAAGCCCTTGATGAAGAATAAACTAGTAGGCTTAGGTTTTTATTATATCAGGATTTTATTAGCTGCAGTAAAAATAAAAAAGAAAGTTTAGCTTTGTAAAATGACTGCCATTTAAACATCAACTTTCTGAAATTACAATATCGCACGTAACAAGCTATAGTGTCACTTAATTCAACAAGTAATCCAGAGACATGTATGTAAAGACTTCTGGTTACTCGTCTTCTTTAAACATCAAACAGCTGTGAGTACCAGGGTCCTGTTTCTCTGTATGTATCATGTGATGCTCCTCTCACAACTGTGGAAGCCTGTTAACTCCATCACTTTTCCACTAGTGGAGGAGAGAACACATTCAGGCTGTAATAATGAACTCACTCAATAGAAGAGATTCCAAGAGAAGAAATGGTCAGTGTTTTCAAGATATTAAATGCAAAACTAAAGACTGAGACGATTTTTTTTTAATTAAATGAACAGAAGCACAATAGAAAGCACAACAAACAACCCACCCCCCCAAATACGGATTTAAAGTTTTGTAATTTAAAAGCGGTGAGAACCATTTTTCACTTCTGCTTCTACTGCTGTTTCTCATTCTTTAAGGATTTTAAAAGCTTGTTTACATTCCTTTTTCCTCTTGATGTTTCATTTACAACTGGTGTATTTGCAGAGAAAGTATCCTTTCACTAACCAGAAAGTAAAGTTTTTCTCTGGGAAAATTCATCTGGGTCATCTTGAATGCACAGGGTTTGTTCAGTGGTCTTTCCAAAAGAAGGTCTGGCAGCACGTGTGGTGTTCTTTGGACTTTCACGCTGACTGCACAGAATAATTTTTTCCCCCTTCTTCATGGTCTCTGCAGTGCTGCATCTCTGGTTTGAATGCACCTCCTCTCCTTTGAGATTACTCCCATTGCTCTAGTTACTTTTCTTCTCTTTGGCAAAACTGGTTCAAGTGGCAGAGTTTCCTGTTAAACAAAAAGGATCCAATGTGTGACGATTAATGCCTACACTCTCAGCCAACTATCACTTAATCCATAATTTATTTGCTTTCCAAAGAGAATTATCTAGGTTGGACAGTATAGGAGAGAAACAAAAACCTGCTTTAGATCAAGACTCTCTTGTTCCTGTCCACAAGGAGATTCTGGTGCTCTTCATGCAATGGACTCACATCTGCCAGTTGGTAGGTAAATATATTGCAGCAAATAGTAAGATCTTAAAAAGGACCCATCATGCTTGATATCAATACAAACACGAGCTCATTACATTGCTGAATTGGAGTTTTTAAGATTTAAGAACTCCAAAATTAGGGTCTTTGCCAAACCAGTAGATTAACTAAATATAACATTATTTAAAACAGGTCTGGGCTGGGGTCCTGTGGTTTGACTACTTTCACATCTGGGGAAAATCTGAATATATATATATTAGTTTCATTTCTTACCCCCACTTCAATTGTGATGACTCTGTGTGCTGTTGAAAGGGACACAACTGTATCTGAGATATATAGAGAGATTCTGATGTGCCATTACATTTATTTAGGATACCATGAATTAAATGTGTGTTATTTCAGAGCATTTAGGCATAATTTAACACAATTTTATTAAACAGTTATCAGAAGTAATTTTAAACATACATAGCAAAAAAGATGCACTTCATTAGGGCGTGGTGCAACTAGAGAGATGTGATTTATAGATGAAGAGAGCAGAGATATCCCTCTCCCTGTATGAAGAAGGGCTTTCCCATTTGAAATCTTTCTTATTATGGTAAAAACTACCTTTAGAGAGATCTGCTATTCTTGTCAGAGCATTTAGTTAAAGCCTGCAGAAAATAACAGAATGTAACAGAGCAAATGCAGACTGCAAAAGCAGTCAGCTTCCTGACTCTGCCAATAGCCCTGATATAAAAAATATCGGCACTATAAATCCTTATAAACATTGCAAGGTTCTCAAATAGAAAATGTTTTATGACGGGGGCTTAAACGCTCGAAAATGTTGAAAAGTGTACTAATGATGTGTAATGAACACTTCAAGGTGATGCATACAAATATTTTGTATTTGTATATGGACAGTTAAGTACCTTTCGCACTTTGTCCCATTTCTTTGTCCTGGTGGTTACCTTCCATTTAAGCACAGAAGCTTTGCCAGAATCCTCTGTAAGTTCAGGGAGAATCATCCTGTTGAGATGGACTCTCACATCTTTAACAATACCAAATTTCCTTCTTAGTTCATTGCCTTCTTCCCGTCGTGCTTCTTTCTCATTTCTTTTTTGCAAGCCTTCTTTGGATGGGAACGCAGTCTTGTTGAGGAACTGAGACAAGAAAGAGTAGAACTTGACTATCTGAAAGTGAGTGTTGGACAGCCGTTTTCCTCCCACCCCAGTTTAACTTCACAGCTTGTTTCTACAGTCTCCTCTACCTCAGGGATGTGGCTTTGCAAGAATAATTTAATTCAGGAGGGACCTTGCAAGCCAGCCCTTCTCTCTTCTTTCACTGTTACTTCAAAATGTGATCATGATGGCACTCATCACCTGTTTTCAGAAACCCCACCTTCTCCCTTGGGAAATATCTTGCCATTATACTAAAGTCAGCCCTACTATTCTCTAAATAGCAACAGACTGCTCCCATTAAGTGCAGTGCTTTTGTCCTGTTCAAATACCGAAAAAATCTTGATATATCTCAAGATGTATTTTTTCTCAGCATTATTTAATTATACTTTCTTTTTAAATGGTAAAGCCTTAAAGACCTGCAAGCCTTACTTTGATTTACTCTACTGTGATTGTGTCTACTGGAGTTGTGTTTGGCTTCTCCACAAAAGTGAAATTAAAACCAGGTCACTCATCTTTCACAGCACTTCTGTTAAAAATATGCTGAATAATGCACTTTGCATTTGGCTATTTCTAAGAGGAAAGTAATTTACTGTCTGTACGTGGACATTCAACTGATCATCATAGGTTACTACCTGTTGCCTTTTCCCAGTAGAAGGGGAGCACTGCTTGGGCTGAGAGACGGTGGTCATCCTGTGCGAAGAGAAATGTGTTGCATTTGAAGTTTTATCTTGGTGTGTGAGGGTACCAAGCGTTTTGAGACATTTTATGTTCTGTTTTACATCATACTGTCTTGACAGCAGTGGACGTGGAACTTTGGTTGTTACATCATGGATAGCACTACATGTAATGAGCCAAACTGCGGTCTTCCTAAGCAACATATGATGCCCATATATTTCCATTTCTGGTGACAGAGCTTCATGCCTCATTACATACAGAAGGTAGACTTGCCCATTATATATCACTACAGCATTTCCCTTAAAGAGAGGAATTTCCAGTTGCTCTCCAATAGGATTAATCACGGATGAAACTGGTAATATGTTCTTATAATCCTTATTTGTGCTATTGGTCAGCGATTTTAAAATTCCTGAAGCAACACTGTTAGATGACTTTACAATAAGAGGATATGATCTTGCTGTCTTTCTGTCTAGCTCTTCTTGTGCAAGCTGTTTCACTGGGGTTATCTGGGAACATTTCACATCTTCAATTACTACATCAGGACTAGAACAGTGTCTTGTTAAGTTTGGGCTGGTTGGGATTAAAGACTTTGGAAAATTGTCCCAAAAGGGGCTAGAAGCCTCTTCTGTCTTTATTACTGGCCATACATAAGTTACAGTTGGTATTTCTGTAGCTTGCCTTACTTCAGAGACATTTTTAGCTCCAGCTGACATTAGTTGCTGCATTTTAGGTGGGAAAGAAGAAAGTGGTATTGATGTGATTTTGGCTTGAGGTGGTATCTCTAGATCATATTTTAAAATCTGTGCTTCAGGTTCTTCAGTACCCTTAAGAAGTTCAGAGATTCCTGAAACTGATGCTGTGTCTTCTTGGTCAGCATGAGTTAGTGAGAGGCATCTTTGCAGAGCGTGCTTTTCAACTGAGGTTTCATTACTCTGAGCATTAAAAACTGGTGAGAACTTTCCTCTCTCAGCAGAGGTCATGCCAACATTTTCTAGCGTGTCAAAACTTCTGGTAGAAAAATCTTCACCGTTCACTTGCTGATACTCTAGCATCAGAGCAGATGTAGTACTGGCTTCTGTCTTCAGAAAAGCATTATGGTTTGACTTAATGTATTCTGTTTAGACACATGAGCTACTGTGATCAGGCAGTTGTATACATTGGCAAGGCTTCCAGAGGAAAGAGAATGCAGAAGGAGTTTCAGCAGGTCTCCTCTATCTTCGTCTCTTTCCTGAAGGGCTTCATTTATGCAGCCTGACACACTTAAAATAAAAGTTGATATAAATTAAAATGTGATCATATATTTGTAAATGCACAGAAGGAGTGATTTTTTTCTAGTTAACTCAAAAGAAATAAATTTAAAAACAGCAATATATTTGTGATTTAAGTATTAACTAAAGCTCATCTAGCCAGTAGGATTTTTCTGCAATAATAATTTGTTGTGAGATGCTTCCAGTCTTGAATTAAATTGACGGTGAGGTTCTGCTCACTTCAGTAGGAATTTGCCCAATAGCCAAACTGCTGGTGGACAGAATCTATTTTGGTTAGATGTGGTATTCCCTCATGTGAGAAGATGCAATCTTAGATACAATGCCATTAAAATCAATGCACATTTCTAATAAAAATGGGCTTGATCAAAGACCTTTAGAATCAATTTTGTACTTTGCTTGCAGAATTATTTGACTTCAGCAATCACTCCTAGCTTACACTATTCTCAGCTGTAGCAGAATCAGACCCAGTAGCTTTGTCACGGCTTTTAATAAAGATGTACAAAAAATCAAGTTCAGATGCTTATCTAATACATATCAAGACCTTCTAAGCACAAGTGTAATTGTAAAATGCTAAATAACTATAAGTACATAGTTGAATTTACAGTAGAAGGAAACATGAAATTTCAATTTATATCATGAGAAAGGCAAAGACTCTGAGATGGATTAAAAACAAATTAATTTTGAATTAACTGATCCTATTCCAATGGTTATGTTCTCCTAGGAATAACCTACTTATCTTAGCACTACAGACCTGATTTTGTGGGAAGCAAACAAAAACACTCACATTACTTGCATGTCAATCACACAACTCTAAGGTGTTTCTTAGCCTTCCTGAATATCAAAAACCACAGTGAATTCTCGCCTCCATAACTGAAGAGGTTCTACTACTTAACTTACAAAAAGAAATGTAATAAAGATGAGTTCCATGAGCCTCTGTTTAAGATCATGTAAATTAACCTTCCTGAGTCCTTCTAACCAGTAAAAATGAATAAATTGAAAAATAAAATGACATTTCCTCCTCATCTAGGCTGTACCTCCTGCATTTATGATGCATACATCTAGATGTAATCACATAATTCCAGGAGTCTAATCAAGAATAATTAAAAATAATTATATTAATTGTCAACAAATTATTTTAATAATTGATTGCACATATAGGATGAGTGAGACCTTCTGTAAAAGCAGAATGTAAATCCAAATTTTTCCTTTCCCTTCTCTCATGAGTGGTTTTTTTGGTTTTTCACTTCTGGTTTTAGCGATTCTATCTACATCCAGCATTGCAATGTGATAAAGCTAGGACAGGTCTCCTGCCCCAGAAAGTCTCTTACTGGCCTCTGCATTAGCCTTTGCACTCTTTTCATTAGCCCTTAGTGCTGGTCCATTAAATATTCATCTTCTGCTGTGCAACCAATGGAATGGTTCCTCCAAAGTGATTGCTGAGTAATAAGGAATTTACTATTCTCTTTCCAGCAATGGGAAAGTTTCCACAATATCCCTGAACAAAAACACAAAAAGAATCCCAAAGGCATTAATTGTTGACACATATCTTAAAAACAGAAAGCCTCAGAAACCCAGAGACACAGCAATTAAACTAAACTAAAAAAGGGAAGAAGAAAGGTTTGTGGTTTTTGAGGCAGAGAAATCCTGGTTAACTGTGAAACCAGCTGAAAAAGAGACAAATATGGCTGCAGAAGAGAAAGACTCCTTGATTCTCAAGAGCGGTAACTCTCCACTGTGAAGGCTTTGATTGATTGATGTAGTGATAGGGTTTATTGCCATAGTCTCAAATTTTGCTCTCTAGAGTCCTATGTGCCATTTAAAGACTTTCTAGCTAGCTGTCATTGCCAAAGAAATCCCACTGAAAGCACAAAAAAGCAATCAAAATTTGCTTTACAAATCTGAACTATTGCGTCACTGTGGTAGGCAAGTTTCCCGAGTTCACAGACTGTCAAGGTGACTCAGAGAGGTGCGAGCTGCTCCATTCTTCTTGCAGGTGCCCAAAAGCTTTGTGAGTATCATCAGCACTGTTAAAGCGGTTTAGTTTCTCTTGCCAGCAGACACAGATGACCACCCTTTGTGCCACTACCACTGAATAGTGCAGAGGATATTTTTTTTGCTGTGTTCGTCATAGAGGTGCCAAGATCCCTTTACAGACATTCCCTGGCAGAGCAGGGAATGTAACCTAGATCTCTGACAAATTTTCACTGTTCTGATGGTGCTAAACTTGTGGCCCTTGAGCTTGGTATGACTCACCGGAACAATTATTTTGGCCTGTAACCTGCTCCTGGTACCTTCATTCCTGGGAACCATGAAAGAGCCAGTGGCAGATCTAGTAAAGTATTTGTTAGTGGCAGCACGCTCCCAGCCACCGTCTTCCCAGGGCAATTCAGGAGCACTCCAGGACATGTGTGTACGTATATGCAGCACAAGCTGCGCATGAATTAAGCCTGCTAGTCCCAGGACTCTGATCTAGGCATGTCTGCATGCACCAATTTTTTCAGTCATCTTGGGCACAATTCATCTTCTCCTTTCCCTTTGGAAGACATTCTGTTTCTTGTTTGGCCAGAAAATTTGGGCATCAGTTCTCTATGCTGTCCCTCAGAATTGAAAAAGCAAAAGCTTAGGTGCTTGACTGTGGTGCATCTAAAATAAGACCACTCTAACAATCTCATGCGTGACTGAAGACCGTGTTAATGCAAGTACTACATAAATTAATAATGTCTTCAGTCCTAACTCTTTGCCGTGCACAGCAACCAGTAGACTGACCTTATCTATCAGCACTGGAAGAACCAAGGAGTCTCAATTCCAGCATTGTATTGACTGTAAATAGCAGCAAATCACACTGATGAAAAATGTATTGTACCTTACTGTCGTGGTTTAACCCGGCAGGCAGCTAAACACCCCACAGCCATTTGCTCACTCCCCACCACTGGGATGGGGGAGAGAATCGACAAAAAAAAGGTAAAACTCGTGTTGAGATCAAGACAATTTAACAGGAGAGAAAAGAAAGGGAAAATAATAATATGATAAAAGAATATACAAAACAAGTGATGCACAATGCAATTGCTCACCACCCTCCGACTGATGCCCAGCCAGTTCCTGAGCAGCGGCCCCCCGGCCAGCTTTCCCCCAGCTTTATATGCTGAGCATGACGTCACATGGTATAGAATATCCCTTTGGTCAGCTGGGGTCAGCTGTCCTGGCTGTGTCCCCTCCCAACTCTTGTGCACCCCTAGCCTACTTGCTGGTGGGGTGGTGTGAGGAGCAGAAAAGGCCTTGACTCTGTGTAAGCACTGCTCAGCAATGACTAAAACATCCCCGTGTTATCAACACTGTTTCCAGCAGAAATCCAGAACATAGCCCCATACTAGCTACTATGAAGAAAATTATCTCTATCCCAGCCGAAACCAGGACACTTACAGTTCTGGCAGTGCACATCTTATTGTACAGCAGTGACTGCAGTTGTGTAATTTTGTTAGTCCTTGAGTTTAAGAGATAACGACTTGTGTCATGGATCTCAAGGTCCCCGATGCAATTTAAAAAAGAATGACTATATTCACATACCTTAAAATGTTCTTGTTTATACACACAAAAAAATCCTCCTTTCTTCTTCCACCTTAAAACTAACTGACTGCAAAGCAGAACCTCAGACTTAGGAAATAAGCAGCACAGATTCTCTTATTACTTCTAGTTTATGTATACAAATCTTTTTCACCTGAAGTGATCTTACAATCTAAATTTTATGATTGTAACTCACCATTGTCCTGGCTTCATCAGAGATGAAGACATCAAAGAGCCTTAAGAGAACTTACAAAAATACTAAAATATTTTTCCTTATTTTTGATAAAAATGTGCATATGAATATTGCAACCATGAATTTACAGGAATATTTATGTTCTAGTTAGTTTTTAACCTGTAAAACTTTGGCTTGGCATCTTAGTTTGGTTATAATGTTTCTTATCATAGAGCAACAGTTCAGGGGAAAATCTAAGGGTATTCTTGAGAAAACTTGGATTTCCTGAAATACAGGCATGACTGCTGCTAGCCTGGACTCGATCTAATGTATAGCCAAAGTGCCTTTCAGTTGTTGTATCAGAAGTCTCTTAAGACACAGCATCTGCTTGGTTAAGTACCCTTATTTCAACACTAGTTCTGTATGGAAGGGTCACACAGGTCTACAAAGTCTGTAGGACTTTGTGGTGTATGTTACAAAATATAGGTATGACACAGGTCACTAGATCTGCTATATGGTTTAACATACATAGTTCCTTCCCTTTTGCAACAGGTAGCCTGCACTTAGGCTATCAAAAATGCTGTAATGTTCAGGTAGAGAGCAGTCTGGAGAGCTACTAAAATGGAAAAATATTTTGGTGTTAGTACACTGTTGTAACAGTTCTCTCAGTTTCTCAAATTATGGGCAAACTGGGTGAAGTGCTGTTTTCTGAAAAGCAAGTGTTAGTATTCAGGTTAGCAGCCTCTAAAGGGACCATGTTTTGCTGAGAGCAATCCCTCCTCCAAGAACTCAACGTGAACGGTGTATGTAAATCATAATGGAAAATATCCTGTGAGTCAAAGCCTGAATTGGCCTTCTGCCCTACCTCCAAAGGCTATGAGGACTCTCTTTCATAGTTTTTGTATCTCCCACAACCCTACTGCCCTCTTGTAGCTGAGGTTCCTCTCGCTGGCTCTTTAAGCAAGGCTATGACTCTGGCACAGAAATTTGTATTAATCTTCACGGCAGAAGTGTGTGTGGCGGACGAGGGGGGGGCATCAAGCATGATTTACTTACAGCTCAGTGGTGCTTGTGAATATTTACAAGAGCTGAATAATCACCTCATCAAATGCACCATTCTACTGCATGCAGTTCACTGCCTCATACCAGTCACGCCGCAGAGGACTAATTACATACAACGTGTGCTAAGGGTCCTTCTAGCCCAGTCCCTGTCTCTGCCGGTGGCCAAAAGTGGAGGCCCAGCAATAATCCGAGAAGAGGCTGTGCACATGGTGATACCCCCCAGCCTCCAACAGTCAGAGGCGCAGGGCCTTCCCGAGCCAGCGATGATTTCTCAGCAGATTTTCTGCCAGCACCATGCCCAGCTCTGTAACACCACCCACATCCTCAGCAGCTTCTACCCCACAGTGCTGCCCGGCTGGGTCACATACAGCCACAAAACTTCCTCAAGCCCACAGTTTTGGGGGCAAACTCTGGCCTTCCCAGTAAGGCTGGTGTGGGCTGGGCCAGGCTGGGAATGGTAGGAGGGTGTGTGGTTTAGTTACCATTACAGTTGGAGCACAGGCGCCATGCTAGAGGAGTAACCGTCGACTGCTGCGACAACTGCCAACTGTGGAGAACCTTCCAGACCCGGGGGGCCACGAGCACCGGGGCTGGACACCAACCACCACCGGGCACCGTGGAGTTTCAATGGCCACTCCGGCACCGGGTTCTCTTGGCCCCAATCGACACCGCCCCGCTGCCACGGCCCGCAGGCACTCGGGCTGTGCCCCGCCCCCAGGGGCCGCCCTCCACCCCGCCCTGCTGCACAGCCAGGCTGCAGTTCCCCGCCGGTCCAGGGCACCTCACCGCCTCCTTCAGAGGCCTTCATTCTCCAGCCAGGCCCTCACCAGGCGCGGAGGGGAGACACCACCCGGCCCAAACCTCCTTCCTGACCTTTCCTCAGTGCTGTTTTCCCCCCATTGCTAGGCCGTGTTCAGGAGACAGAGCAAAAGCAAACTCACCCCACTGCAGCAGAGGTGAGCGCTGAGGCCTGCAGCCGGCCCGCCCTCCATCCTGGGCCCGGGCTGCAGAGGGGAGGCGGGCAGCCCGCCGCCACCCCAGCCCATGCCAGCCCTCCCTGCCTTGAGGAAGTGCTCAAGGCCACGGGCACTGCTCACCTGAGCCCCAGCTATTTCTCCTTGGCTGTCAGGCCCTGGGTGAGGAGTCACTCCCACAGAGGGGCTATGATGTACAACGGCCACACACCAGGGCCTCTCCCCCAGCCCACCGGGGAGAGGGGGTCTGTGCTCTCCACTGCTCCGCCATGCTGGGAACAGCACCAGAAAGCGTTTGAGTAAGCAGCCAATTTAATCTGAAATGCTTTAATTGGGTATTCACAGAAGCACTGAATCATTTGGGTTAATAGGGGGCTCTTGCGATCATCTCGTCCCACCCTGCCACAGCACAAGAGTTTATGCAATGAGTTGTAGCCTGGTTCACTCCTAGCATGATGGGATTTGAAATAGCCTACAGTTTCAGAAAGTTCTGGAAATAAGCAAGCCACTTCATTGTTCCCATCCAGTTAGTAGCTCCTCTTGGAAAACTGCTCAGAGCCGAGTCAGACATTTTATTTTTCTCTAATGAGTGAAATAAAGCTAGAGAAATAGAAAACAGAGATATAAAGTGCCTGGTGAGATGCATCATGAAGATAACCACCTGGTGCTCCAAGTTTGAAAGTCTTACGAACTTCACTGAATTTCTCCAGCAGTCACTAGGTTAAATTCAACCTGAAACATGAATTTCCTGGGATTGTTAACTGTCAGCCACCTCCTGCCAAGGATTTTTACATTTAGTCAGAGGACATGTTTCATACCTGTCATCATGTGAGATGAACATCTGCTGCCTCTGGCTGCCCATAGCTGTAAGGATGCTGACGTTCAGTATTTGCTCTTTCTTAGTGTCTAAGGATGCCTCAGAAATCAAGGCCACTTCCTCCCAGTCAGGCAATAAAAAAAATAGTCCTTGCCCCAGAGAACTTATGAAGCAGAAACTTCAGAGAGAGAGAAAGGACTTTTTTCCAAAAAAAAAAGTTCTGCTGAAATGAAATCCTGCTGTGATACAGGCAGGAGCAAGGAGCATAAAGCAACGTATATGGCTCTAGCACAGATAACTGCTTTATTGTGGGTAACCCCAGGAATGACCCTGACCTTCAGCACTGTCTCTGAGCGTGACAGGACATTAGCCACTTATGTGCCTATCAGCAGATGGGGGTGAGAAACAGAAGATGGAAAGGAAGGCATGGGCAAGGTAAAGAACAAAGCGAATTGCTGACAATTTTGCTCATCTCTCTCATCTCCTCTTTGCCACCAGCTTTTTTGTGTGAGCTGAGAGACAGTGAAAGTAAAGGAGGAGAAACACTCTGGCTGACTGTGATCTGCCCACCTACAGCTTTCAAAGGCTAAGAAGTATTTTAGGGAAGATGGAAGCTGTGGTGCAGGCCAACGGGGGAGAAAAGGATGCACAGACACTAACCCTAGCTAGTGACATCTAACTGGGGACCAAAAGGGCAGTGGGTGTTCAGATTATGTACATGTGTGTCTGTGTAGGAGGGAGGAATGTAATGTGGGGCAAAATTATCTGTACATAATTCCTTCTTAAAAAAAAAAAAGTACCTTGGCCCTTCACTGTACCAGAACTTCTGCTACCTCTCAGCTGGTACATATCCCTTTAGTTTAAGTAGAAACCCAGTACCCTTCCTCTGGCATTGCCTTTTCTTACATCCCGCAAAGCTGAATTTTGTCTTTTGGTGCTACTCAAAGCTCAGTCCAGTCAGTCACAAATCAGAAAGGGAGACATGGCAGGAGGTTGTCTGAGGATTTTTGAAAACCATTTTGCCATAACCCTTGGAAACTGCTACTTCATGCAATTCTGGCTCATTGTCATGGTTTAACCCCAACCAGCAACTAAGCACCACACAGCCGCTCGCTCACTCCCCCCCCGGTGGGATGGGGGAGAGAATCAGAAGAGTAAAAGTGAGAAAACTCATGGGTTGAGATAAAGACAGTTGAACAGGGAAAGCAAAAGCCACGCACACAAGCAAAGCAAAACAAGGAATTCCTTCACTACTTCCCATCGGCAGGCAGGTGTTCAGCCATCTCCAGGAAAGCAGGGCTCCCTCACGCGTAACGGTTACTTGGGAAGACAAACGCCATCACTCCAAACGTCCCCCCCTTCCTTCTTCTTTCCCCAGCTTTATATGCTGAGCATGATGTCTTATGGCATGGAATATCTCTTTGGTCAGCTGGGGTCAGCTGTCCTGGCTGTGTCCCCTCCCAACTTCTTGTGCACCCCCAGCTTCCTCGCTGGTGGGGTGGTGTGAGGAGCAGAAAAGTCCTTGACTCTGTGTAAGCACTGCTCAGCAGTAACAAAAACACCCCTGCATTATCAACACTGTTTCCAGCAGAAATCCAGAACATAGCCCCATACTAGCTACTATGAAAAAAATTAACTCTATCCTGGCCAAAACCAGCACACTCATGGATCCTCTTTCATCACCCGCAGCACTTGGTACCTATACCCTTGTAATCACTCATGACCTTTTGTCTTTGCCAAAAAATTACTTTAAGAAGAAGGAAGAGGAAAAAAATGTCAGCGTTTTCTCTGATGAGTTCCTATGACTCTGTTCTTCTGGTAAGAGGGCTGCAAACCAGAAGGCTGTGTTCCTTACTTGCTCACAGCTTGGAAAGAGGGGAGGAGGTTTTAATAGCAGTCCTCTATCTGCCTTTTTCACATTGAGTTGGGAACTTGCTAATCAGTTAGGAAATAATTCAGTGATAGAGCATGTCACAGACACTGAGTAGATGTTTGACTTAATCTTGATGATTTTTTTTTTTCCTGCATAACTGTTTTCTTTAAATGCCTAGGGAAAAATTCCAATTTCAGTGGGTTCTGGACCAAGTCCTAGTATATCAAGCACTTGCTAATAATACACCCATGTTTATTTATCTGTTTTGAATGCTGATCTGTGACATATAAATACGATATACTGCACAGATTTTTGAAAAGAGGTGGCCTCCTTCAGCTTGTGACAAACCCTGGCTGGGAGCATAACCTCAAAGAGGAAACTTGAAAGATGTTGAAAGGTACTTGAAAAGGCAAGCAGCCCTCCACAGCCTGTACAGCCCAGGAGAGTAAGCCCTGACCCCTTGCAACACCAGAACAAAGAACACCACATGGACATGATCATGGGCCTGCAAGGAATCAGCCAAAGTGTGCAGAGGCCCCAGAAAAATATAGTTTTTGTAGTGTTTTATCTGAGCAACTAAATCCTGCCAGCGGGCTGCAGAGCACAGTGCAGACACTGGAATTCATAAGCTCTGTCGGATGTGAGCTCTGCTGGATGCAAGCTGCCCTGCACAGCTCGGTGTGTCAGCACATCGCTCCGTACCTCTGCTGTCAGGATTTTTCCATCACCCTGAGCACCTGAGCTCCACATTCCAGCGAAGAGCTGACGCTGTCCCTGGGAAGCTGTAATTTGCGGTGCTTGCCAGCAGGTGGCACAAGATACTTAATGGTCTGCCCGTACAGCCTAACATAAAATGGACTTCTTTCTTAAAATGTCTGGCTGGCTTCTGCTTAGTCCATGTTCCTAATATCACCGTCAAGCGTATACTCCATAATGAACGAAGGTTCTCCAGATACTGAGTGGCACAGCAGTAATGCTTCTTTACACATACAAAACAATGATTAAATACGGATCAGTTTGTGTCTGGGTGCAAAGAAAAAGGTATTGAAACGCCAGCTCTTTTGAGAGCAATAGAGTGATAGAGAAACTCCTGCTCATGTCAGAAAGAGTAATTATCAAAAGCCAGGATCTCATGCACAGAAAAGGCAGCGCTCCAGCAATTAAACAGGGAACAGTTAGTGACATATCGAATAAGGGCTCTTAAACATATAAATGCATTAATACAGCTGTGTATACAACCTAGCAGGGTGCCAAGCAAAGCAGAGGCTGAAGAAGCTCTATCTAGTGAACCAGAATTAACTTGATCTCATTGCTTTTATACATCTTCCACAGTTGAATGGATTGATTATGCTCAAATATCTTCCTTTTTAAGTGGTTCTGCTTATTCCAGTTCTTCGCTGGTGCCCTACTGATTTTACCTGGCTACAGTCACTAGGGAGCTAGATGCTTCATGGTCAGCAGCTCTGTAATAAAGATGTGAATTACATCTCACACTAGCAGACCCTTGGATCTGCGCATGGCCCTGAACTACTGGGTCACAGGAGTTATCACCAGCTTTTCATAGTAGTAAGTCCACCTTCTTGTGCTTGGGCACAACAGTACAGCATGACTCAGTAGCATACAAGAGCATGGACTGAGCTAAGGACTGCTGTTGTAACCTCCTCTGTAGCCTGGGACACAGCAGGACTTTCCTCCATCTGCATGATATGATTTCTAATCTCAGAAACAAAGCCGGCCATGCAGAAGTCCTGAAGACAAAGAAGAGCTGGAACAGCAGGAAATTGGGAAAAGGGAGGGAAGGGCAGCTGAGGATGGACTGAGTACTAGTGCTAGCAGTGGCAACAGTTCCGT
The DNA here is from genome assembly GCF_000699105.1 of Pygoscelis adeliae. NCBI lineage: Eukaryota > Metazoa > Chordata > Aves > Sphenisciformes > Spheniscidae > Pygoscelis > Pygoscelis adeliae. Next base: position 140,808 of record NW_008824471.1, read on the forward strand.
GGGGCTGCTGTACCTGCATCCCTAGCTCATTATTTAACAGGTCCGGAAACCCCCAGGGTCTGGGTCTGCCATTCTGGATTGTTTCTCACTGAGCTATAGACAAGTGCATTCACATACCTGTGCTTAAACCTTTTATGTCTCACTGGCATCTGAATTTGGAGGTGTTTCAGTATTGAATTTACTCTTGCTTTAGTGTCTGGCTCCTAGAAAAGACAGACTACAGCATACCAGGAGAGACAACGGTTATTATCAGCCTCTTATATACAGTGCCAGTGCTGACATCAAGGTTATTCTGGCCTCAGGAAGCACAGGGAGGTAAGGGATTTTGAAACAGAGCTACAAGAATGAAGATAAAAGTCACATAAAGCTTTGCTATCTCTTTCTGGCTTTGTTCCTCCACACTTCCACCCAGCTGAAATGTAATGACTCTACGCTAGGCTTGGAAAAACCACAGGAGCAAGAAGAAGGTAAGGTTATGCCCAAGCGTAGAGAAGTTTTGAGACTCCCCTCTGAACTTGTAGAGCTGAGGGGAAGGCAACTGGCACCGGGGTAATGTTTCCTTGTAACATAATGCCATCTGCTGGGACTTGCTATTAGCAGATGAGGTAGTTCAAATGAACTTGGGATAGATGAGTCCAACAGGGCTAGAACACACATGCTGCCTGACAGCCACCTTAGCACAGACTGAGTACAATCACGTTTTCAGTTAGCAACAATGTTTGTATGGTTTAACAGAAGCAGTTTTTAGAGATTTTTCATTCCTTACTGCTTAATACATTGCCATGGAGTATTGACAGTGTATATACATCCTATGCTATGTTCAAACTGGCTATTACTGCTGTAAGTTTTTCCCTCTGGAGTGAAAAACCAAAGCTGTTGTGTCATGACAGGGCAAATGAAATTTGCACGGTGATGCTGTGTGAAGTACTACAGGTTGCCTAACAATGTGCTTCCCCAAGGACTAACAGAAGCAAAAATAGAGACCACAGCACCTGCATTCAAGATCGCCTTGAATGCAAAGGCTGCACAGGGATATAAATGGCACATGGCTTTGTCGTTGCTGATGCCATCCCAGAACAGGGACACTGACACATTGCTTTGGTTCCTCCACACTCCTACTGATGTAGGAAGAGCAGTGCAGGCTCTTCAGAGCTAGCTGTCTACCTTCTCAGAGCACCTGAGATGCTCAAAAGCAGCTAGGCAGTATCGGAGAGAGCACCCACTACACAGGAGCTAGCTCAAGCCATCTTCAGGTTAGCTTGCGTGTTGTAACAGTAGGGACTAGTGTAAGATTTTGACTTAATTGGGGAATCCCTACATTGGTTCATACAAATTAGCGTACCTGGGAGAAAAGTGTAGCTCCTTTCTTGTCTCATGGATTGGAAGTGGCATTTGCCTCGTTATTTATTGTGCTGTCACTTCTCCTTGTATTTGGCACCTGACCAAATACAGTCAAAGTATAAAGAAAAGGAATACAATGTATACTGTGAGTGTGGCTGCATTAGATTATGTAAACAGGGAACTGCAAGGCTTCAGAGATCTGAAGTATGAGCCAGATGCTGGGTTCACTGCTGTGTCACTTTCAAGTGAAGGACACGTTGAACAGTGTATTTGTCATTCCTTGTCATCCCTGCAGTGGATAGAGAGTGGTGAGGACAGACTTGCCCATGAAATTGGTGTTCTGACCAGCAAGTAGGATTTCCTACTCACGGTGATTCCCAAAGTATGATCCTAGAGGCATGTTTCTTTGTGATCTGGGTTTACTGGTTGAGTTGAGATCACTTGTATGATTGGGAGTGCTTCTAAGATGCTGGTGCCAGTCTTGTCTGTGTTCAAATCGTATCCTAACATGCAACTGCCATGTAGCATGAGGACAGATGTGGAGCTGGGAATTTCCCTGAGCTGTTCCTGTGAGAGGTTTGTTCATATAGGTTGTGTTTGATGACAACAAACTGGGAAGAAACTACCCTGAATGCAGGTGTTGTGGCCTTTAACTATTTTTAGTTCTTTTGGTCCCTGGAAAGGCATGTTTGGGTTTTGGGGGGTTTTTTGAGTGTCCAACTGTTTGAGGTTGGCTGACTGGTCTATACCACTGTGTAGGTTGCTGCTGAGGCTTGGTTTGTGCCCCATTCCTCATAGGCATCCACTTACACAGTGATGTATGGGCTGGAAATCTCTCTGCAATGAGCACATTATGCTGGATCTTGTTTGATAAGAGCCCTTTGGGAAGATGAGCCTTAACTGTCTCACCAGCCTCTTTCCTGTCTTCGAATGCATGTGCGTTGGCTGGAGACTTAAGTTCTGTAGATAGCAGGCACCTTTGCAAATACACATTTGAGTCCTACTTCTCTCTTTTCAGTACCTGATGTAGTGAGGTATACAAATCTGACTTGAAACTGCAATGGACGTGCTGAGACAAATGTTTTTTGACAATGGTCCTTGGGGAAGGAATTGTCTTGCTCTGAATACCTATGCCACACGTTCTTTTTCCTGTTTTGGAAAAAATTCCTTTCACATTGGTGTGCCCCATGAGAATCACACCAGTGGTGACCTGAGTGATGCTGAGTGCCTCAGAGGCATTAACTTGATTGCGAGAGGGTGACTGAATAGTCTAATATGCTCTGTAGAGGTTTCAGTCTCTTTCAAAAATAGGGCTTTGAATCCTATTCCTGCCATGTGATGCCTTATGTGTATTGAGATACACATAACATTTACAGGCACTATGTGCTAGAAAAAATTTGGTTCAGTCCTGTAATGGATGCATTAACATTAACTGTTGTCATGGTTTAACCTCAGCCGGCAACTGAGCACCACACAGCCGCTCGCTCACTCCCCCCCCGCAGTGGGATGGGGGAGAGAATTGGAAGAGTAAAAGTGAGAAAACTCGTGGGTTGAGATAAGGACAGTTTAATAGGTAAAGCAAAAGCCGCGCACGCAAGCAAAGCAAAACAAGGAATTCCTTCACTACTTCCCATGGGCAGGCAGGTGTTCAGCCATCTCCAGGAAAGCAGGGCTCCATCACACGTAACGGTTACTTGGGAAGACAAACGCCATCACTCCAAATGTCCCCCCCTTCCTTCTTCTTCCCCCAGCTTTATATACTGAGCATGACGTCCCATGGTATGGAATATCCCTTTGGCCAGTTTGGGTCAGCTGTCCTGGCTGTGCCCCCTCCCAGCTCCTTGTGCACCTCCAGCCTTCTCAGTCGGTAGAGCACGAGAAACTGAAAAGTCCTTGACTAATGTAAGCACTACCTAGCAACAACTAAAACATCAGTGCCTTATCAATTTTGTTCCCATCCTAAATCCAAAACACAGCACTGTACCAGCTACTAGGAAGGAAATTAACTCTATCCCTGCCGAAACCAGGACAACTGTGAAGATGACAATTCTTTAAAAAGAAACTTGGGATGACTGTGCATCTTTCTTGTTTTGAAATATCTTTGTACCCTGCAAATCCCGTGGGAAGCATAGGCTTTAGTGACTTGTCATGCCGAATGCTTCAGGCTGATTAGGTTTGTTGTTTCAGGATGGCTAATAGGTTGCTTGATGACAGCCTCATTGAGGTTGAAATCATCAAGAAAGAAAATACTCCTGTAGCATCTGGTCTGAACCATCTACATTTCTGTGGCATGGTTACAGTGTCCCTACAGGTGTGCGTTTGAATTCCTCCATCCTCACAAATGTTAAATTAAAAAACTTGCTGAATTTATTTATGGAGATCTGATGTTGAACTGATCCAAAATACTGTTTAACCCAAAACAGCATTCAGTGTAAGAATATTATTGTAGGCATGACTACATCTGGCTCATGAGTGAATACTTAATGTACTTGAGTGAATTAAACTGAGATTTTTGCTCTGGAGCAGTGTGCTGGTTTTGGCTGGGATAGAGTTAATTTTCTTCATAGTAGCTAGTATGGGGCTATGGTTTGGATTTGTGCTGGAAACAGTGTTGATAATACAGGGATGTTTTCATCATTGCTGTATCTATCTACATGGTAGATGTAACTATCATCTCACACCACCCCACCAGCGAGTAGGTTTGGGGTGCACAAGAAGTTGGGAGGGGACACAGCCGGGACAGCTGACCCCAACTGACCAAAAGGATATTCCATACCATATGCCATCATGCTCAGTATATAAATCTGGGGGGGAAGAAGAAGGAAGAGGGGGGACGTTTGGAGTGATGGCGTTTGTCTTCCCAAGTAACCGTTATGCGTGATGGAGCCCTGCTTTCCTGGAGATGGCTGAACACCTGCCTGCCCATGGGAAGTAGTGAAGGAATTCCTTGTTTTGCTTTGCTTGCGTGTGCGGCTTTTGCTTTCCCTATTCAACTGTCTTTATCTCAACCCACGAGTTTTCTCACTTTTACCCTTCCAATTCTCTCCCCCATCCCACTGCGGGGGGAGTGAGCGAGCGGCTGCGTGGTGCTCAGTTGCCAACTGAGGTTAAACCATGACAAGCCCCCTGACAAAATTCTTTCCTCTAAATAGGAGGGAGATGGGTTTGACGGATGGACTGTTATATGGATAAGGCTTCGACTGGCTGGCTGCATCCAAAGACTTAGAGTCAATGGCTCAATATCCAAGTGGAACCCTGGTAAAGAGGGTTGTCCCTGAAGAGTCTGTACTGGCACTGATACTATTTAATAACTTCATCAATGACATAGACGGTGGGATTGCGTGCATCCTCAGCAAATTTGCAGGTGACACCAAGGGACGGAATGCCACCCAGAGGGACCTGGACAAGCTCGAGAAGTGGGCCCATGTGAACCTCATGAGGTGCAACAAGGCCAAGTGCAAGATCCTGCACCTGGGTCGGGGCAAGCCCCGGTATCAATACAGACTGGGGAATGAATGGATTGAGAGCAGCCCCTGCCGAGAAGGACTTGGGGGTACTGGTGGATGAAAAGCTGGCCATGAGCCAGCAATGTGCGCTTGCAGCCATTGGCAGAGAGCCAGACCCATATCCTGGGCTGCATCAAAAGAAGCGCGGTCAGCAGGCCGAGGGAGGTGATTCTCCCCCTCTACTCCACTCTAGTGAGCACCCCCCCACCTGGAGTACTGCATACAGTTCTGGGGTCCCCAGCACCAGAAGGACATGGACCTGTTGGAGCGGGTCCAGAGGTGGGCCACGAAGATCATCAGAGGAACGGAACACCTCTCCCATGAAGAAAGGCTGAGAGAGGTGGGGTTGTTGAGTCTGGAGAAGAGAAGGCTCTGGGACGCCTTCTTGCAGCCTTTCAACAGATAAAGAGGGCTTAAAACTGAGGAAGACTTTTTACCACAGGCCGTAGGGACAGGAGAAGGAGCAACGGTTATAAAGTGGAAGAGGGTACATTTAGATGGGACATAAGGAAGAACTCCTGCCTTAGAAGTACTTCGGCAATGCAATGCAGAGTGTTAAGCTGGCACACATTTTCATCGTGAAGGGGGCGTGATAACACTTGTGGGAGCTGTGCAGGCGAAAGTGGTCAGTAATGTAATTCTCACATTAGTTAGCAGTTAGGAGAACACCAAGCTGAAGGAGAAGAGAGGCTATTATGCTTTGTGGAACAAGGGCAAAAGAAAAAAGTTACCTGAAAGGGTGTGCGAAGCTGTATTCTTGGCTGGAGTCCCAAACGACAGAATTGATGGGAAAGCTAACTTCTAATTTTGGGAAAAATATAACCAATAGCAAAGGAAGAAGAGATCACAAAATGATAGAATCATTAAGGTTGGAAAAGACCTCTAAGATCATCGAGTCCAACCGTCAACCCAACACCACCATGCCCACTAAACCATGTCCCTAAGTGCCTCATCTACATGTCTTTTAAATACTTCCCATAGTAGCTAGTATGGGGCTATGGTTTGGATTTCTGCTGAAAACAGTATTGATAACACAGGGATGTTTTTGTTACTGCTGAGCAGTGCTTACACAAAGTCAAGGTCTTTTCTGCTTCTCACACCACCCCACCAGCGAGTAGGCTGGGCGTGCACAAGAAGTTGAGGAGACACAGCCGGGACAGCTAACCCCAACTGACCAAAGGGATATTCCATGCCCTAAGACGTCATGCTCAGCATATAAAGCTGGGGGAAGAAGAAGGAAGAGGGAGGACGTTTGGAGTGATGGCGTTTGTCTTCCCAAGTAACCATTACGTGTAATGGAGCCCTGCTTTCCTGGAGATGGCTGAACACCTGCCTGCTGATGGGAAGTAGTGAATGAATTCCTTGTTTAGCTTTGCTTGTGTGCACAGCTTTTGCTTTACCTATTCAACCGTCTTTATCTCAACCCAGATAAAAGTGAGTTTTCTCACTTTTACTCTTCTGATTCTCTCCCCCATCCCACTGGGCGGGAGTGAGCGATTGGCTGTGTGGCGCTTAGTTGCTGGCTGGGGTTAAACCATTTATTCCCCAAGAATGTTGATATCTACCATACACTTTGCTCCTGCCTAGAGAAATACGTTTTGAGTATGCTAAGACACAGACAGAGCAGTTTATGTGTTTGGAATACTCCCTATTTTTTGGTCAAGGTGCATGGTGAATGTATACCTTGCTTACTTCTGTTTTGTGGCCATGCAGGGACAAAGCAATTAATAAATGACATTTACTTGGCCTAACAGCTAACAGTCAATGTTAACATACAACAGTGTCTGAGACTGCATTCATTAGAGTGCCAATTTGTTTAAGATTTCCAAGTTCTAGGTAAGGTTTCTAAGTCATGGCAACAAATCTCAAAGATTTTTCTTTCAACAATGCTGGTTTAATCTTACTGTCAAGTATGGCGGGTAGCAGCAAAGAGCAGGGCCTAATATACAGGTGTTCCCCTCCAAACAAACACATTTCTCTGGTATTTGGGATCATTATTTTGCTCAGGTCCTTACGAAAGGCACCTCTTCCCCACTTCATTTAGGCAGTACTAGCAAGTGGTGGGATAATATCTACCAAGGGACATAGGTGGCAAAATGTTGGCTTCTCATACAAATTGTGTGCGGTCAGAAGTAATTGTTGACGCTTAGCAGTAAGTCATACCCCTGAGCTATTTCTTACTGTCCCTCAACTATTAAATCAGCAGAGATTAAGCTGAGCTGTTTTACATGCCCTGAAACAGTTCACACACAACCAGCAAGGCACTGTTGAGGGCTGAAGGCACAGCAGTTTTACAAACCATATAATTTTTTGGTTGTAGGAACAGTTTGCTTCAAGAATATGATCCCCAGAATGTCTGGCATGCCCATTCTGAAAACACCCATGAAGTCTTCTTGGATTATAAATTCATGCTTTTTGTTGCCTCAACCTGCCTGAGTTTTATTAGAGAGGAATAGTTTAGTCATTACTGCTCACCTGCAAACATCTCAAACCGGGTGGTCTTCCTCGTCAGAGGTCTGACCTAGAAAGGATGCTCAAATCGCACCAAGCACACATGGCTTCATGCAGAACACAGCTCTCGCTGCTTCTGTTAACAACTGCTGGAAGGGTAATGCTGCCTTTCTCCTCACGCTGTAATTCAATAGCCTATTGTATAGAGCACTAACAGCAGAGAAGATCTGGCTGTGGTTCTCGCCCTTGCCTGCAAGGACTCAAATCACAGCTCCTGCCTCCCAGCTATAGCTGGACTTCCAAGCTGATATATTATGAAGATAAATCAGCTTTGTGTTCATTCTTCACCAAGAAGGGAAAGGAGGCAACCCCCAACAGCCCACAGACTTGACTTGCAATAAAAGCAAGAAAGCGCAATCTTTGTTCACCTGCAGCAGAAGCTTCCTGTGGCCATGGGAAATGTGGGAAGGGATTACAGGCAGCATGTTGCATGTGGTTTAGAGACTGTCGCTCTAGAGGTTCCAGCCATGGTGATTATATTGGGTCTGACACGGCACATGGCAAGCCACCTTAGTTGTACTGGGCCTACCTGTGCTGGAAATTCTCTATGAGATCTTTTGGGATCCTTACTATGATGCATTTGCTACCTTCTTAGTAACAGCCATACCTGTCATTAGGAGACAGTTTCCAAAAAATACCAACCTTCGATTGTGTGATACTTTTGGTATGATATGCAAATTGCTCAGATAAAGGGCAGGTAGTCAGCCTTAGGTAATGGCAGTATCTGTTACTCTTGGCATTTATTTCCTGCAGTTAACTGTTAAACAACAGCTGTCCCACTTTAATGAGCTTTAAAAAAAAAGTACAACTGCTCATTATTTCTGTCTTTCCTAACAGGCCCATTTTAGAGGCCCTCAGCAGTTCTTGTGATTCACGCCAAATGGAACTCATTTCCATGACTATTAGGATCGTTTGCAGAGTGTTACACATAACACAGCACAGGTTTGCAGTGAACCCTCTCTGAAAGCTCGTTTTTCTGCTGGCGATGGTCTGTATCACAGCAGCAGGTGACCATCTGTGGATCTCCCTGCATCTGTGTGAACAGAAGCACTGTATAAAACTGAAAAGGTTAAATGAAAAGATCTACTGCCAAGAGAAACCTCTTATTTCTTGTGAGCAGCTTTCTTCTTTTTAACATGTTAACTCCAACTCAAAATTGCATAATGGTAGGAGCCTTTGTTTTGCCCCTTATAGGACATGCATACAGACATCCCAAATAGAAAAGCCATTTCAGATGCTTGAAGAGGATGAAATAGTCTGCTGGGTGAGTCGGAGAGAATTTTGCTCTTGTCTTTGTTTCGGCAGGGATAGAGTTAATTTCCTTCCTAGTAGCTGGTACAGTGCTGTGGTTTGGATTTAGGATGAGAACAAAGTTGATAAAGCACCGATGTTTTAGTTGTTGCTAGGGAATGCTTACACTAGCCAAGGACTTTTTAGTTTTCCATGCTCTACCAACTGAGAAGGCTGGAGGTGCACAAGGAGCTGGGAGGGGGCACAGCCAAACTGGCCAAAGAAACATTCCATACCATGTGACGTCATGCTCAGTACATAAACTGGGGGAAGCTGGCCGGGGGGGGGCCGCTGCTCGGGGACTGGCTGGGCATCGGTCGGCGGGTGGTGAACAATTGTACTGTGCATCACTTGCTTTGTGTATTATTATCATATTATCAGTATCATTTTATTTCAATTATTAAACTGTTTTTATCTCAACCCACGAGTTTTCTCACTTGTGCTTTTCCAATTCTCCCCCCCCATCCCACCGGGTGGGGGGGAGTGAGCGAGCGGCTGCGTGGTGCTCAGTTGCCAACTGAGGTTAAACCACGGCAGCTCTGAAATTTAAAAATGGCACAATCTCAAGTTTAATTCTCCAAATACCCTAACATGTAGCTATTTTCAAGCCAGGACAAGGCATATACACAGAACGAAAAACATCCAGGGCTTCTGGGCTTCCCTCTTAGGATAGCAAAGAGGGCATTCAGCTCAGTGTAGATTCTTGCATAGGGCACAGCTGCCATCGAGACTCTTACCCTGTAACTGTCCCCAGACAGCTGGGGTGAATGTGACAGAAAGGTTGTACCTAGCCAGTGGTGATGTGTGAGGATTCATCATTTTTGCAGCTGTCATTCTTTGGTTTGAGGCATGCACTGTGCAGTCTTCAACTTCACCTGGAGGCAAGGCACTCTGTGCATTTAAATGATAAGCAAAGCCAGGATTGCAAGTCAACACAGACAGCAATAAGGAAGTGATTAGCATCATTAAAGGGGTTTACAAACTCAGCCTGAACTTTCTGCAATTAATGAAACAAATTCACTTCAGTTTCTATTAAATCTTTCAGATTGCCTCAATCAAGACTCTGAGGGGTGTGAATAAGCAGGGATTAGCTTGGTCACTGTTGTGGTAAAAGAAGGGGTAGTGAGCTCTGACCCTGCACATGTGAATTACAGGGATTTACTTTTACTCCTGCAAAGGAGAAGAAGGATGCCCTAGATAACCTGTTGAGTTCCCTTCCAGACTTACTATGATGTTATCCCCCTTGGCATCGGGACTGAATACGAGCCACAGATTTATAGGTGCAAATGACATACCGTGTTATCTTGGCCAACAAAGGATTTTTCCCTTCAGTGTTTTTCCTGTGCTTTGTTTGCCTTTAGCTGCGTTCCTCCAGAGCCTCCTGCTTATTGTAACAGCCCTCACCAACGCCAGCTTTTCATTACACTCTTTTCCATAGACTAATCTGTTGCCCAGAGCAATAGCCTGAGCAAGTCTGGGGACTGAAAAGAGATCTAAAATTAAATCCCTGCAGAGGAACTGCCTTTGTTCTTTCCCAGAGAAATGAAATATGAGTATATCCTTGCCAGAAATAAAGGAACCTGTCCCATAGAGAAATGACATTGTTGCTGTGCCTTGCCAAGGGGACACGAGATACCGTGGTATGAAAAGCTAAGCGACCACGCCTTGCTCTCTGCTTCCTCGCTGGGCACTGAAGGGAGCACAGGAGCCGAGTGGCCCTTACCCTTAACCTCAGGACATCAAGCAGGAAGCACCGCTGCCATTTTGAAGCTCAGGTTTATTTAGGTTTCTCCTTTCTCTACATTTCTAATTCAGATCCCCAGCTTTTCCATAGCATGGATTTCTTTATTACAGTGATGCGTACCCAGGCTGGCAGACTGCACAGGCCACTCTTCTGCAAGGCAAAGAACCGTGCTGTTAGAACTATTCATTTTCCACACAATGTTTCTGCTAGAAAAGCCATTTTTCAGCAGCTTGGCAGGGGAAGGAAAGGGCCAGCAGAAGTGTGAGACCAGCCCATTTTTCCCTCTGGCTTGAGAACTACCTCTCAGAAGACCTGCATTTTTTGACAAGAAATAACCGAGAAGCCAAACAAAGCATACCCCCTCTCCCTCCCGGGGCTCTGTAACCGTGACCGAAAAGCACCAGTGTATAACAATGACACAGCCGCTGGACTTGCC